>NC_079472.1:66628677-67228677 GCF_026250575.1 Diorhabda carinulata
AAAGTACCAGTGATGCTATAATTTTTGTATATATATATATATATATGATATGTGATGTCAATAAGAATGTAAAATGAAACAAATTGTTTCTTGGTTCGCTCATGATTTCTAAAAAAATTTCAGAATTTTCTCTCAATTTAATAGAAAAACTAAGGGAACATATAATTCACATATTCAAATAGATTACACCAATCTCATAAACAATTCTTCATATAATTCACAAAATCTTGTACAAATTAATCGGCCTGATATATCGTGAAAGTCCATTATATTCGTAATAAGATTTTAAGTTGGCTGCTTACAATTTCGTGGTACACCTGAGAAGACAAGTCGTGATTAATCAAATTTTGTAGATTAATCCAATTTGTCAGTTTAGGTTAGAACATAAATTTAAAGATTTAATCCTGCTTTACAATTAAAAGGAGTACAGGGAAATTGAAAAACTTAGCCAATTTTAAAAGTAAAATCAAGAACTCTAAAAAATAATAATATGTATAAATATAGTTCAATTACTGAATATACGAGGATATATTGAAAAATTTTTCGCCTACTATAGAACTAAACAAAATTTCAATGTCAAAATATTTTATTACTCATCATATTCTCCTCTTAATTGGATAAATTTATCACAGCGAACCTGCAACGTTTCTAAACCTTTAAAAAAAAGTTCCTTCTTGCTCTGCAAACCAGACCTCCACAGCTTTTATTACCTCCTCGTTGGAAGAAAATTTACGACTTTTTCAAACTTTTTCTCAGTTGAGGAAAGAGATGATAGTTTGACGAAGCTAAATCTGATGAATAAGGGGGAGGTTCTAGTAATTCAAACCCTAAATCATGAATTTTTTACATGGCAGCATGAGATTTGTGTGCAGAGAGGTTGACTTGCAAAAACAAAACATTTTTGGATATCTTTCCGAGTCTTTTCTCTCTAATTTTTTCCCGTATAGTGATGAGTAATGTCGAATAGTAAAATCCAGTTATTGTTCAACCCTTATCAAAAAATTCAATCACGAACTCCATGGCAATGGAGAACTGAGAACAACTACCAAAACGTCTATTTACACAAACCAAATATATTGTCAAAATTGATGAATGTATTGATAAAAAAACTGATGTAAATAACCTCATGCATATTTTTTATATTTAAAAAAATGAATTCTATAGAAGAAATTCAACGCTATAAGATTAATTGAATAACACAACTAGAATATTAGTGTTGTGCTAGAATCTGGTATGAGCAAAAAGATATTGTACTTTCCTGTTCGAACCAATGAGAAGGATCTTCCTTCTTATACTGTGTTTTCATGTCTTATAGGAGAAACATTGAATTTCCTCACATATCAGACGATTCTAATTCAAATACTGATTCAAAATTACAAATTGTCTCCGACAAAATAGTAATCTGTAAGTAAAATTGAATTTAGCTCCACCAAAACTACTAATAAATTTTATGATGCTATAGATGTGGGGATTTTCAAAAAGAATATTTGATGTCCAGGGTCTTAACGAAAGTTGAATATATAAATATTTATTCTTGTTCATAAGTACAATTCAAATCCTCTACAATTAGAATATAATAAGTATAGTCATGTAAAAAATAATATATCCAATACTACATTTTGTTCAACCGAAACAAAAAATATTTTAAATATAATCATACAAAAAAAGTGTAGAAGGGGAATTTGACTGCATTAATAATCATTCTACTATATATAGAACAAATAGAGGAATAATTATTATTTATTAATGGAGAAGGTATGGAAATGAAATGAAATGGAGTAAGAAATTCAATTTTCCAATATTTCAAAAAAAAAAACAAAAAAACTTACAAAATCAGATAAAAAAGCAATATTCTGTCAGCAACCAAATTATTAATAATTATAATAAAATAATACAGAATATACAGTATAATGAAACGATTTTTAAAACAATGGAGATATAAGATATCCTAGATTTTCAAGCAAACCCTAAAAACATTGTTTATTTAAAAGAATTCTTCCACGAACTATTAATTACATTTAATGTTGGTCTAAATATCATGACGGCAGTAGAAAATAAAACATCCGAGTATCATAAAATCTCACGAACTGCAAAAAGTGCATTTCTTTTGTCAAGCCAATTTGCCATTCGAATTAAAATATAAAAATATTTTAGATATTGAAGCTATCATAGACGTACTTTAAAAAGTAGAGAATAATCAAATAAAATATTTTTTGGCGATATCTATTAATTATATGTTCTATATGTTATGCATGGCATTAACGGCAAAATTTTTCAAAGTCTTAGCCATTTACAAGACAACAATAATTATGGGTGTGAAGAAAATAAATTTATCAAATTGTCAATATACTATATTTAAAATAAGCAAAAATAATATTGAAATTATTCTAGAAATCAATAAATGCTTAGTAATATTTCCCTTGGAAGAAAAATTGTGTGTGTCAGCTCCCACGCACGACTGGAGTTTACTCCTTAAGTTCGATAGTCTAACCTAACTTAAAAAAGATTGGTTGATTGACAGAATATTTTGGGCTTTGTTCATTAATTTTTTTTTTAATCTGTAAGCTCGCTGTCTCTCGGCTGGAGTTTTTGGAGGTTTAGATTTTTTCCTAGTCAAAAAATATAAAAAAAAAATTAGAAAATTTATAAATGCATAATTATAAAAATTTTAACCGACTTTAAGAAAATTGATAAAAAAAGGTTTTTATAAACATTTTTTTTAAATTATTATAATTAATTTTTTATTTAAAATATAATATTTTCTTAATAATTAACAAAAATGGTTATAAAAAGATAATTATGTCACTAAATCTTTCACATACAATAATAAATAGTACATGAAAATTATTTAAATAAGTTAAAAAATAACTTTTCGAAAGAAAATTATATAAAAACATTATTATAATGAAAAAATATTGTCGATTTTTCTGATAATATTATCGAATTATTCACTACAGTTGTTAATATTTAAAAATTATTTATAAAATAAATCATAATAACGTGGAAGAATTTATAGACATCGACAAAAAAATAAATTTTTGGTTAGGTTAGAATTTTTCTATTTTATGTGGATGCGCTCGATAATTCATATTGGGTTGATTATCTAATTTTATGTGTTGTTTTCAAATATATATTTATATGAACTACATCGATAATTGTTAAAATAATTAATAAATACAAATTGCACAAGCTCATAAATATAATACATGAATTATAACGTACCTTGCAACCACGTGTTTGTTAGATGTTCCGGCAATATCATCTACACCTCTTTCTGCCATAGTTATTTGAAAATACTTTAGCGGAACACAATGATAATAAAACAATGACAGCAATATAAGTATGTTGACACTGACAAATTTGAAAGTTGTGCATCATAGGGTGCGCACCAAAAACGTAAAGAGGTCATCCATCGATAGATTTTACTCCTCACATTTTTCTCATATCGGGCCCCTTATATATGCAAATCGATTCTTAAGGAGTAAACTCCAAAAATTTATTAAAATGTAAACAAGAAACTGAAGTAAAAACCCCTCAGAGGGATCTATGTAATAGAAAATTCAATATGTAAAATAATCTTCAGAAATCAGGAGTTAATATTTCAGCAGAAAACATTCGGGCAGCCTTTTGTGGTAAACGAATCATCATATTAATATATCAAAATATATCAAAGATATTACAAACCATTTGGTAACAACAGTATTCACGAAAACCAATAATCTTCACATATTAAGTATTTGGACTATTCTTCTTAATACAACGCTAGTGGCAGCCATTATTTGGATGCTATACACGAAGCAAATCTTCAGAAGAAGAAAAAAGGACCCACAAGCCACAGAAGATGAGATCCAGCTTCCGAGAGATTCATTCCTTCCTTAGGTAGCGAGTTTAGATTGTCGACTCAACACTTTAATTGCTTAGTTGTTCATTGTAATATAAATAGTATTATTGTAATAATAAACAGTTAGTCGAGAATTTAAATTGTAACCAGTATTTTGTTGTTAGTAATAAGGTCAGTTTTAAAAAACAAGTTTACAGTGAAATGAAATATAAGTTAATGAAAATAACATTCAGTTCGTTTCTACGATTTATTGATTATTCAAACAAGTGAAGTTTTTAAGTGAAAATTCATACCTCGACGAATTGAGTAACTACATACTGTAAGTTTTTCATGTCTTGTCAATATTTCGATATTGACACTTTAGGCCAGAAAACATACTTTTTCTAATTGTCTTACACAATTACTTAGAATTTTAATATTACAAACAATAATATTTCAAGACCTACGCCTATGTCCGACACCGAAATTGAGCCGAACTGGACGAAATTTCCCATTTTATTACTCTATACCTTTCTGAAATAGACTATAAATGGTCTCTAACGAAATCCGCTTTATGAAGTTGTCCAGATATTCATTTCTAATTTTACTTTTTAACAGAAAACTGCGGTCTTGATAAGATAAAAGCGGAAAAAGATTCTAAAAATGTTGAAACCTCAGATTTAGACATGGAATTTGGCTGTCGACCTGGAGAAGATTATGCGATCCAATTAAGATGAAAAATGGACGACATACACGAATTGGTTCGCTAATGAGAAAACGATGTGATAAGAAAGCCAAAGACGGCGGTTTTGAAGAGGGGGATAAAGTATGGCTGCACAACCCGACAAGGAAAAGTGATCCAAAATCACAAAAGTCATGGCAAAGTCCATACTTAATCAAGAAATGGATCATTGATGCATAAGCAATATCTCCAATGAAAAACCGAAAGTAATGCACCAAATTCGACTAGTGCCATTCGAAGGATACTTGCAGGAAGGTGTGAACTGTTTGCGAGAAGAGCCTGAGACTGCCTTAGAAGAATTAATGGCTGCGTACGCAGGTATCAGCAAAGCTAGATATGGAGTCACTACAGAACAGCAACAAAATTAACAGCCGTCTTTATAGAATCCAACGTGAAGAAACTGGCTACGACCAAGATAACGAGTTACCAGTTTGATTGGCAAGTCATTAGAAACATGGTAGAGGTGATATTCCAAAAATACCGGGGTTCACATTAATTTGTGCTATCCACCCCGTCATCAGTTACTGGTGGATTTATACATCCAGTTTCGACTATCTATGAAGTCCAGGAGGAACTTATATAAGTTTTTATCATAACAGGCGATGTGTTAGCGTTGTTTCTTTTGAACTAATTTTTAGGTAGGTCTATCCATTTATTTGTTTTGTTTCTTTATTTTCTACAATATTTGGTAATATTGTTCTCATTTCATTCACTTCACGAATAGAAAGAGTGTAAATAAATAAGAAAAACCCTACAGTAATTATTGTACCATAGAGGTAACGAAACACAACATACTAGATGTTAAAAGTCCTCCTGACAGAAGAACCGCCATTTCGTTAAATTAAACAATAAAAGATTCGTGTTTGATTGAGATCGTTCTACTATATTATCTTTGAACTCGTCATCAGGACGATCATCATAGTGAGGTCTCCAAAAATATAGTATAAATAATCATGCCGAAAAATGGTATTACTAGTTTTCCAAACGTAGATAAATATTTTGGATTTAAGAAATAGAGAATATTCATATTCAAACACTAAAAACTATTTGTTCACTCAGAATTGTGTTAATTCTGAAATATTTATGTATATAAATTTTGAGTAGATAATGCCCCTCCAATTTCTTATACATCTGAAACTCTGGAACTTGAATATTCCTAATCTATATCTGAAAAATTCTCTTCCTTTGATCCAGATCTACTTTCGATGAAATCAGAAATGAATTTAATTTAAAATTCGTTATCAAACCTAGGAGTTGATTTACA
This sequence comes from Diorhabda carinulata, assembly GCF_026250575.1. Taxonomy (NCBI): domain Eukaryota; kingdom Metazoa; phylum Arthropoda; class Insecta; order Coleoptera; family Chrysomelidae; genus Diorhabda; species Diorhabda carinulata. The sequence goes on from NC_079472.1 coordinate 66,634,504, forward strand.
AACGTGCTTAAATATGAAAACTTGCATACCCACCATATCGATGATCCGTTTTTATATTTTTAGAACATATAAATTGTGTGAAACAATTTTTTCGCGTTTCGATCCATCAAATCATTTGTATGGTTGTGGTTAGTGTGATGATATACGGGAACTTAAATGGATTTTATTACCAAAATTACAAAGAATAAAATTCGTCGACTATTTTTTTATGAAATTGAGAACATGTTTCTTATTTGTAAGAAATGTCTTCTCAGTCATCAGTGAGTCGAAATAGATGAATTATTGGAATTTGGTATGATGACTCAAATAACAGCATATGCATAAACTTCATTAACATCTGTCCAATAATGTATGTAAATAAGTCTCAATCATATATCTATTGAAGAAAAATTTCCATTGTCAGCTAGACTAGACTATATTGGTCGTGTTGTCATCAGAAGGAAGAATTTTCAACTCACTTCATGAGAATCATCAGTATATGGGTAACAGGCGATCTCTTCCTCGATTAGGAATTGCTAATTCATTAAAAAAGCATTGAAAAAATAATACTATAATATTCTGCAGTATGACAAGAAATTCCGGAATAATATTGAATTCATATTTATGTAAGAGAAATCATTGGCATTTTTTATTAACTTTTCAATTAATGAAGCAGCATCATTCGATGGTATTATACAGTCACATATTGTTTCCGTTCCTTTGTTTATTATCACAATGACACTAAACCGCTTCTAATATAGTCACCGGCACTTTAAACAAGTGAATTGTATCTTTCACCCAAAAACCTGATCAAATACCATTGCGTTGACCTTTTGTTCTTGGAAGTGTCGTGAATGGCAGATTTTTGATATTATTGTGAAAATGATGAATGAGAACATTCTGTCTTAGTGTGTATCTCATATTGACAATACTAAGATATAACACATTTTTGAAATTCTTAGGGACAAAAAGCCCTAAAATGAATTTGGTTCTTCTATGAAGTTTTGTTTAAAACGATCCACATTCGCACAAATTGCTATTATCTTAAAAAAATTACCTTCCAAAAGCTCATATGATTTCAACCACTTCAATAACCAGTAACAAAGCACACATGAACACCAGACACATATCATTAAATAAAATTGTTAAAAAGTATTGGAATTGGAGTGATGGGCCCTGAATCTTGGTGGACGACATTTCAAAATAAAACAAATATATATTTTAATGATTTAATAAAATCTCAATGTATATGTATTGTCCAATTGTGCTACAATTCTTTATCAAATATCATCGCCGACTGTAGTTGTCTCACCGGAGTTTACATCAGCACTTGCACCTGTACAATAACCAAACATCGATTTTAATTCATTGAAAGTATTTTTGTTGCAAATATAATCATAGGGGGTGTTAATAATTTTCACTAACAACTGTACCAGATGACCAAGTAGATGCGTTTGTTCTGTGGGTGATTGTATATATTCAGTGCAGGAATTGCACACAGGAGGCGCTGTGACAAAACCGATTAGCAATAATAATATTACTAAAAAAGTTATATATCGATTGAAGAACATTGTACTTAAGGCATTGATGTTGAAGCTAATTCTAGTTTTATAAATAAATGACTCGCATGACCGGACTCACTTACTTTGAGGAAAAAATTGTCTCAAGTTTATTATACCAAAGCATAACAGAATAATTAAATAGTAAAACTAAATCTTCATGAAATGGAATGAGAAAAGTCTAAGAGTTGGTGATCTAAGTTGCATAATTCATAGCTAGGAAGTTTTTCACACAAAATAAGATGAATACATTTGATGTCTTGTAAATACGGTACTGTCTTCATTTTAACCATATCAATGAGATAATGAAATCAGTTTTATTCTAACAAAGGAATGTTTATATTCCTCAAACAATAATCACGTTACGAAGGTCACGGCTGGTATCTACTATCACAATACTACGTGAAATATATTCACGTATGGTCGTGTGTTCACCTTTCGAGGAAAGTTATGTAATCAAAATGAAATTGAAATGTTTAAATTTCCTTGTTAGATACAATATCAAAACAGTTAATATTATCATGGAATTTTGTTTATTTATAACCAATAATTTTATCAAGGTTATAGGAATGTTTCGATATTGTTTTATACACTTCTTCAAAAAGTATCCGAAATCCAGAAAAAAAGCAAAAATAGTCGCCTGTAAAAGCAAGTGGGGGAACGAGGGAAAGGTAAGAAATAATGAGGAAAGTAATGAATAGAAAGATGAGTTAATGGAGGAAGTGAAGCTTATCAGAAAGAAGCATGGAGAAAGCCAACAACAAGGGGGACATAACGTATTTATCAGTGAAGCTAGAAAGTCTTTAAAAAAAGAACAAAAAAAACTAATCGGGCCTAAAGACAAATACAAACGATGATAAAGCATTTATAGATCGATCGATATCAAATTAAGAAATGCAAGAAAAGTCGGTGATGATGTTTGTATAGTTGAGACAAAAACTCTTGAAGAGGCATAGATTCGGAACTAACGAATAAGAAGCAAATAATTCATTATCAAATAAGGGCGATTGCAAAAGAGGAAAAAGGGAAAATAAAATAATAAAAAAAGGAAAGTTTGGTACACGAAGCTGGTAATGAACGGTAAAGTATGAAAATGTAATGAAGAGCAAGACCTATTACAAGAAGATAATAGCTCAAAAAAACTAACAGGCATTAATAAGAGCGACAATTAAGATGATAGGAAGGCAATGGATGAGGAAATTATCGAAGAGAATAATGGAGGAGATGATAATATGAATATTGAAGAAAATGTTAAACTAATAACTGGATGAAACGGATGATGCAAAATGATATAATGAAAGTCGCTACTTGGAATGTAATCTCGACTTTTGAGAAAGATAGATATTCAGCCTTGCAAGAAACAAAGCAAAAAGGAAACCTCTTTGAATAAAATATTTTGATTACGAAGTGATGTAGACACTATCTGTTTCATTTCAATGTATAAAGGACATCAGGATATGACGAGTTTATGCAAAATGGATAATGTAACTGCGAAGCTAATGTTTGACACTTTTTAGTAGTATTTTCAATCATTTATCGATACATACGAATAATATTAGATTCGTGGCTGGTAAATTTGTTAGGAAAAAAATAAACCAGTGAGTGTATTACGTTGAAAATGTATTCATTTTGAAGATTAGATCTATTTTGTGTGGGCATTTTGTCAAAGAACAGATTATGTAAGAGCGGTAAATTTTCGTTTGTACACTTTTTGATTTTTTACAAATTATCATGATGAAAAGTTTAAATGGAAGTGATGTTATTTGTTACGGTCAACAGCAATAGATTTATTTAGATTTTTGTGTATAATATTTTCGATTTCTCAATCTCAAGAGCAGACAGAAATGAGAGGCTGTATTTTTCTTTCCTTCTAAATAAATTGCTAGTTGTCGTCCAAATTTCATAATCCAATTTCCTCGGGTGGAATTCATAGTTTTCATTGTGTAGTATGACAGGGGTGAGATAATCTGCTCAGATATGTTGTGAGCCTTTGAAGTATGAGCTTAGAAATCATAGATGACAAACCTTTTCATGATTTCACTTATTTTTGGCATCTCTGTAGTAGATGAAAAACTGTCTACCTATTGAAATTTAATGTTATCCATAATTCACCCACAATATTGAACATCATTCATCACAACTTATCCTTATTTTACCTATAAAAAAATATCCTCATAAAAACGTATTTATTAAAGTTTTTAACAAATTGTGCGAGATTGGTAAGCTTCCAAGTGCTAACATATTATCTGAACGCGCTACTCGACAAGGTTTGGTAGATGTAAAAAATATTCTGCATCTAGTAGAAGAAGATGCAACTACTAGCTCACGAATTGCAGCTCAATTGAGTAATTCCACAAAAAGGGTGATATACACTTTCCACGAACAAGGCATATATCCTTATTACGTACAGAGAGTACAGCACCTACAACAAGAGGATTACGTTAACCGTATGGAGTTTTGTCGGTGGATAAATAATAATCATCTTGTTGTATCGAGTATACTCTTTACGGATGAAGCTACATTTACATCTACTTACTAGAGAATGTTAGAATTCAGATGTACTATCCTGCACATGTCGCTCGTCAGGTCAAACAACATTTGGACGAACGTTTTCCTGGTCGTTGGATTGGTCGTGGAGATCCCTGGCCTGCAAGATCTCCAGACCTCACACCACTAAATTTTTATTTATAGGGCTGGATGAGAAATAAAGTTTACAAAATAAAAGTGGACACACGGGAAGCACTAATTAGACGAATTGAGAATACTGCAGAGCCCATATTAAAGAAGAAAGAAGTGAATCAATTGGGACAGCAATAAACGCTCTTCGTAGATGGAGCAGAAAATGTTTAGAAGTCAATGGCGGTATTTTTGAACATTTATTGAAAGAACGCTATGATTAAGAAAATTTTCATGTGATAATTCGTTTATTTGTTAATATGCTATAACTTGAAAACAAATGAAAATCGGATAAGAACGTATAGTAGTTTTTTTACATTATTTTCACCTAATACACGAAAAAAAGAATGTTTAGAAATGGTTCACATTCATGAGAACGAAAAAGCTATAAATGATAAAAAAGATCTAAATAATTTAAGTTTATAGCTCTATTTTGTGAATTCTAATAAATTTAATATATTAAATTTAATATATTTGAGATGTGGAAACCAAGGAAAAATTAATTTTTCTTATTGGAATAAAGTTCTAAGTTGATTTTATCCTTATTTTGATAGTCATGATTAATGTGATCTATAGATCAATATAAATAAGCAAATATTTTGATAAAGACTTACAGAAAAGTCGAAACGTCAATTTTATCTATCTTCCAAAAATTATTAAGGAAACTAGTTTTGAAATAGAAGAGATATAAAATCAAGAACATTTAGAAACATATCAACACGTCTAAGAAATAAGAAATTTTTATCGGCATGGATGTATTAATACCTACCTACCGTAATGTTGAATTCACATATCTGAAAAATTTCGAAAATACCCCCATCAAAAGTCAATATTCTAATTGACGTTGATAGAAATATTAATTAATTGAATAAATATTGAAATTGAATTTTCATTGGTTGAATAAGGATAAGTTGTGTAGTGAATGATGTTCAATATTGATTGGTGAATTAATGGATAACATTAAATTTCAATAGGCTAGGTCGTTATGAATCTAGTTGAAAACTCATTGGCTAGAATATAAATGACAATAATTTTTTTATGTTATTCAAGTTGAAAATGATGACTCAACGTTTATGTCAATATCAGATGAATTATACAAGAATCGTTTCAAAAGATATGGAGGATATGAGTTTTCATAAAAAAGTTTATGAAGTATTTTAATGTTTTTTTTTTTTTTTGGAAAATTGGATCAGAAATTTTGAGAGCTCTAGTTTCATCTGTTTGAATGAATTAATTTTAGTTTTACGAGGGGGATATATCTTCCAGAACTTATTGGTTTCCAACACCAGTCAATTAAAATTTTATTATCTTCGTTTCTTATAAATTTAGTAACGGGATCGAAACTATTGAAGTGAAATAATAAATTAACAATTTCATTACATGGAAGAGATAAAATTATATCATCTACATATTTTTTAATGAAGAAGTATTTGAAGGGTAAAAAAAGGTGAGTCATTCAGTTTGGGAATACCACATCAAACATAAACGTACTATGCTCCAAATCATAAAAACATTAAATACCTAGCCCACCAGAAATATAATCTACCAGGTGATTTTATCTATATGTATTGTATACAAGGGTATAATTTTGTAGTCTCTATCAATTATCGATCCGTCTACTACTGCCGAAATCTCAACATCGAAGTATTTGTCATTCGTAGGTCCTATCTCGAAAGGAAACACAGTGAGATCTTCATTTCCTGGGATTGACCGAGTTTGTTGACATTTCAATTTAGTTATACTCCCTTTTCACCATTTACATTTGTGTTCCACCCGTTTTCGGTAAAATATGGACAGGAATTTATTTTGAGAGGTAAATGTCCGAGACTATATTTTTAGTTCATTAAGAATTGAATTTATTGCCTCCTGTGATGTTTTCTAATATTGTCTACCAATAGGTCGATTTTATCAGTTATTATATAAAAATGTAGGTTCAATCCCAACTTTGAAGAAGTACATATGTAATTGTGATGGATAATTTGAATTGTCTTTTCTTTTTTTCAAAAATGTGATCGTTTTGAAATTCAAATATTGTGAGAGTTGACAAATTAAAAATAGTTAAAAAAGTCTATAGCGCATTTTTTTCCGTTAGACTGAAATTTTAAATAAACAATTCAATCTGCTTCCAGCAACTAAAATCATACGCAATATTACCTTATATATGTAGATGTTCAGGTAGATTTCTTCAATTTCTTATTTATTAGACCTTTTTTGAAGAAAGTTGAAAGTTTATCGTTTCGATTTGTTGCAGCCTTTATCGAAATATTACTTGACATTGACAACTTGTAAAATTATATCTATTGATAGATCACCTCAATTTTTTCTGATAATACACAAACTCCATATGTATCAGTGGAGAATCGATATCGTAAAGGTGATTGTTTTGACGGTTATTTGCTGCGTATAGCTTGGTATCGTTCATATAAAGTAGATGGGAGATGATACAGTTGGAGTATCTATTCGCTTTAATGTTGAATACGTACTTTGTATCATTGAGTATGTAGCCCTGGTAATTCCAATACGAATAAGTATTTCGTCAGTACTGAGGCAATAGATTAGCTATAGTTGAGTGGACTTTGAAAATCTGCAAGATCTCCACAAGCCAGGATTGAGGTACACTATCAAACGCTTTCTTATAATCCACGAAAGCAGTGTGTATCTCTCTGTGCTTGCCGAAGTATCACAGAGTCCATGATATGTTGTTCTTTTCACCCTTTATATTTATTATTATCATTATTATTACTAAAAATAAAATTATTTTTTAGACAGCAAGAATATGTAAATTCACATGCGGAGACAAGTGGAACCACCGATACCAGCAATGCTTCACCCGGCGAGAACGGCGAGGTTAACCTATATTCCAGACTACCTGAAAACGTAGACTCTGCTGGTGAAACTGAAATCGTTCCAGAAAGGGTCCCCGAAAATGTAAGAACAAATGACTCTCAAGACATTATTGAAAATAACAGTTTGTGTAATTATCAGTTTTTACGAAGAATAATTTAGCAATTGATAGCGGTGACACCAACATGATCGAGAAACTGCATAATTTAAAATCAGGTTATGGGTTATTTTTCCATAAACACTGTAAAAATAATTATTTTACTTCGTGCTTCGGCAAAATAACGAAAAATCTGAATTCCATTCTACTAGAAACATCGTGCAGAAGCTTAATCAAGAACAGTCTTTTTTCTGCAATTTTTAAAAAATATTTTCGCTGAATATTTGAACAGAAACAAGGAAAATGAGTCCAACTATAGTTATGAACCGTATCACATGAAAGAGATGAGAGGTTACTTAAAGAGATTCAAAAACAAAATAATCTTATCTATTTAAAGATTAAACTTTAGTAAAACCTTTTAAAGGTGTCAAGCTTCTAAATGAAGTAGAAAAACAATACATTTTAGATAAAACTGCATGTATTTTACGTGGAGAAATCCGTAAAATTCAATCACAAAAATTACCAAATCACATAAAAACTAAAGATTTGATAGATACCGAATTGATTTCTGGTGATATTATTGACTAACACAAAATGAGAGAACCAGAGTCGAATAAAAAAATACAGAACATCTTGATGGATTCATGGATGTCATTAAACGTAATAATAATTCTTTTGATGAGAATTTAAATAAGGAAAAATTTATATAACATTTGTACTGGTGAAGGAGCACCCCAGCAGGTTGAAAATTTCTTGCTCAATGTTGAAAAAAGAAGATAATGCAAAAAGAGACGGCTATTTCTTGGGTAAAATATCAAACTTCGTACAAAAAAGTTACGGTTGCTCGAGAAAGCGTGGAGCAACGAATGCAACGTGATTTAATCGGACAATTACTGCAAATTTCGCTCGAAAAAGAACTTAATGTAGATAAAGTTCTCACTTACCCTTCAACGCCAGAACCATTATCTCTCTTCCACTTCGACGGCACCATGTGCAAGACACAAAAGTCTGCATTGTTGACTTCATTAGAAACATATCAGTCCAAGCCACCAGAAAATACAGACTTTTAGTATATGACTGGTACTTTAAGTAGCATCAAATGAAAGATATACCGCTTAGCTTTGGAAATATTTCCAAAAAAGTGCTGCAAATGATATGTGCAACCGGAGCTAAGAACATCTTCGTTATCTTTAACAGATACATTTCTCCATTTATTATAGATACTAAACACAAGTTACGAGGTATGGAGCAAGCCAACTTCCATATCGATGGCCCTGACCAAGTGAAAAAAAAGATTTCTACTTGAGCTAAATAATATTGATTTTAAGGAAGCACTGGTACAGTTTATTATTGAAAATTGGGAAGAAGATTACATCTGGCTGTATATCAAGGATAAAACTATTTATATAAATGTAAACGCTTGTTACAGATACACAGTTGATTATTCAAAAGTTATAAAAACTTTTGTTGAAGAATTTTAGTGTCCGACTTATGAAGAAGCGAACACAAAAATAATTTTCCATGTTTGTCACATTAATATTAATGCGAACGTGACAATTCGTTGTACCAACCCTAACGCCTTGATAATTATATTAGCTAACATGGCTAATATATCAAAAAATATCCACATTTGCAGGGAAGTCGGTGTTGGAAAAGCTGAAATATTGATAAACTTTACTCAATTTTACGAAACTTTAGGATCTGATTTGAGCGCAGCATTTCACGCATTCACAAGTTGCGATTTTAACCCGGCCATTTTTCGAAAAGGAAAAGAACGTCCTTTCTCAATAGTGGTTAAATCGAAAAATTCATCGATTATTTCATTCAAATGTCAAAATCATCAGAGAATAAAGAAAATATTTTTGAGAAGATCAAGAGTTTGCTTGCCATATGTATGGATTCAATCGTCTAAAAATGAACAATCCGGCCAGAGTAGCGTTGTTCGAAAAAACATACAAATTTTCGGATACTGAAATGTTTAACCATGTCTCTACCACCATGCAGATCAGAGCTGTATCAGTACTTTTTAAAAACATGTTACATTGCTCAAATTTGGTCACATGCACATCCGAAGGTTCCAGCTTCTGTAGACTATGGCTGGGCACAAATTGACAACAAATATGAATTCACCCGGTTTTCTGCAAGTCAGTTACCAACATCGATTGATGAAATCACTATTCAGCCCGAAAAAAGTAACATTTTTTTTGTCATTTTGATCATATTATGCTCAAATACGCATCCTAATACTTTTTAAATTTTTTTTGCAGATGATAGAGATGAAAGTGAATCAAGACAAAGCAAGAACTAGTTAATTTAAGCTTACTTACTCAATTATTCAAATATATCCAAAATTATTTGATCATATAGTTATTCATTACAAAAATATTTATTTTGTCTCGACACTCTTATTAAAGCGCTATATCGAATAATTATTTTCTCCTAGACTAAAATTTGTGAGAGCATTAAGTCGAGGGAAACTTAGTTATCTGATGCTTCTACCTAACTCCTACTTAATAACTTTCAAAGTATCAGCTGACGATTTTTCCACAAAGATGCAACCAGCTGACATATATATTTATTCATGTGCATATATACTATCATCAGTTCAATTTTTATGTGAGAGAAAATCACTGAAAATAATTTTTTTTCCATGTACAAGACACCAGATGAAGTACAATACACTATGTTATGGCTAACTAATTTTTTTTCGTTGAGATATTGGGTTAACTAAATTTTGACGAATTTTCGGCTGAGATGAAATGAATTAATGTATTTTTTTCTTTCTTTATGCGTGGGAGGCTACAACAGCTCATCCCCCCACCGAGCCTTAGCTGACGGTCACGAGGCTTTATGGTACTATACTAAGCCCATAACACTCTGGTATTACACCTCATATAGATGATTGTACATCGTATACCAGTGTTAATATGACGAAAATATGTAAAAAAATAGTTGTTATACCAAAAGCTCCAAAACAATTCTACCAGGATTACAAAACAAAACCTTTTTTCAAATTAGAATCCCTACATGAGCTGATTAGAAGCTTGTGGGGTGTACCCTTACTCAAAAACATCTCTTATTGAAACACTACATTCCGTGAATATCATTAGTTTTTGACCAAATTATTAATACAATTGTCGAGACAGCGTAGTTCTAAATTTTATAATTCTCAAGTTACTGACCATCACTTTCACTAATTCTGTGGTAACAAGTCTCAAAGTCAAACCTGAATATCTCGGAAGAATTTAATTAAAGTTATTAAGAAAATGTCTCCGACCAATAGAAAAAAAAACTTATTTTCAATGAAACTTTGAATTCCAGCAATACATTTTTTTTCTGACACCATACAAATGAACCTTTTTTGACTTCAGTTTCAAGTATAATGTCAATGTTCTGTGTGGAATGAGCTTGCCAAAAATTACGATCCCTTTTTGGGTCAAAAATGCTCGAAAAATAAATCTTCTTACTTAGCACCACTTTCTCCTTTGAAATTCTACCTGAAAGACAGTCACTTCCTAATGGAACAAAAAAATGATTAAACTAAGATTCATCCTATAAACTCAGGCGTTTCGCCAAGAAGCGTTCTTGTCCAATACTCTATCTCTATATTTACCACTCACCAACAACAAGAGTCACCTTGCTGAAGTATTCTATGAAGATCATTATAGATTATGAGTCTGCCAAGGTTTTAACAACTGTATATAATTGCAAAAAACGCCTCTTCCTGGAAAAAACACACATTGCTCAAAATTATAAGTGTATTAATAGAAAAAATTATTGAAATAACCTCAGTGCAAACTATGCTTATATTTCAGATATTGAAAAACAAAATATAAAAAATTTCATCAGCAACCAACTAACCTTCTATAACCTAAAAAATTAAAGACTCTTGTCAAATGATTTTAGTATCTCAGGGCTGGATTTTTATCAGCTCAGAGAATTTGATTGCTCTAAAATAGGTTTTTTCAACTTGATATTGGGAAATGTTATATATCCATTATACGTAAGCAATTCGGGGACGATCTTAGTTTGAAATTGATACGCAATAATAGTACGGTCACTTTTTACACATAAAGAAAGTTCTCTTTAACTTCAACCTCCATTAATTTAATAAATACTTACTATGTAGTAATATGACTCCCTTGAGATATAAATAAATTGTTCTATTCGAATTTCTGTAACACGTGTGTTATATAGAAGTATATAAAGAACTACCATCAATAAAATTATAGAGCTGAATAATTGTGCTAAAGTTTGACTTTAAACTAAATTCTAGAAATTCTCCGAAAGAATATATCCAGCTTCGTAGGTTCCAACACGTGTGTCACATGAAAATAAATAATTCAATGATGATTTTTTATTTTCAGATTTTGAATAGAAATAATGTTATATATGGTAGAAAATTTTCATTCAAGAAATTTATCCTATCTGATACTCTCACAAAAAGCACCATTAATAAGATATTACTGTTATCTAGGTGTATTCAGTCCTTACAAATAAATTTCTCCTAGACATAATGACCACAAAACATTACTCGTAATATAATCCACCGTATACTTTGAATCATTAGGTGGAGTTTCCAAACCGTGTGGTTTTGTTGATGTAGATAATCATGATTTCCCCCAGAGATACTTTCAAAGTCATTCATTCGCGATTATCGGATAATGCATACGTTGGCAAAAGATTTAATAGGGATACTTCAATTGCTACTCAATCTGTTGTGTACACAAAGTGTAATCGAATTAATAATAATGAAAAACAGTTGATAATAAACAAGCCAAGTTTGAATCTCTAACATTATCATCATTTACTTGGTTGAATGATCTTTTTACCAAAATAATTAAATACCAAATGAGGTACATAAAGTTTATCTGTAAATCCCAATTCTGTGCTAAAAATTTCTAGTAACAGTATCTGACGCAATATCGAATACAGTGCCAGTCATATTGATAATGAAACAATGAATATTATCACTGTCAGAAGAATAAAACACCATATAAATATCAAATATTCGAATATATCTAAAGTCAAAATATGAACTTTAATTATCACAGTAGAAGATTATGATAATAAAATAATTAATTTTTCAAATGATTGGACTCTACGAATTTATAGTATCCCGGAATTGGTGGTTTGCCGATGATTGTAACTCAAATTGAAAGTCGATTTATAAACTTTTACTATCCCGCCCGCGTTGGCGTTCTCGTTCGCGTTTAACATAAATTAAACAGATTACAAAGTGTGATTTATGAACACAAACGCTCGCTCTGCGTTTCAACGTCTAGCCAACGTGAAGTTGAACGTGAGAGTTTATAAATCCAGCTTCAAAGTAACTGCATTCATCCGAATAAAGCGTTTGTTATGAAATATTTATAATGGAATTGAAGATGTCTTAGATAATATTTTCCCACAAAAAATTCTAGACGAAAAATGTGTAAGAAGGAGAAAGAAGCAGCGCGATTATAACATTTTGATGAAATGGTAGCAGCATATGAGGAAACAACATATTCGACAGCTGCTGACAATGGGGTAGATAATTTATCAGTTACTGATTATTTTGTTAAAACAAAACAGTACGCCAAATATAAGGAATCGTATGTTTCTGTTAGTGATAGAGTTTCATATAGAGGCAAAAATAGTAAAGCCTAAGTCTGCGAATATAATAAAATTCAAACACAGAATAATGCAAGAATACTTCGAAAGTTACATCTTCTTTATATGTCTGGAAATTAGATAGATTTTGTACATTCACGAGACAGTTATCTAAATTATCAAGACAGTTTGGTGTATCAATTAATGATTTACTACTACTACTTATATATTCGCCCTAATCATTCGGTTTTCGACTAAATTCAGTACACATTTTATATATTCCTCTTTATACTCGTGAATTGTGTACCTGTGAATCGGTTTTTATCTCTAAATTTTGAAAATATATGATAAAATTGTAAAACAATACACCATTATTGGCTGAATTTGTTATTAACCGACGAGATATTCGAGTAGCCGTTTGAATCAAACATATTTTGATATTGATTTGAATGAACATTGTTTAATATACCTTAAAATAGTGCGAAATTGGAGTCGATTCACTTCAATTCTGAGCCCCTCGTATATTCTTATATACGTGATGCGAATTACACACCTTTTAACACCCTTAAGCTCAATAGCATATCAATGAATAGAGGAAATAGTTTCTTCAAAATTCTACAACAAAACATAAAGAAAACTTACGCTATATAGACGACAAAACTATAATAAGATGGTATACAAGTATATACAAGTCCAGCTTGGTTTTCAATATTTTTTAACTTCACTTCAAATAATTATATCCTCAAAAACGACCTCTTATTATTAATTCAATGCATTAAGCTATTCAACTGACTTAAATAAATCGATCCGAAATAACTACTGACTTGATTATATACCTTGATTCTAGGTTTATTTGTATTATGGTTGACAAAACTTCATTATTATAAATCAACTGCAGTAACCTCTATTCCAAGACTACACAATGGGTTAGTATACTGAACTTTGATCAAGTTCAATGAAAAAAACTATAATAAAAGTTATTTCAAAGGCCGTACAAAACTCATGGAACTCTTTGAACTAACCACGCTCTCGAAGTCACCCAGTTAATTGTTTGGTTTGCAATTAAAATTAAAGTAATGAAGTATTGTGTGCCGTTGCTTCTTTCAATTATTCAATTAGAAGTTTGGGATTTATTATTAAATCACTTCTGTAGAAAATCTTGATGCTCTTATAATGAATATAGTTTCCAAACTGACTCAAGTTTTTAGATGCAGTAGGAATTCTTTTATTGAACTTCAGTCTTATCCGAGTACGTGATGGACGTTCCATGGCTGATGAAATCACAATCCAAACAATGCGAAAAATTTATAAATAATATTCCAAATCCTATCAAGAATCTTTTGATTCATTTCATTGCGACTTCTTACATACAAATTGCCGTTCGAATATCGAATGATAAATAAGCAGTGGAATTCACTAAGCGTTAACCAGCAAATAATATTTGATAAGCTTGTATATGTTTCAGGCAACTTCATTATAAATGGCCTATACTTTACACTCAAACTCATTTATACTTGCAAGACAAACATTAGTTCCATCATGAAATACGAATAATGTGTCAGTCGATTCAATCCTTCAGCCTTCTGGTTAAAAGATCTGTTATTCGTCATCTGTCTATCGTTGATAATGGACCTATCGTAGCAGAGTCTGAAATTGTCATTTTCGAGTACATTCTGCGGCTGGTACTTGCAATACGGTGGATGATGTTACACACTTGGTTATGCCGGTGTAGATAGTCGGTATTAGCGAAAATAATATTTACAAGAACAGATTTGATGCTTGCTTTTCACCAGTGTAGTAATTTATGATTTCTAGTGTAATTTTTCATTTTATCTTATCCTAACCCTCTTAATAAAAAGTGGGCGTTTGCCCCGAGCAAAATGGAAATTGTAAGGAGGTTACTATGATCTTAACGAGGGCACTATGGGTCACCACGGCGTGAAAATTACTGGAATAGGTGCTCTCGCTGGTTCTTTAGGAGGTTTTCTGTTTAGCTCGCACCTTCCTTATGTTTGGTAATTGGGCCGTTTTCCCTTAAACGGAAGGCAAGATTTGAGAAGGTAGAAAAAAAATGGGTCTTACGATAACACTTATATTGCAACGATAGAAACTATGAATAAATAATGAATTAACCTAACATAAAAAATTAAAAGCGTAGGAACTGTCGAAGAAGTATCTATAAATGCCAAATCCACAAAAATATGATTATCTGTGACTGAACCAAACTCTTGGTTAGAAAATCCGTACCCTCCTGTTTAATCTATAAGAATACGAATTTTGTTCATAACCAAGCAACCTTGACCTCAGTTGCTTTTTTTCGATTGAGAGAGAATTTCGTATGAGCACACTCATTACTCTTCTTTTTTGATTGATCTTTCATAGGTATGTGTTGATTTTTTCAACGTTTTCCGTTTGGCAGAGCTACTGAGAGTTCAAGTAAATTCTTTCGTGCCATCTGAGCTCGTGAATCTGATCTATCCAATGCAATGCTTTCAAATTCGTTCAATATCTTTTGAACGAGAAGTCATTTTAGATATGGAAGATAGGAAGTTTGAAATAGTCATTTCGTTTGTATGAGCACTAGTTTCATCTGGCTGCTTTGAAATTGGTTTTTTTCTCATTTTCATTTGAAAACGAGCTTTAGAAGGTTGCGAAGCCAAGAGGAAAATTTCGAGGGACAAATCACAGAGAATCTATCTCTAAGATAACAGCTTATCAACAAAGAGGTATAAATAAACCTATAGTTCTTCGTATAGCTATTTATCGTAACATGAAATGGACCATAAAAATCAAGGCAACAATTGGAGGTTTATCTGGGAAATTCCAACTTAGGATATGTTACGCACAATAGGTCAATAATGTTTGAAATTTGGCTTCCAGCATAAATTACATTCAGACAAAAACCTCTTCAGAGCCAAAATATCAAAGGATTTGCAATTAAATAGTGTAGCCCGACATAAAAAAAATAATAGTCAATAATCAGGTAAATATTGATGACGACTGCCGAAAAAGTTTAGGAAATCATTAGGAAAGCTATCTTCCAACTATTTTTTGAAATATCGATACTGAGTATTTTATATAAAATCATCAACGAATCGATAAGGTCGATGGAATAAAAAGGATCCGCCTATTTTCTCTAGGAGGAGCTTCAAACCTAACAATTCAAGCTAAAAGACGTTGAATGAAAACAAAACCAGAATTATTGTTCAACTAAGTTCCCATAAAATAATTACCGGCATAACCATTAATGCCACAAAATCCATGAACCTCAAGCAACGTAGGTAGACACGGTCATAAAACATGTACTTGAAAATCAAAAATGATGAAATCTGTTCACTATATCAGTTGCAAATATCACAAATAACTTTTGTTTATTCTAGATCACCTAAAAAAATGAGAAAAAATAAATTTCTCAAAGCCAGAAAAGAAGCTGACGGAACACCATAGGTTATTCTAAATAATCGAAACTACTTCATCAGGAAAAAATCAATTCGTATTCGCTTATACGTCTGTCTAATATCAGTGGGCAAAACATTTCTGGAGAGTCGATCACACAACAAAATATATCTTCTTCTTCTTCTTCTTCTTCTTGTAGTAGGACGAGGTCCTGTCAGGTCTGTCATCTGCCCTCTTGTGACGCCGATGTCCAGCTATCGTACCAGCGTTTTGGGGGCCTACCGATTGGGCGTCTTGTGTCTGGTTTCTGTGTTTTGGCCCATTTGGCTATCCGTTCTGGAGCCATTCGTTCTACATGGTCTCTCCATTGTCGGCGTCTTGCTCTTACCCATCTAACGACATCTTGTACTCCTTGTTCTCTTAAGGTATCTGTGTTGGGTATTCTATCGTGGAGTGTGGTACCCTTTATTGTTCGTAATATCTTCATCTCTGCTGTTCTCATTTTTCTCTTTGTTTGTGTTGTGTCTGCCCTTGTTTCTGCGGCATAGGTTAGTATGGGTCTGATACAGGTCTTGTAGATTCGCGTCTTACTTTCTATGCTCATATATTTATTTCTCCATATAATGTCCCGCAACAAAATATATATAAATGAATAATAAAAAGAGTACACTTCGGTATTTTATGGCCGCATATTTTATCAATATTCATTCTACTATCACAACTGAGATAATCAGAAACTTTTGCTAAATATTTTTTACTTTTTCAAACGATCTGATAATCTTAGGTCAGATACTTTTCGAAGATCTCTACTCTACTGTATGAAGTTCAAATTTCATTCAAATCAATCTAAATCATCCTTCGCTATTCCAGCCATTTACAAAATTCCGGAGAAGAGGGAATAAGACGTGAAGTGCGACAAGGCTCGTTTTAAATAATGAATAAGGCATGAATTTGATGAGGTTCTATCATAAGATATGCAAAAAATGCATTAAATACTAATAGCTGTTATACATACAATATTTTATAATGAATCTACCAAAAAAATCATCCAAGCAATAATTTTAAACATATAAATTTTAAAAAAGTTATTCAGAAACGAAAACATTTGTCAAATGAATTTCATAAATTCAATTAACCAACAGATTTTCTTTGGACATCTTGGTGGATACATATATGTACAGCAGACCCACAAAAATGTGGTTGTATATATGTAAGTTCAAACAATTACTGAATATGAAAATTAATTACAATTGTGCAATTAAATGTGACAATAGAAAAAATTATAGAAAATGTAGTGAATCGTTATGTGTTAATGAACTGCTCAGAAGAATTTAACTATATTTCCTGCAATATATTTGAGGATTATTGCTCCTAAAAGATTATCAAAGATTAGATTTACGGATTTTCAATTGAAATATCAGACATGAAGAATAATTGTCCAGTCCAGAATTCATTACATAATCTGCTATTATAAGGTTACTGTCGTTAGTAATTTCTATCATCATAAAAAATATGTATCATTATCAATGAATATTATGAATTTTAATAGAGTTTATTCACAAAGTTCGTAGTTTTTACTTATATTACTCCATTTTTATTGTAGACATACTGAAAAGTCATATAACATTTGAACCTAAGAGAACCTAATTTTGCAGGATTTTCTTATAAAATACTCATTGTTATAATTATAATATTGTGTCAAAACTTCAGTTAACCAAATAGTAAGAGAGTCAATTGAAGTATTTACTGATGCTACAATTGACCTAGCTGATAATGCAGGTTCATGAATTTTTGGTTACCAATAGAATAACGGTACTATCAATCAAAAGATGTTACGCATTAATATGATAAATTCTGAGAAATCGGGAAGGAAACTAAAAAAATAAGAGGGATATATTGTTTTTGGGGATCAAGATATTAATTTTTAAGTTAAAATAGGGAAAAATATCAAATTTGATAGTTGAAGAGGTACAATCTTATGAAAATTCGGTAGATACTGAATAAGAAACATAGAGGTGCTATTTTATTAGAATATACAGAATATACAAAATAGAACTATGAATTTTACTTAAATTATTTAGATCTTTTTCATCATTTATAGCTTTTTCGTTCGTATGAATGTAAACCATTTTTCAAAATTCTCTTTTTCTTGTATTAAATAATAAGTTAATTTCGAGTTTTCTGATTGATATTATTCTTTCCCTAGTGCCATTGAAAATTCAGTTTCTTAAGACTTCTATCCATAAATAACTAATATTACTACATATCACTCTTTTACCATATTACACTCATTTATTCAATAGCAAGTAAATAAAGTATCTGAATTCTGATGAAATGTATTACGTGACAAGGACTGTCATCACTCAAATTGGTATTCACACAAAATGATAAATCACTTCCCAATTCCGAAAAGTTCGAAAAGTCCAAAGCTTTGTTTTCGACTCTTTATCTTTTGATTATGTCTTATTTTCATCTGACTCAACAATGTAGTGAATATGATTTTTCTTATTTTAGTTTTTTCTTTTCGTCGAATGCCATTGGTAAAGAAACTCCAATAAAGTCTATGCTAATTATAGTTTCAGCCGTAAACATGTGTATGAAAGAATCTTCTCATCTCAGTTAAATTGTAAGAAAAACTTTGATGAAAGATTGCATCTGCGTAGTACTTTTATTATCCAATATCGTCTTTACATATTTATGGCGGTAAAGGATTTCAAAGTTTCCCAGTTGAGAGCCCCTAGGATAAAAGTTGAGCGAAAACTTTTATATAGCCATAGCATATGGAAAATATTGAGATCAGAAAAAGCAGTAACGTTTATTGAGAAAAGTGGAAGTAGTTGTATCTTGGATGATTGAAGAGGTAATACAAATTCGGATTATATAATACTGTGGGGAATGATCTACACTAATTGGAAAAATCGATTGCGATTATCAATTCATTCAATCTTCGATATATTGCAACAATAAGACAACACACCATAACCGCTCCATTCGAGAGAATTTCAAAATACCGAAAATCGCATCATGTATGTAGTAGGAGATTATCAAGGTTCACTTTTGCTTTTGACTGTTCTGATATGCCCACATCATCAGTGATTTTTTGTCTAAAACATTTGTTTTCTGTCCCTTCCAACATGATCAGCCAGTGCATAAGACTTCTGTCGACCATCAGACCCACTGTTGTGATTTACTGGAATTTCGTACATAGAGAATTGCTTAATGTATTAATAACTGGGAATGAATAATATATAAACAGATTCTACAATGTGCACAGAAAAGCATTCTAGAAATCAATGTGTATCTTCTATAACTACTGAACAGTTCTACCAAGCAGTTTGCAAAATTAAGGGGGATGAGTATTTTTTGCCTGACGGTATGACCATTACCATTGCAGAACTGACAATCTCTATTGAGCTTCTAGATGGAACATCTCAAAAAACACCTAGATAATTGGAGTATCTCACAATAGCGGAAGTCAACACAAAATTTCCATTACTTCTATATGTGTTTGGAAAACGTATTTAACATAAAAATAGTGGTAGACTTGGAAGGTATATAGGAATAAAAAACAATTAGCGTAGTACCAGATTGGCTTTAGAAAGCACTGATCAAAAGACTTTGCAGTTATGTAGGTCCAAAGATTATACGATGTAACAAAATTAATGCAATAACAGAGAATAGAATGTGATTGTAGATTAACGTCATTAGAAGATGAACACAAAAAGCAGATAATTAAATGATTCCAATGCTCATATCAACATATTTATTGATTTGTACATGGCTGCTAGTTTTCATAAATCATATAAAAATTGCCTAAGTTCAATGATCTCACTAAAACATTTTTTCAATTGAATATAGAAAAGATAAGAAAATTTGCAATCATATCTTGAGATAAAAATGGCCATCTTCCTTCAATTTCTAGAATTTTTAGATCGTTTTTTGATTCATCAACGTCAGATTATCATAATTTCATAATAATCCTCAACGTCCTATTCATTTGAATGATAATTTACTAATGTATAAACGTTGATTATAATTTTCAAATCTGTACATATTCAAATTGAAATGTAAAACCCGGAAACGAGGGTACGAAAATAGAACAACCGTTTCCACTATGGAATTTTTATATGCTTAGTGAAACTCTTGTTTCTGTGGTTTTAATTAAAATTTGGATCACTCCAAATCATATTCATTTCACTCCTATTTGTACGCCTGGAAAATATTTTCATTGAATAGGCACTCTCTACATTTTCTCATTTCAATTCAAATTAATGTATGGGTTTATGAAAAATCATAATTTGGAAATAATTGAATAGCAACTAGATCCTTAGAATTTACTCATTATTTTATTTACCTATATAACATGTAAAATTTCTATTTCGATTTGTATCAAGTATTTGCCGTTTCAGTGCGGCTCCTAACATTCTTGAATCTCCGTCTTTTAAATTCTTTGTCTATAAGGCATCGGTAATGGAAAAACATATCCACCAAATGTTATTATTGAAAACATTATAGTTTCCTGTAATCCTGTTATTGTAGAGGCAGGCAAAAACGGAAAAGATGAAATACATATATCACATCTTATTGCAAAAAAAAGGAATAAAAGGAAACTTGTCACTTACACTAATTTGAAGCTCCAGTTCCTCGTAGAAACGCAGATATTCGTACTACTGTTTAGAAATACTTTGTCAGGTACCGCACTATGCGTAAAATTCACGACCGCACGAATCCTACTGTGACTGCGCCAGTTAAAGATTTCACTTTTTTAAAAATTTATTTTTAAAAACTTTATTATTACAAAAAAAACAATTCACATTTTTTTTAACGAATGAACTTAATTCCACGATTGATATAACAAGATTCATTATTCTGATGTTTACAATATTCATATTTATACTAATAAAATACTGATGGTTGTTTACGTAATTTGATCTTTATGCGTTTTACTTTTTAGAATGTTATGGATCTTTCCTCACATAACTTCCATTCATTTATTCATACTAAATAGATATGTGTATGTATAGAATGTGTTTTATAAATGATTGTAATTGTAAAATTCATAATTATGACATAACTTTTAAAAATAATATTGGCTAGTCTTGTTTCGTTTTAAACAAACAGTATTTTTCATAATTCTTATCATTTGGAAGAAAATATATCAATTTTATGATTTTCAAGAAAATAATTGAAAAAGAATTTATTTGAAAGAATTTTAATGTGTTAAAATATGAGTGAGTAGAATTACAAATATGAAAATTAGAATTAAGGTTGTAGAAATTTAGTTATTAGAATAAATATGGATTGATATTTGAGACTATAAATAAATACAAAATTGAATATTGAATTCTTTTAATAGATCCACAAATATTATTTCGTTTTAATGATGCTGGAAAAATCAAATATTTATAGTGTAACACTTATTATTCAAGTTTAGGAGAATTTATTGATGATTTTCTGTAGATTATTCTAAAAAAATTTCAAATTAACAACAATAGTATAATATTGGAATAACGATCGCGTCATAAAGGAGAACTGGAATCGTATAAATACTTCTTTATTTTGACTTAACTTTATTTTGAATAAACTTCGGTCCACCTTTTATTATAATGATAAGAATAAGTATTTTAAAGTATATGTTGGGATAAATACGAGTTCATTAATTCTGAATTGTTAGAATATACTGAACATTACAATATTGAAAGAATATTAAGTAGAATCGTTAATTTAATGTTCTTGATTTGTGAAAAAATATTTGAAAATAGTTGTTTCAATTCCATAGTAATATGCACATCGTGACATAATTTTGTGAAATACTTCGAATTGTCTGTGTCTAGTAAACGCAGCTATGTATTGTGGATTAGTAAATGTACGGTCGATCATATCCAGAATATCAGAGATTTCACAAACTGCTCCTATAGGCATCTGTTCTTGTTGGCTTTGAGTTTCCCCGTCGCAGGCATGTTCGGAAAACATTGTTGTGGTAATCTTACAAGAGATTGTTCTGAACGTGACATGTTCCAAACTAATCGTTTAATTTATTCTTTGATGAAGATGATCGGTTTATTATGTATTTCTGAAACATAATATTATACACTGCGCTGTATATAACGTTGATGTAATATAGAAAGCTGCATTTGCTCTCTTATAATTACAACTTTATATCATATTACTCGGCATCAATTGTTTAGTACTTCAGGATTTGTGTGAATCACGGCAAAATAATTTGGAAATTTCATTACATAATACTATATATTTGATTATCAGTCTAGTCTGATAAATGGAAGAAGGGTTTCAGGCAAAACAATTTAAAAGTTTTTCACGATTCCACGCAAACAGGATCAGTTTAACACATATTGGATACCTAATCTCACAATATGATCGTACTTATTCACAATTTTTAGTAATCATTGTTGTCAGTATAAAATTCATTTGCCACATTATATATTTTTCTCGAGTTTTCACGAAATAAATTTGATTAGACAGCTACAGCAGCTTCTCTAATTTCTGAGGGAATTGACGAAGAAGAGTTACATTTACATCCCCAATATAGATTTTTCTGTTGATTATTTTAGATACATAATACGATATATTGTGGAATAATTGTTATAATGAAATAATAGTGTTTCTTATTATGTAACAAAAGTTTCCAACAAAAAACATTGACAAAAATATTTATTAGTCTTGGATAAACTATAGTATTCTATTCTATTTTCAGATTCTTCTTTGATTTAGGTATTACATTATATTATTTGGCCATAAAATAGCAGAATTTCCATATGACCTAATAAATATCTCAAGTTCAATACAGATTCGAATCCGGTACCCGCAGTCGGAAGTCACAGTTCATGTACACTGAGCCATAAGCGTCTTGAAATGTTTGTTAAGATACCATGTTTTTTGAAACAAATAATAATAAATTAAATTGCACCAAATCTGTCAACATTATTGTTTGTATGTGTAGATCTCAGTGTTTTGATTTACCTCAATTCGAAGATGTGGTGGGATCAAAATATCATACAAGAAACGAACAGAAATCTATTAAATGTTATACGGTCGGATCTGAGGCATCAGATAGAACTGAAATGGGTGATTTTTCAAGCAGAAATATATTCAATCATAAAATGTGTCCAGTTGAATCTAGAAAGAAACTATCGCAAACAGGGGAAGAAGATCCTGTAGCCAAGTAGCCATTAAAGCTTTGAGCTACTCCCAAGTAGCATTAACAAGAAAAGTGGCGAGTAAAACCACAGAGCTCTACCCAAATTATCTCTCTATACTTACCTACCATTTATTTATTGTTCCACTCAAAAACAGATTGTAAATTAATTTGGAATATGAAAGAAGCCTTTGAAAACCTCTTTGATTTCAATTACCCTTCAATATCTACAATACGAAAGCTTTTCGTTCAAATATAGGCAAAAAGCAACTATCAATGCAAATGATTGAAACTTAAAACTTTTGTTTATAATTACATTCAAATAATTCAGACTGGCGAATCAGATAAGAAATTGGAATGTATAATATTTTGAGAAGTAGGTACAAAATAGATACGAATTTTCGAGCAAAGTAATGCGTTGTTATTACTAGTAGTCTACAAAAATAAATTAAGACAGAAATTTTAATGAATTGACCATACCCTAGTTAAAAAAAACTTTTTTCTATATATATAATATATAATAGGTATTCAAGATACACGATTTATCCAAGATATCCAAGACAACTAAATCGAAAGGAGAAGACTATCACTTTTTTAGCTAATACCATGACGAATATTGAATTACACCTTATACGAAAAATGTGATGTCCATTGTCCTTGGATAATGCTCTGTTTAGTTTTTCCAGAGAATTAGGCTATTACTATAGACTTCAATGTAAATATTTTCAACATAGTGCAGTAGCTTCATACCAAGTCATGAATAACTGGAAATACTGAGAGCAAATTAAAAAAATTCCTATATATATATTGATATTTTCAATTTATTCCCAGATAAACCTCATGGTAAACACCATTTCGAAGCTTTTCAACAAATTATAATGCACAAGAGATATTAAATAGTCTTTTGTCGTATTTCACATGAATGGCAAGATATCAACGTTTCTTTTTAATTAAAAAGAAGGTTTCCAGAGGGAATGGGATTCGAGAAATTGATTACTACACAAGCAATTGGGGTAAAAGATACTACAATAAGGCATGAAATTGAGTAACTGTTGAACAAACGGTTATCCAGGTGTGCAGATAGGCTCTGCCCAAATTATATGAACTATATTGATCTTCTATTATATCTACATCAGTCGGCAATATTTTGGAAGCAAAATATTCTTAAAGAAAAATGAGGACAGATCGTTTACATACAAAATTAGTATGTTCAATTTGTTCCCAATTTGTTGTTTATCGTCACTCAACAATATATATCCCCCCAGTTTGGTTACTCCCTTTCAAAAAATCTCCTCGCGATGTTCATGTCAGTCAGTGACAAATTTAATTAAACTCCATAAGATTAATGAATTTGGAAAAATGTGTGGTATAGGTCGATCAATGTGTTAACAATGACGCTGTAAAATTAATTTAGAAAGGTAGTCGTTTATATTTGGATTATTTTGGCAACGCATATTACGAAGAAAAGATAATTTTGTCAAATTAAATTTCAACATTAAATTGGATGAATTTAGTTGTGATAACTGAACTTATCAAAATACTTCATTTTTTTTCAATACTACTCGTAATACTGAAAGAAGCCATAAAGTTCACAATATATTCATATCGATTTCTGATATTGTCAAAACTTGCATTGAGTATAATATTTCTCTTATGTTTTCAACCATTTATGAATGTTTTACATTATTATTGAATGAATTTCTAAATATTTCGATATAATTGTTTCCTCTCTAAGAAATTTATTGGGCATATGTGATAACTAATATACCTTTTAACGTTTTATAAATAAATAAATGCTGACACAATTTTCTAGGTAACATTCCCACTTTTACTTGAAAAACTAAAATAATTTGTGAAAATTAAAGATATTAATATTCTTCTTTACCATCAAAATCTTAATCATGGAATATATAGTTCACTGGAAGCCCGGGAAATTTTTTTTCAATAAATCATTAAAGTACCTCAAGAGCACAGATGATGGATTAATTTTTATGCCTTAGTCTGCCTTTAAATTCTTCTAGTTACATCCTGTTCTCAGAATTGCCCATTTTGTTCGTTTCTTGAGCTTGACACTGCTGGAACATTATTTTCTTATTGTCCAGTATCAAGAAATTACGAAGATTTTATGTATCGACTCTCTTATTATTTCTATTGTTCATTTCAGTATTTGATTGTACATATTTGTTTGAAGGTGCAATGGATTTGGTATAAAATAACTTACCAATATTATAACAGATTCACTTTTCATGATGTTTGTTCAAAATTTTCTTGAATTGTCACTGTATTCTCTTTCATCTGCTATTGGGTAACCTGAAACCAAAACTTTAATCATATTCCAGTTTAATATATGAACTGATAGAGGTGGCATATACATATTTGAACAAAATTTGTACATAAAGAAAAAAAATTTATGTACGTTATGAAAATTAATTGAATCACCTTCCAAAATCCTATGATACCGAATACATTCAACTTTCAACGATTTTTTGGTAGTTCAGATTCTAAAGGCAGCAAAAAAGACATTCTAATATCAAATATGTCGGTGGCATCGAAAATATCTAACAGTAAATATTATAGAATAATAAAAAACAGGGTTTCTCAACGACTATATGAAGGTAGGTGTTATTCGAGATCAAGAAAAGTGGATAAAATCAATAATGTACGAGAAGGGAGCTATATTTTGTCTACAACCAAAAGATGAATAAGAAAATCATCAAATTATGAAAGAACCAGGAGTTTTTATCACGTGCAATCTTATCTTCCGAAGTCTACTTGATCATATAAATAGGAGACCATAATTCAGTTATGAATGAGTAGTGGGTGGTTTATTTGAAATAAATAATTAGTAGTGAAGTTTATTAATGAATTAGATATTAGAAAAATACACCGTATGTTTGAATTTACCTCACTTTGTGGAAGAAATACTGAAAGTTAAGCATATAAAATGATCCTGGAGTATCAAAATAAGATACACTTTCCCTAAGTAAATATGTTTTCACTGAATTTCATGCCTGATGTAACGTTAATGCGAATTCTAACTATTTAAGAGTTGAAAAAATATCGAATTGCAACAATCAAGGATTGGAGATAGGTTTTTCTCATAACAACTTACATATATTTGCAAACACGTATCCTCAGTCAATGATATTCAGAATATTTTCATCACATATCGAATTTTCAGTGTTGTTAACACAGTCACTATAGTAGATATAATTATCACACATAGAGCGTTTCCAATCACAGATTAACTAGATAATAAACCGCGAATGTGTGAAATGTGTAGCGGAGAGGTTTTATAGAATACATTTAAATATCAATTCTTTAACAGTTTGAACACAATCCAGACTTCTCCATCGTGGTCGTTGAAATAGGAACTGGTACAATAAAGACATGCGACGCTTTTTGTTTGTTGGTCTTCAGACTCGCTCGTTTTTTCTGTGTTTGCTTGCTTGCTCTATTTTTGTCTTTTTCCAAATATTATTAGTTCCTTCTTCAGATAATTATCTAATTTTAGTTTCCAACGCAACTTCTTTTCTTTCTTCCTATAATGACATTTTCAGCTCATCCTAGTAAAAAGTACTGGTCAGAATGTCAGCTTTTCCCCTCTTAACATTCCTTTTCTTTTTTAAAGCAGTAGGACTTGATATCTTGGGGTACGGAGCAATATCTGAGGGCCAATAAATGTTTTGTCTATGAAAATTTGCTTCAAGGGTGTAGCTTTACTTTGTTTTTGTCTACTCTTACTTCAGTAATGATAGATCTTTTAGATGGTGGACTAGGAGCGAACATATCATATCTGTGAAGACAGTGCCAAGCTATTGGATAAATACCTGATAAATCTTTCGATACTTTTTTATGGCATTGAGTGGAGCTGCTGATCTTAAAAAAGCCTTTCCAAACAACAGACAAACTTTGCAAACCGCGATACACCGACTTGGATTTTTCGTTAGCCAAAATATCTATCTCTTGGGTGTAAAATTAACTGAGACATAAAATTGTAGCTCCGTTACTTCTGGCCTTTTCAATAATAGATAAATTTTGGGTGACGTCTTATAACCATTAAGAATGAGTAATATGGGATTCTCCTTGAATGCTTTGGAATGAAATAGGAAATGATCAAACCATTTTTCAAATATATGTAGTTGCATCCAACCCGACTTGTCGGCAGCAACTAGAGTCTGAAAATATGAATGTATTTTGTAAACGGCTAGCATTTCAGCTCACAGCAGATTTACGATTAGACACTTGTTTAGATTTGAAATATACCCAATACATGGAATAAGACCACACTCTCTTCCACTTCACTAAGGCGGTGTGGTTTCTATCCCGTTTTCACCAAATGTTTTGTACACATTTCACCTATTATGTACCGTTTTCGGAATATTCTAATTTGAAAATTAATAAGTAATAACCGATGCTTGTAAAAAGTAATAATTAAGTTAAAGTTTGTCATGAAAACTAATATGTAACTCTACATTTTACGATATAATTAGAATTCGAGCTATAAGTAAATAGTCACATGAATAAGTTCTATTATTTCTCTCATTCGAATTGGAACATTAGTTTTGTTATCAAACTAAAATTTGGTTGCTTAATCATTGCTTCGAAGTTAGAGTGAGCGAATCTGCAAATTTTAGTTGCATTAATTTCAGACGGTTGATTTTATCCTTATTTTGATATTCATGATGAAGGTGATCTAGATAGATCAATACAAATCAACAAATTGTCACTGTCAATATCATATTTTGATAAAGACTTAAAGAAAAGTCGAAACAGAATAGACCTGAAATCAAGAACATTTAGATGCATTCATATATATATATATCAAAAGATCTGAGAAATAAGAGGAAAACACTGAACTTTAATTATCTATTTTCAAGAAAATGAATTCATCAAAGACTAATCTTTCATCACTCCGAATTTTCTTATATATCAAATCTTTTCTCCCACGTTATCTCAAAGAAACACGTTCTATTTTGAGTTTTGAAATACCGTAGAAAGATTATACTTTTACATTTCTCCAGTGAAAATTACTTATTCTTTTCATTTTCTTTCATGTTTACCGTAATGCAATTTGCTTCATTGTCGGAAGCATTCCATATTTCAAGAGCTTATTTACATTTTTCACGGAGGAAGTTTGCATCGAGAAAATGTTAATCTACATCTGACACGAGTCAGCTAATTTCAATATGGGAATTTGAGCTGAATTTGACAGACGGAGCTCTCATCTGAGGCCATATCATGCTTTACAGTGTTATGGATTTTAATCTGGATATATTTACCATAATATAAATATAGTGTTTGGGGTTTGAATTGAATTTTAGCTAAATAGGATCAAATAATGGGAAAAATCATTTTTATAGGTTGAATTCTATATATGGGAGGAGTGAGAAGTGACAATAAAATTATAGCATCAAAGAATGTTCAACAATATTACCTCTAGCCAAATCGCAAATTTCTTATATACTCTCTAATCATTTCATAAGAACCCAAATAATAATTGAATTGTATTTGTGAACAAAAAATTTTATAATCATAACATTTTTCAGTCCCCGTATTTTATTATATGTAAACTACTATGATACCTCAATCAAATAAGGACAACAAACAATTTTTCTTGGGAAATGTACAAGCGTCTTCTTGGAACTTACGCGAATTTATTTCAATGAATATAATATTAGTGTAAGTTATTACACATTAGATTATCAGAATAATTGACTAAATTAGAGTCTGAGACACAAAACTATGAAGGATGTGATGTGATATTACATGTTAGGTTCGGTGTAATAATTATGAAGCTGATTATAAAGGTCAGAAATTCCCATATTTAAAAAATAGATGGAACAACAAGGAAATATACCTCTAATTATGAAAAATTCTTGAAATAAACACAAATATTAAATAAAGAGAATTTTTAGAAACGGTAAACGTACATAGAGAGGAGGTTTTGTGTAAAATTGAAATTATAGTTCTAAAAAGTACCTACCATAACAATGAATTTGTATACAGAACCTGAAAAATTACGAAAATATCTTGGAAAAGTTTGAATAAGAGAATAATCAAAGAACTTTCTCACTAATATACGGAGATGATAACTTGATACCTACATTTTTGAATTTAAAACTATCTCATTTGAAATTACAAATACCAACTCACTTTTATGGATATCAAAATCATGTTTTATCTACGTTTATTGCTTAAGACAAACAACTTTCTAGCACCGAATCCACTACTCTAAGTAGAAAATGAGTTTAGAGACCTAAAAATTCGAATAGGTGAACTAACTCCTACTAACATTTTACAACAATGTTAAAGCAAAATATCGGAACAGAGCAGACATACTTAAAAAATTACAGGATGAACTATTGAGAAATCTGATAACTTAATATTGAAAAAATAACCTATTGTTAAAAATACATATCATATAAAACCAAAGTTTATGGATAATTTGAATAACGAAATTTAGAAGAAGATTCGATACTTACACTATTATCACTGATTTTAATATAAATTGGGTATCAAAAAACAACAGAGCACTATTAAATTTCGAGATAAAACGAGAACTGGAGAGTTTATAAAACAAAAGAAACTATTTCAAATTGTTCAAAGTGCTCTCATACCATTATGTAATTATTTGGAAGATATTTGGAAAAAAAATATATCAAAAGAAGTATTATATCAATAACACATGGAATTTCAGAGAATTAATTAAAAATATCAAACTACCAAACGAATATGTATTTGTTTTGTTAGATGTAGTCTCTCTATATACAAATATCTCTATTGGAAATGTACAAGAATGGGACAAAATAGAAGAATGCACAGACACACCCATCTTAAAATAATTAAGTTATGTAAGTTATCTTATCCCAACCTAACCTAACTTAACCTAACCTAACTTGTAAAATCAAATATACGCTGAATTTCTTGAAGAATACTATAATCATAGTTTAAATGCATCTTAATTAGGCAAAATTTGTTAAATATTCATTTTCTAATTTTTGGTATTTAATTACGCCCTCTGGCGGTGGACCTACAACTCTGTAAATAATTTCCAGGTTTTTCTCGAGGTCTGTTATAAAGCTGTAGAGTATAAACGGTTCCCGAGATATGGTCGAGAGCCATTCTTATTGGGACACCCGGTACATAAGTATACAAACTCGTATATAGTCTATCAGAGATAGTTCACATCTTCATATTCACGAATAAATACATAAATCTCTAGATATCAAAAAATTTTATCTCTCAAAAACTCCATTGCCTATCCATCTGTCAACAAAAAATTTGTATAATACAATTTTGAATAAATAAAAATATTAACTGAAAATAGATCCATCTATTGCTGCATTTCCATACTAACCCAAGGTGTCGTCTCAAATCTTAAAATCTAATAATAAAACGGAGACCAGTAGTTATTCATCTTCAACTGCCCATTCATTTTCTGCCCAATTCATTTGTCTAATTGAATTCATAATCCCACCATCAGATATAATTGCAGGAGATCTCATTCAACAATTAAAATGAGACACTTCTACGAGATTTTCGGTAGTATAGTATTTCATCCAAGTTTTAATGCTGTAATAAAATTTTGTAAGTACTGAACATGAATGTGGGATTTTCTTGATTGTTCTTACTACCGCTGTAAAATGAAGACGTATTTTAATTTATATGGTAACTTTTAATAGAAAACTCACTTTGAATCACATGTGTTTTCTTATTAACAAAGTTTGAATGATATTTCTACTATCGCGTAACATAGGCTAAATTGGCAACTTATTTCAAAACGTACTGAAGTTTTCGCGGGACTAGAGAGTAAAAGATTTCTCTAAAAAATTAGTGAGTAAATTACTAACTAAAATATTCTGTCCATCTCCTTTTCTGGTATTATAGAAGAAAATTCACATTACTGTATGATTTATTGAAAAGCAGTTGGTTCTTTCTGTAGATCACTTAATTTTGCAGCGTGTGTAATATATTCTGCTACTTTTTTCCAATAATATTAATATGAGATAGAATCATAATAATGATATGAGTACCTATTGAATTTTGATCATAAATAATTCTCTGAAGATCACTCAGTTATAAGTCCGTAACATGTGAAGCATCTAATCACTTTAGATGGTGGTTTTAACCTAAAGTTCATCACTATAATGGAAAAATTACAATTATTTCAATTTCAATTGGACGGTTTCGTTAAATGCAGTTGTTCCTCTAAGGAATATGTGGAAAAATAATAAGTGAAAATATATTCTCTGATAACCAAAACTATAGTTACTTATTTTACAAAGAAAAAAAGTAAATTCAGTTTTGTTTATGTGCTAGAGCATAGGATCATTTTGTTTGAATCTGATCTTTCTAATCGTTTCTTCTTATTATTTTTTCAATAAATAGATTTGTTGCTGAAACTTTTTTTATTGTTCTTAGCATTAAATATTAATTTGGATAATCGTGCCTGGGAATAGTTTTGTATTGCTAAATGCTCATGTTCAATTCAATACAAAAAATTCAATATTAATTGTTCATCCCATCTGAGTACCAGTTATTTATATACTTCAACTGAGACCGAATACCATTTCCTGACGAAGAGTCTCCTGCCGGGAAATTTAAGGTTACAATCACTTTTTTCTAACCATTCCAGGAGATAATAGATAACTGTCCACTGTCTACCAAATCCAAGATTTATCATCAAGGAATCCAAATGCATACTTTCCGTAGACACAAAAGTAATATGAAACAATGAGAACAAAATAATCCTTGACTAGTACGTGAAACCTACCAGTTTGGTAAGATATATCTCAACAGAATCGAAAATATTTCGCACCTCCCCTTACTCCAAAAAATACAAAATACTAAGAGATACTCTACGTAAAAAACGGATATCCTATCAAATTATTGAAAAAGTTGATCCACAACACCGCTAGCAGATACACTCATGCAGGCAGTGATGGAAATGAACCCTGATACCCAAAGGAGAGTTTTTGGTTCTATCCCATACATTATAACTCTTTATGAAAAAATTAGTAAGGAATTCAAAGGGAGAACAAAGATTGAAATTGCATATAGAACTGCAAAACCATTACAAACACTTTTTACTAAATTCATACAACTAGAAGATCTCTTGATAAAAACAAATGTGATCTATGGTATTTACTGTAACAACTGCAAGTATGACATCTCAAAATTGAAAATCATAATGTGGTAAATATAAGAGCGATGCTGAGTTCTAGAAACCAAAATCATAATCTAAACACGTAATAGAAACCCGACCGAGAAACCAATGAATAAAAGATTGGATGTTGAATTACTTTTATATCTATTCATAACAATACAAAAACGTCCATTCTGCTAACGAATGGTATTTCAAAAGTGACATGTTGCAGCTGTCGATAATAAGATTTAAATAACAATATAGTAATTTTTCAAACTTTCTGTTTGGATTGAGTGGGCGTTTCTACCATTCTTTCATTCGAAATCTCCAATAATTTAGAAAACAGAAAGAAAAAGTTATATTAAATTCTGATTATCCCCAATACAAGTTGGAAATAGTCTTAGTTTCATCAAAATTTCATTACTCGAATCTCGTATTTATTCAAAAATTTTACGATTCGTGTCACTATTGATCCTAAAACCTCCAAATTTATTCACCTGTTAGAAACTCAGCTTCTAAATAAAATTATAAAGTTTCTCTACTATTTTATATTAGGCTCCTATTTCTAAAATTTCACTGAAATAATAACTAATAATCTAATTTTGTAGTTAAGGAGGCTAATGTGATCTATATCGGATAGTAATTTATAACACATAATCTAAAAATATCTCTCAGATCAAGCCCTCGTTACAAATTAATTCTTAATTACTAGTAATATTGCCAGGCATCGCTAACAATTCGTTAAGAACAAGAAAACGGCGTTTTCCTTAATCCAGAACAACACGACTCGTGGAGGAGGTTTATATTAAAGTTTCCTCAAATTTATAACGTATTTGTTTTGAAACACGCTAGAGGTAAAAACATATTTACGGAGAAATGGAAAAAGTTGGTTAGGAGCGAATGCTTATTAGGTAAGTTAGTTTACAAAATTGATTAATCTAGCAACGATAATTGAATTGCATTAATTGTTAAGAGTATTCAATACAAATATGGACAGTTTAACACGACAACAACCTAAAATTTTAGATCAGATTTGCGAAAGTTTAAAATTGTCTTATTTCTTTCAAAGAACATTGAATTCAATTCGTCGATTTCAAAAATAAATATAGAAATTGACATCAATTTCAATATTTTATTTTAAATTTTAAATTGCCGCATATATATATATATATACAGTACCACACGATTTATGGCTTTTCCCAAAAGTAGAGAATGCTCTGAGACTACATCTGATATTCGGAAGGTCACGATAGAGCCGACAAAAGTATAGATCAATCGTACAAGCATCCACAAGCACTTCAAGATATACTGAGAAACATTTTAAATCACTACTAATTGGTAGTCTTCAAATCAGGGCCGGATAAAGCTAGGGGCTTGGGGGGGCTATAGCCCCGGGCCCCAGATCCAAGAGGGCCCCATCATTTGGAAATCATTCTGTATTTTTTGATGTGTTGATACCACAAATCTAACGTATTGATATTATTTTGTGATTTTTCCGGGTTTTCGAATTCCTTAAGGGTGCCCCGTCAGGTTGAAATACTTATCAATATTCAGTGCATAAAACTGAATTTCACTTTCAGACATGTATAAATGGGGTTTTCATAATTTTTCTCCTAACTAAAATATAGTTACAATTAAGGTGTGCATACGTAATACGAAATCGTGATATTCTAAGCTGCAATTCATGAGGATGACTTTAGAGAGCGTTAATTAATTTCTAATTAAAGTTGCGTTGTTTTTGAGTTGGTAACTGACGCGAACAGATATTTCTAACGGGCTAATGACTATTCTGATTTAATCGAAATAACGTTGAGCGTTGAGTGAACAGATATCAGATAATTATAATCAATTTAACAGAAAGTTCATTTATCGTTTAAAATATGAAAGGCTTCAATTCATTGGTATTGTTAAGAAATGTAAAATGTAAGATGTAAGTCGAAGTACTACTATCTGTTTTTACTATTAACAATAATTTGACTCTCGCCGACTGAACATGGAATCGATAACGATCATGTGAAGCTATACAAACGAAATTGAAACACCAAAATCAGTGACAGTACAGCCTTATATCGCAGATTCTTTTTGTAATTATTTTTTATAAACCTCCTTCAAGTAAATGTAATTCGCATACATTATTTTGAATTATTCAAGAGTACAACGTTGACATCTAAAAATATTAGTAAGATCATTTATAGCAGAAGCAAATTTAGAATACTGAGTGAATGGTTAGTTTAATATTCATCCTATTTTCTCTAGGTACAACAATGTGTGGATAAGGTTTTGTTTTGTACCCTCATTCCTTGTAGAATTTGTTTATCCTTTCTTTTTAAATAAATATTTTCCATTGGAGTTTATTCAGATTTTTTTCTGTATTTTCTCCCGACTTACCCAAATAATAATCAATAATGTGTTAGGATACAGAAATACAGTCCAAATGCTGGAAATTTTTCTTCAACTATTGGTATAAATTCTTGAAATTTCGTTTACATTCAATTTTTCTAAATTTGTTTCCAAAAGCTAGATATTAATTCAAGTTCATTGAGTACCAGTGGTTGAGCAAAAGTTATCTCTTGAAATGTTAATCTCGATTTTTATAGGGCGAGTTGATTAGAAGAATTCCTTTCCAGATTTTGATTTCTCTGTCTTCGGAACAATTTTTTGTCTTTTTCTCCTCTTCTGGATTTACCAAATGGATTTTCCAAATTGTGATTGATAACTTTCTTGTAAGTTTGGTCCGTTAACTGATTAATTATTGAATTAAGGAACAAAGGCACGTATTTAAAAAGCGATAATCAGACCTATGCATCAGAAATAAGGCCAGGAACATTAAAAACGGAACAACTGTTGAAGAACACAGAAATGAAAATTCTTAGGCAGATCTCGGGAAAAACACTATTAGACCAAGAAAGAAGTGAATATATCAGACGATTATGTGACGAAGGTAACATTAACGAATGGGTATCAAAGCGTACAAAACAATAGAACTAATATATATAAGTCGAATGGTAGACGATAGATTGGTAAAAATAGCAGGTGATAAATCTCGAATAAGGAACAGGCATCAGACCTATTATTGAAGAAAGAAGAAGGGGCTTATGGAATAAATTTTTGGGGGCTGTATTACTATTGATCGAATAAACTTGAAAGTCGTTTATTGGAACATGGTATTAAGTTTTTTCATGTCTTTTTTGCCATTTATGCAAGATGATCCCTTTTGGATTGTTACCATTTTGTGAAACTCATCTCATTTTTGAATTCTTTTCTGTTGCAATAATTTTTGTATTTGTATAATCGAATTGATGTTCGTTTATTAGCGCTGTAGCGTTTTTTGTCATATTTGTGACTTTCTATTGTCTATTTTTGAAGTATTGACTTGTTTAGACATAATATGTGGGTTAATCGTTTTTACATAGAATTTCATAAAGGTAATTACTTTCCTTTGCTTTAGATGTCATTGACTTCAGTACAGAGAAGTGTTTTGATAAAAAGTGATTGGATTTATCACATATTTTTGAATATTTCTTGAATTAATGTTGTGAAAATCCGTTTATGGGGGGATAAATTTCGATTATTATGTTTATTCTGTAAGTAAAAATTGGTTTATTCTGATGATATGATTGTTTCATTTTAATGCGGTTGCAGTTTTTGCTTTCGCGATGCGTGTTTTTCGGTATTTGAAAGTTTAACAGCACTATCTGCAAGGCCTTTCACTACTGATTTTTTTTAGATGAAGGATAGCTTAAGTTGAAATTAATGTTTATAGATGACCAAGTTTCTACGCTATACCAAGTTTTTTATGAAGTGAACTGATTCATTCATTTCAATTTCATGACGTCAAAATACGAGTAATGGGAAATTTATATTCATTTTGCTTAACACAGTTTTCTCAGGATCTTCCCTTAAAAATTGTGCTATAACACATTTATTTATATATTCCAATGTAAAATTTGAAATATAATATTGTATGTGTTATTTCTCTAGCTTTGATAAATTTGTTCCCAAATATTCTTTAATTTTGTTTAATTTTTCCATTAATATATCTTTTCCAATTTCAATTGGGATATAAATGAAAAAATTCAATATATATAAAATATAAAAAATAAATTCATATTCATCAAGATAATGGAGTGAGAGGAGTTTGAATTCTTGATACAATTGGATAAAGAGGTATGTCAGGTTCAGGTGTTCAGTTTTGCTAAGGTATAGCACTATGACTTTTCATTGGAACTGATGGCGGAATAAAAAGTTGATTTTTCTAAGACTTAATGAGATTATTATTCATTTTTGAATAAAAATTTGAAAGAGCCGGATTATTGTTTTTAGTCTCATCATTTAATAATTCCATAATTTTTTACTATAATCATACGATTTCATAATAAAAGTTTATATGCTTTTTAAATTCCAAAATGCTTGTTTTGTTCAATAAATTAGTTGGTTCCAGTTATATTTCAAGATTTACTATTAATTTCAATTTATTATTAAGCTTACTTATACTATTATAAGTTTCCGAAGTTATTTTATTTTAAGTTACATTCTTCAGATGATTGATCCTTTTTTCAGTATTGCATTAAATTTTTTAGTGGTATTTGAATCTTTTTATTAGAAATATTTTGTGCCAGTGTAATATGTAACTTTCGTATTTTTGGAGTTTACTCCTTAAGAATCGATTTGCATATATAAGGGGCCCGGTATGAGAGAAATGTGAGGAGTAAAATCTATCGATGAATGACCTCGTTACGTTTTTGGTGCGCATCCTATGATGCGCAACTTTCTAATTTGTCAGTGTCAACATACTTATATTGCTGTCATTGTGAAGTTCCGCTAAAGTGAACTGAAAGTATTTTCAAATAACTATGGCAGAAAGAGGTGTAGATGATATTGCCGGAACATCTAACAAACACGTGGTTGCAAGGTACGTTATAATTCATGTATTATATGTATTAACATGTGCAATTTGTATTTATTAAATATTTTAATAATTATCGATGTAGTTCATATAAATATATATTTGAAAACAACACATAAAATTAGATAATCAACCCAATATGAATTATCGAGCGCATCTACATAAAATAGAAAAATTCTAACCTAACCAAAAATTAATTTTTTTGTCGATGTCTATAAATTCTTTCACGTTATTATGATTTATTTTATAAATAATTTTTAAATATTAACAACTGTAGTCAATAATTCGATAATATTATCAGAAAAATCGTCAATATTTTTTCATTATAATGTTTTTATAAAATTTTCTTTCGAAAAGTTAATTTTAAGCTTATTTAAATAATTTTCATGTACTATTTATTATTGTATGTAAAAGATTTAGTGACATAATTATCTTTTTATAACCATTTTTGTTAATTATTAAGATAATATTATATTTTAAATTAAAAAGTAATTATAATAATTTTAAAAAAATGTTTATAAAAACCTTTTTTTATCAATTTTCTTAAAGTCGGTTAAAATTTTTATAATTACGCATTTATAAATTTTCTAATTTTTTTTTATATATTTTGACTAGGAAAAAATCTAAACCTCCAAAAACTCCAGCCGAGAGACAGCGAGCTTACAGATTAAAAAAAAAATAATAAAGGAAGCCCAAAATATTCTGGCAATCAACCAATCTTTTTTTTAAGTTAAATAAACTCTTTTTGCGTCTGGTTAGACCATCGAACTTAAGGAGTAAACTCCAATCGTGCACACACACAATTTTTTTTTTGTAAAGTTCTTTATCAACATTTTTTTTTTCAAATTTTTGTGAAATTTATCGGAAATTAGTTGACCTATTTCAATTTTTATATCTTCCAATTTATTTTTTAATTTCCTATGACGGATTCCACAACTCTAATTTTGTCGTAATTTGAATTGCTGGTTTTGTACATTTCACAATTGTATTTAGTTTGAAGAAGCTGCAGTTGAAGATGGAAACTTTACCTTTTCAACCATTATTATTCGCAGAATTTATAAGGATGAATAAATAAGCCATAGCACTAGGTATATAAATTCTTACATTTGAGAACAGTAAATTTTATTTTAAGGTAGTGTTCTCGAGTTCTTGATTATATTCTCTCTCCTTGACTAGCCCTTGTTGATTAGTTTGGAATATCACAACTCGATTTTAACTATTGCGTTAATCAATTAGGGAGTAATAAATCAAACTGACATCTCTTGCAAATACCTTTTTGTCATCAGTTCGCTCTAAAACTGACAATATTTGGACAAAGAGATGAATGACCGTGCTTTGCGTCATTAGACATTTTTTAGGGCTCACACACGTATGAGCCATTTATTGAATTTAACTGACTCAAGCGAAAATATGAAATGTATATGCGATCATTTATGTATATTCTCAATTTGAAACTTACATTTTGATTAAGTTTTCTGATCATTGAGATTTATTAGTTCAATGTAATATCTCTATTTGAATAAGCTGCACCAGCTGACTCAGCCACCATATAAAATATATACGGTAAAGTTTCGAAAAAAAATCATTCTCTCAGCAACTAATACTTTTTTGAGAAGCATCTTTTGTACATACAGTTGTCTTTGTAGAATTTTTATTGGTTCACTTGATCAATTATACTGTTATCTTTCAATTCTTCTATTAAATCATGATAATCCATCATCAATCAATAGCTGCTATGTAAAAACGTTTTGTTGTGAAAGGAACTATCTTCATCATTCCGTATTACTTGATATTTTTCGCTTATAATGTTCAAGTGATCACAAAAGATTTTTATAACCTCTTAATTTCATTTCCTACGCGTTTTATTTATCCATATGGTCTATTAACATGGAATAGCATTGTTTGTTTTCCTAGCAAATGCTCTTAAATAAACTGTTGTCCAGTGAATAACCTACCATATTCTTTTCTGGTCGCAAAAGCTGTAACATAACTCCTCAATCTCCCTGTATGAAGCAATACAACGTGCAATGCAATGCAGAGTGCAATATTTCTTGTGCAGATGAAGTTCTGCTGAATGTTTTATGCAACCAAATTTGGTGTTTTCCGGGCTTTCGAATACTTATGTATTCATCGTCTAGTAAACAAAATTAATTAAGATTTCCGGTGATTTTTGATATTATTAAAACTTTTGAAAATTTTTAAACTCATGGAATTCATAATTCAATATTCAAATTGACTTTGATAGAAATATTTGAATGAAATTATAAAATATGAACAATCATTATTCTGTCATCACAATTTGTTATATTTTATTTTACACGTATTATATTAATAGTTTGCATTTTTCATTCTCAGCCGAAATTCTTTTCAAATTCCTGTAAACTTACCAAT
Source organism: Diorhabda carinulata (assembly GCF_026250575.1). Lineage (NCBI taxonomy): Eukaryota > Metazoa > Arthropoda > Insecta > Coleoptera > Chrysomelidae > Diorhabda > Diorhabda carinulata. The sequence goes on from NC_079472.1 coordinate 66,674,248, forward strand.
GAAAATATACATCGGCCTTTGTTTCACATACAATGTTAATCCCACATATTTCCTCTATTCATACACAGCTTCCATGTAATGAAAAGTTAGCAATTTTATCTGGTATGCAACCGCAGCAGCATTAACAGTTTCCAGACACAGTACATTACATGAGATATGGTAAATATGTGCATTGGCAAGGTGAGTATTTGATACGTTATTACGTTATACGCAAATATTTAAGTACTCATTACATTTTGTGTCACTTTAGAAACATCTAGAATCTATTATATATCTTAATAAATATCATTATAGAATTAATACACGAGCAATTGATACACAAATCAAAAGTTCTCATGTTTGAAAATTGAACGCAACGGAAACTGTGATTTAAATCTTGTTATGAGTAGGGACACGCAATCAGCTGATAAGTGATCTATCCGAACCTGGGTTATAGTTCCCCAAAAACTTCCCTGTTTTTTTCTGCTCTCAATCATTGTCTCTATAAGGTTATCGAGTGTTATATCGCGACTCCGTTCTCGACATGCTCCTCGTTAATTTTTTCACAAAACATTATTAGGAAATGGAATGAATTATATTGAATATGATAATTTATATGCATTGTCAAAATTTTTTGTATAAGTTTGTTCTATACGAGAGTATAGTTATGGAATATTGTGATCATTCGGAGGAATTGCTCAACTTGAAGTATTATTTCCGTTCAAACTCCAATACATATGGAACTGGAGTAACAGGTCCATATAGTCTTTAAATATCAAATATAAATTCAAGATTTTACGTAGCGTAACAATTTCATATAATTTTCATACCAACACTGTAACAACTCCCAAATAATCACGGGTAGGTATTAAATCGTTTAGCCATTTAACTTCCTCTCTTCCTATGAAATATCAAAAAAACATGAAATCAATTATAAAGATTCAAAAACTCTTGAAATGGAATCTAATACACGAAAAAGGGAATTTTTAGAAATGGTTCACATTCTTGAGAAGGAAAAAGCTATAAATTATAAAAAAGATCTAAATGATTCAAGTGAAATTCATAGTTCTATAATTTTCAAATTGTTGGTCCTTTTATTGAGATAAAGGGACCAATAAAAATTAATTTTTCGTATTAAAACAAAGTTTTAAGTTGATTTCATCCTTATTTTGATATTCATTATGGTTCGCAAACACTTCTGATCTCGTAAAAAATTCCATCATCTTGAGCGCCAAAAAATTATTCAATCAGCTACCTTCGGAATGGGAAATGGCAAATACATTTAATGAGTTCCCAAGATTAACAAAGATAATTCTGCTTGAAAGACCTTATTACTCTGTGGCAGAATTCTACAATTTATCACATACTCAATAGAATGGTATAATTCAGTTTAGTTTGAAGTAATTTAGTCAAATTATAATTTCATATTTTTTATATTTTTGTATTAACTGATATAACATTGTGTTGCTTTCTCGATAAAATGGTAAAATTATCTAATGACAATTCTACTTTTTTGGTCTCTATTTCATTTATTCTCATAACTTCTGTGAGCTTACCTGATTCTATACCTCATTGATACTAATCTCAATAATTCCGACCCCAAAAATCTACTACTATATGGCTAATCAATGATTCACAAACACTTCTGGAAATTTGGATAATGAATAACTGGAAGAATAGATATTCATCCCCCTACTCACATTTAAGTTACTTAGACGAAATATAAGACTTCTGACTTGAGGTCTGGATGGGGTTTGATAATATAGGTCTTATATTAAATATAAAAGATATGTATGTTCGTTCCACCTTGCCAATCTGGACCGTTTAAGATGGTTTGAAACCAAAACAGATATAGTGAGCTGATATCATAATCTACGGAAGAGAGAATAATTTGTTTACATCGATATATACGATAGCTACAAATACTTTGCAGATGAAACACAGTATGTCTCAATTTATCCTTAATAATTAATACATTCGTACGTTAATCAATCAAAAGTATCAAAACTGGAAGGTAGCTAGCAATAAATTATATGACTAATTGAATTTTTCACTCCTTATTTCATAGCAACTTGATATAAAACAATAGGAAGAAAATTGCTTTGATTACGATATAGTATCACTCCACCACAGTAACAATTTAACAACCACTCTGTACAAAGTTTTTTTATTATTTTTTTAGAAGGTATTTCCATTGAATCCCAGTATCGCTAGTTTGCATAACTTGATTCATGTGCTTGGCGCACAATTTTCTTTTATAAATCATTCATTTAGTATAAAAGGGAACGTTTGCTTTGATGTAAGAAGTATTCGGAAATTACTAGGGTTCCATAAGTGAAATGAAAGGAATCAGTTAATATTTGATGGCTGATTGATACAAAGAAAAGCCTTTATTGTTTTATTGTGATCTATCTATTCTCCAATATTATTAAATTGCCAGATAATAATTAGAAATAATAGTTTTTGCAGGAACAAAGCTAATAAGAAGCTGAAGAAACACATTATTGATTCATATAATTGCTTCGATTTGCAAATTGAGGTACTGTATCTCGAGAAATATTGAAAAACAATTAATTGTTGCAATTTTTCATAATAAGCGCCAAAATAACATTCTTATGGAATCTATAACATACTTTATTATAGAGGGTATGTACTATGATAATTTCGTAAAAGTGCAGATCTATATTTGGAGAATAATCTAGATATACTGTCCAAAATATGAAAAATTTCCGAAAAATAATAATGACTGGAAGCAAATACTTCATCATCGGGAATTTTAATGTAGCGACCATAGCATATGACCTTGCATTTAAAAATACATAGTACAGGTAAGTATTTCTTAGAACGAATTCTTTCAATTAAACGATAATCCACCCATACCTGACTGACTTATACTTGACCCAGGAAATTCCAATCAACTTTCCTAATATCTAAATAGCATACAAAAAAATTAACCCTCCCCAATAAACCTGACTTTGGGAAAAACCAAAAACCTTCTACCTGACCTTTGCTCGATACCTACGAGAACCCAATCGAGGCGTTTAGAATGGTGGAGAAATTCATTCTGTCTCGAGACCGAGAGACACTCGACACTAAGACTAGCGCCTTTATTAATATATAGATTTGAAGTATATTTTATGATTGAATTGTCCAATAAATGATATAGGGATTACTATGCAATATCTGGAGAATAGGGTAAATGGTTTCAAATATATTGGAAATGCATCAACTGCGTTACACAAACATGAACACATAAGTTTGATTTTAAAGACACCAATATATTAACTCAAGATAAAAATGATCAAAAATCTACAATCGAAGATTGATATTCATAAAACAAAATAAATTATCAGTTAATGATGAACCATATTTCAAAAACTGAAGTAAACTTTATTATAACTTAATTAATTGGTTTTTTAACCATATCTATCGTTAATTGTCTAATGTAATAAAAACCCTCAATTAACAGTCAAAATCGAACAAAATAATAAAATATTTTTATATCACATGACCTATCCAATTATAAGATAATTAATTTTGAAATCTTAGCTATATACTCACGACTCAGATGAAATTTTTAAGTACTTATAATAGTTTATAGAATAATTTTTTTAGTAATAACCAAGATAGTTGGTGCCACAGTGAAAAATGAAATTATATGAATATAGTGTGATCCTTGATATTACAAAATCTGACTAAGTACGGCACTTGTTGAATTATCTTTTCCAAGAAAAAAATTTGTTGCCTATCTTCAAATGCTATCAACATTTTCTTAGATAACGAACTTGTCCATCTGATATCGCTGAAAGTGTTAAAACGTCAACTAATAACTGTATTTCTCAATATGAAAAGATTCTTTAAACTCATTTGCTCTACTCATTTTTTTTCCAAAAATTTGGGTCTCGTATTTTCTGTTAAATCATATATTTCCAAAAGTATTTTTTTTATTTAACCAAAACATTTTTCATTATTTGAATCAATAACTTCAGAGTTTCTCAATTAAATTAATGAATTGGCTGTTTATAGAAATATAATTGATTTTTTTATTTTGTCCTACTTCGGTATTATGTACGGTTATGACACAATTTTTTCATTTGTGCAGGGATGCGCCTGCGCCATTTCAAACGTACTCCTCGAACACTAGATTTTTCCCGTTCCAAGTATACTATATATAATATGAAATGAAATTGAGTTTGGGATAATCTTTTTCTTATCCATTTCACTATTTTTTGTTTAGTTCATATAAAGTTATACAGTTCAAGTCTAGACGGCATCTATTAGATTTCGTAAAATTTTAGTCCAAGTGGAAGATTTGTGTCGCCATTTTTTTGAAGATGTTTCTTTTTTCTATATTTAAGTTTTGAGTACGAGGATTGTTACTGAATTGATGGAACTTGAGATGGAGTAATGTTCCAAAATATATTTCGTGATTGTAGTATATTTTCATAAAGGATCCTGGTCCATATGTTTGTCCAAGGAGTTTATATATATATTTATCTTATACATTGTTGGCTTTTCCTTTCTAAAGATTCAGAAATATTTGGGCCTTTTTCAACAAACTTGTCTGAATCACAGATGGTAATAGTTCGTCTTGTATGTCGATTTTCACTCTTTTTGGTCATAATCATTATTTTTTGACTGGTACGTGTTTATCTTCAAAAGACATTATACAGTAACTTTTTCTTACACCAAGTTGTTTTTTTACCAAATATGTAACGTTAATTTACTAAAAATCTTGACATTTTGTGAGAGATAACTAAACCCAAAGATGACCGACAAATTATGTTCGTTCTACAACATCAACTTCAATTAAAACTGTCAGTCTACGAAAATAGATGGATAAATATTTTTTTTAATAATGAAAAAAAATCAAACTCAACAATTACCATGAAAAACTTAATATCGATTAATTTAAATATTTCCATCGACGTCAATTTTAATATATATTTCTTTAATTTCTTATTTCTCAGACCTTTTGATATATTAATGCATATGAATGTTCTTGATTTTAGGTCCCTTCTATTTTAAAATTAGTTCTTTTTTTTTTATAATTTCTAAAAGAAAGATAAATTTTGACGTTTCGACTTTTCTTTATATATAAGAGATAACTTTATATATAAGAGGTAACCTCTATCGAATATAACGTAGAAAGCTTTCAAATAGAGCACAGTTTTCCATATATCTCATAATATATTGTTCTCGCGATAATTTCCACAAGCCCGCTTACCCATATTGAAGCAATTTGCTGGCGATATAGACAAAATCAATTCACAACGTTTGAACTGATGCAGGTTATACAGTTGCTGATAAAATAATCATTATCGCGAGCTCATTTTCCGGAACTATTTTGAGTTGTGGGGCATCGTTTGGATAAACATTTATTTATGCAGGGTTGTATGAAGTTATATTGCGATAAAAAAATTGAATTTGACTATATAGGATGGTTATCTAACTAAAGATATTAACAGTTAACTATATGAAGTGAGACATATAATAATGTATCCATAGAATATATGGGATAAGCCCATATATACTATGGAGAAAAGATGGATCCTATTAACTAGAAAACTAGAAAGAAACTTACCAAAAAAAATTTGATGGTTCCTGAAACTCTGATACTTTAAAATAGCGAAAAATCTGAACAATAGTATAGAGAGTAATATTGGGAATGAATCGTCTCCATCAGAATACAATATAATCAAAGTGTTAGAAATGTTTAACAACAGAAATGTCAATTGAAAAAACACTAAATGAATTCAAGTGTAATTGATTCTATAATCATTATTATTTTATAAATCTCGATAATCAATAATTAATATTGATGATTTCTTCTAATCCTTACAATGAAACTCGCCAATTTTGACTGTGTTATCGCACCTTCTCAAGCACCTTTTCTATATATAAAATAAGTTACTTTTAAACATGATGTCAAGATAGCGTATAGTCAAACCTTGATATTCAATCTACTTTTAATGGCATGAGTGGTGAAACACAAACTAATAGATTCCCTGTTCAAATTGTGATAAAAAATACATTGGTCAGTTTAATAAGACACTCACCCATCGGATAACCTATCACTAAAGAGGTAGTAAATTATATTCTGATCAGTGTGCTTCAGCTTCATCTGTTTTCTATGAATGACATTCTATCGATCATGAATCTGCCAAAGCTTTGACATCTACAAACAACGTATATTTTTAGAAACAATATATATTTTTCAAAATGATCAGTATATAAGAAAAATGATTTAAATAATAAAGAAATTTAACGGCATCAGTAACCAACTAATGGATATTCGATGTCATAGAACTACATACAATGTATTTACCTCAAAATTTCAATAAAACGATATTATACCAGGTTGATTGAAATAAACTAATTGATCAGTTTATGGTGAATTTGGCTGAGTTTTTTTATATCTTGTCTATCATTCATAGAACATTTATCTTGTTTTATGTATGTCATTCCTTTGATTAATTACTTTTGGTAGTTCGTGTCACGAGCTGACATTTTTGTCATGTGTAGAGCAGTCGATGCATTTTTGGTGAATTTGTGACTATTTATTATTGCTCACCAAATACTGTGTAGACATTCCTATATAATTTTCAGGATTAATTAATTAAATATGGTATGGAATATATATAATATATGATTTCTTGGTGTATTTAGTTTTGTTTTTTAGTGTAGTGAATTGTGGTGATAATGTATTGTGTGATCTATGACTTATATTGATGTTATGTTTCGATGAAATGTATTTAATTTTTCTGAAAGTTGGTTTGTCTAGGGCAGAGTAGTATAAGTGAAAATTCCAAACTCAATAGAGAAACTCTATTAGAATTTATAACATTCATTCTTAACAATACATATTTCTCTTATAAGATTAAAAAATACCAATTTTTGGAACACCAATGGCGCTCTCAATATCCCGTATATTAGCAGATTATGTAATAGATTATATTTTGGACTTTATAATATCCCTATAAAGAATTCACTACAGAAAAGGAGAATACTGAAAAATCGTTACCTTTTCTTAATACCAAATTCATAAGAAACGAAGATAATAAAATTTTAATTGACTGGTATAGGAAACCCTTAAGTTCTGGGAGATATATCAATTCATATCATTCATATCACCCCCGTAACGCTAAAATTAATTTGATCAAACAGATGAAAAATGGAGTCTTCGAAATTTCTGATACAATTTTCCATTAAAAAACATCAAAATACTTCACAAACTTTTTTATAGGAACTCATATCCTCCATATCTTTTGAAACGTATTTTATAACTCATTTGACATTGACACGAACATTGAATCATCATTTTCAAACGTCATTTCTAACATTTCTTTTCCAAATATTCATACACCTTCACTATATATAAAATCAGTTGCTCTTAAACTTTCTGGAATCTTCAAACAAAACAATATTAAAATAGTGTACAGTCAAACACTTAATATACAATCTATTTTTTTTAATGTGGAAGATAAAACACCAATCATTAAATTGTCTAATTGTCTGTACATTTGTTCAGTCGAAAAAATTATGAATTTATCAAAGTTTTGAAAACTGGAAAAAGTACAAAAAACGTTTATTTTTAGAAACAACATATATTGATCAACATGATCAATGCGTTAATATTAATAAGAAAACTGATTTAAATAGCCTTAGTGTAATTTATGCATATTGAAAAAACAAATTCTATAAAAATTCAACGCCATTAACAAGCAACTAACCTCTCACCTAACCTATAAATTTCCACCTCACCTTATAACGACCTAACTCATAAAATTTATTGTCATTTATATTCTAACCAATAAATATTCAGCTACATTCATAACGACCTAGTCCAGGGATGGGGAAACTTTTTTCTTCGCGTGCCAATTTTTGCTAACGAAATATATGGCGGGCCAAGTAGCATTACATTATTTACTAAAATAGAAATATTATTTTAATTTTTTCTGAAACACTAATTTATTAAGCAATATTAAAAAATAACATTTTCAATTGCAATTAATCGAACTCAAGTTAGCTGCGAAGTAAAAGGCTGAGGAGCACTGGTCTTTGTGGGAACATGTGACATGTGGAACTGTTTTTGTTTCGGCATGACTTCATCATAAGCCGGCTCCATTGTGATACTGAATTGTTAACAATAAAAAAAGGGGGTCATCCGAAAGCTTATTACGAAGACAATTTTTTCTTAGTTTCATTATTGAAAACGTTTGTCCGCACAAATAGCTTGTACCAAATATAACCATTATTTTCTGGGCCTGGGCAACTATATTTGGGTATTGTGTCTTAGATAAAGACTTATAAAATTCCAATTTGAGGGTGTTCAGAAATAGTTGCTTCAAATGCGTAGTGCGTTCGACCACAGATGCACCTACCCGAGCTTCATTTTCGGTTTTCGCTCTTATCCCCGTCCGACGTGCACTGCGATTGCTGCCAATTTCTGATAATAAGAAAGCTGTACTTGAATTTTGTTTGATGGTCGCGAACCGGATATCAACGATTTGCGGGCCGGAGACAGCCCTCGGGCCGTAGTTTCCCCGTCCTTGACCTAGCATATTGAAATTTAATGGTCCCACAAATTAACCAATCAATATTGGACATCATTCACCACAACCTATCCTTATCTAACCTATAAAAATTCAACGTCTTCTATTCTATTCTGAAAATTAATAAAAATTCTTATATTAACCAGTGTCAATATTTAATTTTTAAAAGAATTTTGACGTTTCGACTTTTCTTTAAGTCTTTTACAAAATATTTTGATGAAGACTTAAGCTGATTAAATTTGATAAGTGATTATAAAAATGAGTATTGTCACAATATACATAAAAGAAGACGTGTAGGGTTTTAGTAGCTCAGGAAGATAAGTAACACGCGGATTGTTACAAGCGTTCAAAAACTACCGTAGAGCAGACCCAGAGGAAGAAAAGAATTTATCCATTGACAATACAAATAGATGAAGCAAGGGAACACAAATAAATTTGAATCTAATACAACTGTATGAAGAAAGAATAAGAAATATTATCTGTGATGTGATGTGATGACTGGTACAGTCAGCTGAAGGCTGCTGGGGAACTTTTACGAGAACAAATCGCAAATTTATCAAATTTATCCGGCTAGTAATAAAATGTTTAATAACGTTCATGAGACAATACCGAAATATCCATAATTTTATTTGTCAAATATAATTTTTAATGATTAAAGAGTAAACCAGAGTTTACGAATCATGAAATGAAATGTACCCCAATAGCTCATGCGATAATATCTGCAGTAAGGCCTCGTTCATTGATATCACCACTACATACAGCTTTAGCTGTTACTCTGCATAGAAAATTTGGCTCCAAAAAAATAATAGAGATATGCAATGCTTCAGGCTTTTGCGGATCATATAAAGATGCAATAATCTATGAAATTTCTGCAGTCTTCATATATCCTATGAAAAAAATTGTGTGTGTCAGCTCCGACGCACGACTGGAGTTTACTCCTTAAGTTCGATAGTCTAACCAGACGCAAAAAGAGTTTATTTAACTTAAAAAAAAGATTGGTTGATTGCCAGAATATTTTGGGCTTCCTTCATTAATTTTTTTTTAATCTGTAAGCTCGCTGTCTCTCGGCTGGAGTTTTTGGAGGTTTAGATTTTTTCCTAGTCAAAAAATATAAAAAAAATTAGAAAATTTATAAATGCATAATTATAAAAATTTTAACCGACTTTAAGAAAATTGATAAAAAAAGGTTTTTATAAACATTTTTTTTAAATTATTATAATTAATTTTTTATTTAAAATATAATATTATCTTAATAATAAACAAAAATGGTTATAAAAAGATAATTATGTCACTAAATCTTTTACATACAATAATAAATAGTACACGAAAATTATTTAAATAAGTTAAAAAATAACTTTTCGAAAGAAAATTATATAAAAACATTATTATAATGAAAATATAATATTGTCGATTTTTCTGATAATATTATCGAATTATTGACTACAGTTGTTAATATTTAAAAGTTATTTATAAAATAAATCATATTAACGTGGAAGAATTTATAGACATCGACAAAAAAATTAATTTTTGGTTAGGTTAGAAATTTTCTATTTTATGTGGATGCCCTATAGAATAATTCATATTGGGTTGATTATCTAATTTTATGTGTTGTTTTCAAATATATATTTATATGAACTACATCGATAATTATTAAAATATTTAATAAATACAAATTGCACATGCTCATACGTATAATACATGAATTATAACGTACCTTGCAACCACGTGTTTGTTAGACGTTCCGGCAATATCATCTACACCTCTTTCTGCCATAGTTATTTGAAAATACTTTCAGTTCACTTTAGCGGAACACAATGATAATAAAACAATGACAGCAATATAAGTATGTTGACACTGACAAATTAGAAAGTTGCGCATCATAGGGTGCGCACCAAAAACGTAACGAGGTCATTCATCGATAGATTTTACTCCTCACATTTTTCTCATACCGGGCCTCTTATATATGCAAATCGATTCTTAAGGAGTAAACTCCAAAAAACAGATAAAAACAAAAATTTGAAAAATGTGAAATAATTAAAAAATGGTGGACTTTAACCATACAATACCTTATATAAAATTATATTGAAATTTTGCGTATATTCCAAAATTCAATAAAAACCATAGCATTTCGTTCAAAATATCGAAGTTTGGATCTACTTCCGGTATAATCAGAAGTTTCAGAAAACTGAAATAATCCTAGTTGAAGCGAGCATTTCGGGAAATCCATGCAAGCAAATTTTCAGCTCGTCGTGAAGGACCCTGTACCTTGTAATATTTGTGATGCTATCGACGTAGGGCAGATATTTCAGTATTTAAAAAGATCATAAAAATCAAACTGTATTAACAAACCACGAAATATCAAAAAGAGCATAAATTCAATCATAAAGATTCAAAAATGCTTAAAACGGAGTCAAATACAAGAAAAAGAGAATTTTTAGAAATGGTTCTCATACATAGGAACAAGACTGCTATCCATGATTACAACGACCCAAATAATTTGAGTGAAATTTGTAGCTCTATTTTGTGAATTTCAGTACAACTATAAACAATTTGATCGAAAACTGCTTCATATTTTTGACATTTATAAACTGAAAATAAATTAATTTTTCTTCAAATACTCAAATGGTCGGTGTCAAATCATATTTTGATAAAGACTGGAAGTAGTCGAAGTGTTAACTCTTCACATGTCTTAAAAAACCAATTTTAAATCAGGAGAGACCCAAAATCAAGTCGATTTAGAAACATATATATATATTTATAAGAATCAATACGCTTAAAATTTGAATATTGAAATGTTCTTTTTTGGGTTCAAGTTGATTGAAAGAAAGTTAGAATTGTTAATTAGACATTCCAATATGACGTTTCTGTCTTTTCTTTAGAGCTTTTCAGAAACTGAAAGTAACTATATTGTGAAAAATACATAACAAATGTTACGAACAAGTTCGCAAAATGGTTCCCTAGGCAGGCCCTGTCCAGCTACTATGAAACTTTAAAAATTCGGCGAAATCGCGCCGCGTTTTTCACATTTTTTATAAATGGCGGAAGCGCCTTTAATGTCTCTAGAACTTTTTATTACAATGGGTGGTTTAGATAGAGTATTTCTTTTAAATAATTTCTAGGAAAGTCCATTTATTTCGTTTATTTTTGTTCTAGAACTTTGTTTCTATTTGTCGTATATAAATAAGTTTATATAACGCAGTGACAGGACCTACTAATGCAATTATTCGATATTGAAGACATCAATAAAAACCCTACTAAAGCATCTGATATGAAATTTCAACACGAACAATTTGAAGAAACTCAAAATTTTCCTTTATGAGATTCAGAATCGATGTAAATAATATCAATTTAGCCTCAAACCATCCAGCCTTCAGATTATTCTCCGACTCAATTTATAAATCCAATTTTTCTGTTAAATCCATTAAAACAACTTACAACAGTAATTTTAATTGTAAGTATCGATAACTGACAAATTATACTTCCATAAATAAAATTAAATAACATAATTATTTCCGAGTATACATATCGAGCAAGAAATCTCATTAAATAATATTTCTATAAATTTCCGTGAACCTCTTCTAGCTGAACCCCTATCGAAATTCGATTAAATAAACCCTAAGTCACTAATAATATTCCAATATATACTTTACGATGAAAATTCGGACTTAACATCTACTCACGTAGTTGGACAACATTTTAGAACTGTATATATGATATATTTGAAATAAGAAATTCAAAATCAGATTCAAAAGATCTTAGATAATAAAATTATTAGACCGAGTATATCTCCGTACAGCTTTCCTACTTCTCCCGTCCCCAAACGAATAAACGTTAGTGGAAAGAAAAAATTCCGTTCAGTAATTGATAATCGGAAATTTAAAGATAGAACCATCGAAACTAAATACTCTTTTCCTCGCATGGATGAAATTCTTGGTTGAACTATTCATTTTTCTTTTTTAGGTTTAGCAAAATGTTTTCACTGAATTGAAATACACCCAGATTTGACAGTAAATGCTGTTTTCACAGAAGATAATGGCCGCACGAATATCCTCGTATACCATTCGGTTGAAAAAACGGTTCTGCAACCTTTCAACGTGTCATGGTCACAATTCTTCGTAAGTCATGTCGATTTGATAATTAGATAAGTCTGAATTCCTTAGAAAAGAAGTTGCCTTCTTGTGCCATGTTACAACCCCCAATTGTATTGAACCAAATTCAATTGAATTTTGGCCTAAACTCATTCAAACGGAATTGGATTTGTTCAAAAGTTTTAGCTATATAGCATCGATGAGCAAGTTACCGAAAATGCTAAGAACCGGAAAAATACTGGAAGAATGGACGCAACGGAGTATGCTGCCGTAAAAAAATATTTTCAATAATACTGTGATGGTTCATAAACATAGGAACAAGAAAGCTGTCAATGATAAAAACGACGTGAATAATTCAAGCAAAATTTAGTATTTGATGCAACTATGAATAATTTTTTGATTAATGGCCGCTACATATTTGTCGAAGACTTCACATATGAACGTTGTTCAAAATTTAGATTTATATGGCTCTAGAATTAATCCTATAATTCAACTAACTTGAATAGTTAGTTACTGGAAGCTGCTTTGAATAGAAATCAATCAACCTTATGGTGTTTAAATTTTGATGTCATATGTTTGATTTGACTTCCTCGACCCTAATGAAAGAGAATCAAAATCAATTCCTAACTATTGGAATGGAAGTGAGACATCCATATTTTAGCTCCCTAGATCACTAGATTAAATTCTCTAGATTTACTTATACAGAGATTCGTTGGAAAAACTCGAACCTATAACAAAAGACGCTGCTGTGACATTTATAATGTAGAAAATGACGACTTTTCGTAAACATAAACGATTTATCATTTTACTAGGAGTATGAGGCACTTATTATTTGTTGATCTCAGACACAACGTTCTATTCTGAATAATTGTATTATTTTTGATTTAAACGTTAACATAATTTATGTTACATGTAACAAAAAGGCATTCTCAATGTCTCAAATATTTGTTGATATATTCGGTAGAAATCATATAATTCGAGAGAGTTGGACGGAATTAATTTTTCAATAATGAAATTAACGTCTTTTTTCAAATTATTGAGACAGTCTCCTGACAAAACATTGGAAACTGACCGAAATAAAATTTGTATGGTCCATTTCCGAAAGATCTCTAGTTATACATTTGAAGGCAACGAAGCAATGAATAGCCAATTTTTTGTTTCAAGTCCATAATTCAAAATTTTCAGATAGAATTGTACTTCCATTATTTACAAACGCTCTGTAACCAAAGACAAAATTTTTAATATTACGCTGTAGTTTGTCTCTTGTATGAAAATATCAGAGGGTTCAATCTTCAAATACTTCGTATACATTTCAAAATTGGACATAAAGAATTCAAGTCTTTCAATGTATAATAAACTATTCAATGTATAACTTTCAATGTATCCATATATGTTCTCTACTAGTCATAATAATTCCGAGTCATACTCTCCGATCGCAGAGAAAGTTCAAAGTGAATCATGTAGAAAGTTGAATAAAACTTTTTCCAACTTATTACTTCATTACTTCACAGAGAGATGTGGTCTAATATTGATCCGGAAATAATTCTCTGAAGCGGCATGTTCAAACTAGTTTATTTTAAGCTTTTTTAATGTGAAATAGAGCTCGAATTTTCCCATTCGTGACCACAATTTCGTTGTCTATGTGAAAGTACAAAAAACTGGTTTTCGACAAGATAAATTATTCGCATATATCACATTAGAGATTTTAAAATTTAATCCCCATTAAACGCAACCCGTACGATTGTTTCATCACAGAATCATGAGGTGGGAAGAATCACTCGAGTAAATCATGACAAAGACTGGGACGTACTTTATACGGTATAAATTACGCGTATATACTATTTAATATTTAAAGTATATTCGAAAGTATTTGCGGAATCTTACTAATTTAAAAAACAAACAAAAAAGTTTTAGTAGATAGTTGTCGTACAAAGATATTCGATCGGAGGGTTCAACTCATTTCTCGGCATTTTCATAATCGAATACAGCATTGTATTCATTAGCATAGCTCCTGCCCTCCCATCCATCCAATTCACAATTATCTGTAATTATCTGTAACTAAAATTTGCTATTGATGTGACGAATCACTTGCTTATGTGATTACGACATAATTAGAATGTCCCTTTCTTATAATATTGCCTTTTCTCCCAGCGTTACATAATTTGAACAATCTGTCTTGTACTTGGAAGGTAATGTCGAAACTTCAAATGATTAAGTCTATAAATCAGGATTTCATCTATTAAGGTATTCTCATATGGTATTTCCATGGAATCCGTCATAGCCGAATGCGATTGTTGTTATCTTATGTGAGTCATACACGTTACGACTTGCCGGAGATGTTTCCTGTTGCGGCAGTTGCGAGTACATACAGGTTGATTTATTAGTGTGATAAATTTTAGTGCCTACCTTATCCTTTGAGATACCAATTTGAAAACTCAAGGGATTACAGCCATCCTCAGTCTTCAAATTTGAAATTTATTTACACTTTTACAAGTTGTTCCAGAATGCTGTTCCATATCAAAACTACATATTGTTGATGGAACACCCTATATTCTATCACATATTTGTAGTTAGTTTGACTTTCTCATCATAATAATACGAGGTTGTCATTTTTTCTAAAAGATAATTAGAAAGTTATAACCAATTTTCCATTAAAATAGTAACCCTGTTGCGGCCAAAGCATAAAAATAGTTATAAAAATTCTGAAAAATTATTAATTTCGATATCGAAGAATATTCTTCTTTTCTGAAAGTAGAATAGATCAAGTTCGAGTGAATACAATTTTAACATCACTAATGTGTGTAATATTAATGATGTAGTAGAACAATAATAATTCATTTTACCCACAACCAGTGTTCGGTTTTAAGGACAGGTGTACATTCACGTAGATATCGGAAATGTATTCATGGAACGACAAAATTTCAACCTGTATTTCGCCTCTCACAACCATAAGCTGGTTTTAATACGCTGCTTCAAAACTATAATCTAATCATTACTATGCTGTGTGTTTCGTAATGTACCTTCAATAATATAATTCTCATAATTTTTATTTTAGGAGAATATTGAAATAATTTTTATATATATATTTAAAGAAAATATTATTGGAGAGTGAAAAAGTCACTACTACGTACGCTCAATCATTATTCGAAATTAAATGAATAATTATTTGATTTGTAAATTACTTAGGTGCTTGCCTTGACTTTTGTTTAGAGGCAAATTCCTACAACACCGTTCTTAGTTTTTTAACTAAAAATAATGAGGCAATTTGAAACAAAATTAAAAAAAGTATTTGGTCCAGTGGGGTAAGAAACTTTGACAACTCCACATTGGTTTCCTTATTTCAAAATATTACTTTATTAAGAAGCATATTTGTCATCAAATTTGATATTCCTATAACAAAATGAATCATTTATTGAGATCTCTCTGTGGTAGAGCGTTTGTAGGTCGAATCTAGAAACACCCTGTATAAAAATTAAAGTAAAATTTCTAGTGATACGCAAACTGTACAAAATGTTCACCAACATTATAGCCGACAACAATAATTATACTTTGACACGGGTTTATGTAAATAAATATAACATATGAAATATGATAAGAAAATTAGCTCAATGAAATAAAAGGGAAGCTTCTAAACTTTGGTTAGACTAGTTATTGACTTATTGTACTGTCCGGGAATGTTTGTACTAATTGTTTTTTCAATAACATAAAATTTTACGTATAGACAAAAATGATTTCAATGTTGGAAATATATTGTTACAAACTACTGAAAAAATATCTAGTTGACATACTTAAAAATCGTTACAGCTGATCAATATATGTATAATGAGAACGTAACTAACTATATTAACTAAAGCCACTTGAACCACAAAATGACTTTTTCTTGTTCATATTCACTTGTTTTATCTCATCAAAGCAGAGAAAATGAGATTATGAGCAATTTAGTACGAAAATGGTTGAGCATAAACAATGAAGTCATTGAGAACGTCCAACTGAAGATTTTCTCAGAACAAAGCAAATAGTTTGGGAATTTGCACTCCGTTTACTGGGAAATACATTAAGTGGAGTATGGACAATATAAATATCTTTCCGATTTACTGGATATGAAGAACAAAAATATGTGTATAAAATTGAAATATGTGTATAGTCCAACAGTCATTAAAGACCTGAAATCCTATGTATATCTGTGTCTATATCTTTTGTTCAACAAAATTTCTCGACATTTTCAATGATGCCACTCTTTACATTGATAGACATGGATGTTGATGTTAAGGCCATAATCTTCTCCTATAATTGCGATCTAAGAGTGCTTGAACATCCTGTTCACTGTCTGTAATTAAGACCGTGTCATCAGCGTACCTTATATTATTCTTCTTCTTCTCTATATTAGACTTTTCTGAATATATATTAAAGAGTAGAGGAGACAACACGCATGCCTGTCGCACGCCTCTTTTGATGCTGTATTGTTCTGTTGTGTCGCCGGTTTCAGTTCTCACCACTGCAGTTTAGTTAGCAAATTCTCATTCTCGTCTAGGCCATTCCTGTAAAGGTAGTCCATTAGCTTATCGTGACTTACTTTGTCGAAAGCCTTTTCGTAATGAATAACACATAGGAAGAGGTCCTTTTGCTGTAACAACAATACATACATAATTTGAAAATCTTGAGGTTCTGTTTTGTTTGAAGGGGTGTCTACTTTATTTAGTTTAGTAATATTAGTATTCATATGTTTTCGATGGTTTTGTTTTGAACTCAATTATGATAATACTATAATAAAATCTTCTTTTCTCGATTTGATGCTCACTTTTTATTAGCATATTATAAATTTAGACCTTTCCCAAGTGTGAGGAAAATCTATAAAACTAATTAGAATCAGAATCAATGTCATAATACATACAATAATAACGCTATGTGATTCAAAACTTCCAGAATAAATTTCCCACATTTTGGATAAAAATCAAATTTTGAGATTTGCATCCCTTATCAATTATTTCGTCTCACAATAGTATATCACAATATTTTATCTCACTGAAATTGTAGCGTTTTTTATTGGAGTCGTGTCAACTGTGGCAAGAGAATCAGTTTGAAAATTGACATATCTACAAGTTCATTTGATCCAAAGTTGTTTGATCCAAAAGTGTTATCGTATCGTAACTTTGAATTTGTTTCACTGAATAAATTTTCGAATTGGAGGACGATAATCTCACCATAGATATATTGGTCTGTAATCAGGAACACGTATTGTGGTAAGCAATTCTTTCTCAATAGTGCTCTATTTTTACTCAGTTATTCAACATTCATTGAAGCGTATGCAATTTATTTTTCAGGTCCAATTTAACCTTGTAATAATATAGCGCTTAGTAACACTTAGTAACACAGTAGCAAGGTGAGAAGTAAAATTTGTGATATGACAATGAAGAAAATTCTATTTTTTATACATTTCCATGGATTTATGTGTGTATTTGGAAATTCTATTCTCAAATAGGATGAAACTAATACACTGAATCAGGTAGTCGTAAGTTTTCTCAGGGCGTACTCACAGTTATTTGATGGAATTATGGTGTGCGGCTTCTTTCAAGAAATCTCAATTTCGGATTGTCAGAAACTAAATAAGCATTGTCAAATTGATTAATTGGAATGCGTCCAACTTGCTCAGTCTCAAGTTTTTAAGGTATTTTAAATCTGGTTTTGTGTGAATTAATGTAAAATGTAATGTAATGGTAGCATAATGCTATTGTACCACTGACTCATTTTTGCATATTTCATATTATATTATATTATTCTCATACGCTGGCAAAAATTGATATGATATGTACGAAACACATGAAATTGTTTGTTCACTAACAATTTTCATGATTTTGAACTCAAATAATAATGTATATTGCGTTTTTAACAAAATTATGTAACTTTAACCAGAATCTTGTATTTTTTTTCTGTTGGTAGATTTGAATAGCAATAATTGAAGATTAAATTGAATGAACTGTACTTTAAATCCCATAAAATTCCCTGTATTCCAATATTTATACAGATGAAATCACTTGCACAACATACATGTCTAATCAGAAGATTTAAGATATTATTTCATCAGTAAAATAGTTTTATTCTGAATATTCCAATATCGTTTTTTAAGTGGAATGAAACAGATTGAGAATTAATTCGAAGGTCTCATAGGTTTTTACGTCAACTAGTTACGACTAGTCTCCTATTCTATGGAGAGTAAAATTGCTTTTAATCATCATTTTTTATCCTTTAATGATAACACAGGAAATTTTTATTATAAATAGTATGCAGTGAAATAAATACGAAATTCGTCTATTGCTAATACATTATCGGAAACCAAAGTTTGAAGCAGCATAAGCAGTAAGAAAAATTTGTGAAATTGAAGGGGAAGGCACAGTTAAAGAGCAAATGGCAAAGCGTTGGTTGAATCGTTTCAATAGTGGAGATTTGACGATTGGAGATAGTTCGCTCTCAGGTCTTCCACCTGTGTGAAATATTGAGTTTGAAAAGGAAACAGTAGGAACTCAGTATCAACACCTGTCAATTATCGGATTCCCTTGGACCTTCTAAAGATACCATGCATCGCCATTGAGGACAAGTGAGGACGTGTAAACAGCTCCCTAATTTTCCTGCCTAAATATTATGATTCATTAGATGCACTGTTAGTTACGATGAAAAATGGATTCGTTTGGAAAATCCAAACATGGAAAATCGGTGGTTAGAAAAAAGACAATAACCAGAACCCGTCGCAGATAGAGATGGATTTGAGCGGAAAGAATTGTTTGTTGAGAAATTATTGAGGTTTGGTGTACTTCACAATAATTTCAAATGGGCGATCAATCAACTCCAAAGTATGTAGTAGTGAGCTGATGCGAATATATAGAAGAAATATCCAAGTTTAGTTAATCAGTCAAAAAATTTAGTCATGAACTTGCATCTAAGCCCGAAATATGATTTTATCAAGGTCTCAAAGAGTTAGGTTAAATCATAGAATTGGACATTGGACTTTACTTCAAATTATTGAGTGTTTTCTTATGATTATTTAATAAACAAAGTAAATATTGGAAAAATATTTATGAGACCCTATACACAATGAGACATGACTATTGAATCAAAGATAATCATTGATTGTATCGAAAGGAAACTATACTGCTGCTTATTTCGATTTTACATAAGTGATATGTACACAATTTTTCAAGCCCCTAATCTAGTAAATGCTAAATGTTTATAAAACTCTGTAAATCTCCTACGGTGGCGAATTTGAAGTAATCTCAGTGTATCTAAATATTCATTATCCGGAATCCCAAATATTCGGCACGTCGATTTGCTTCTCACTAAGCATCACAAGACAATCTACAAAAGGAGATTACAGGCCTGCTGTGTGTGGACCAATATTATTTTAGCCTTTAGTTGACAAAACAAGTCATTATGTTGTTACAAAGTGGTTCTCAGTTATATTAACGTGAATTTTGAGTGAGAGGAGATATAAATTCAGCTTGGTTTATCCGAACAGATGACGGCAACGTTTACGTTTTGGACAAGTTTTAAATACTTGTACGTGATCAGTAAGGCAGTACTTTTAAAAATATTTTATAATTCATGAATTATGAATATGCCTAGGACAAATAACTACAAAAAATTCCTATTTTAAAAAACAACATATATTGCTCAAAACGATCATAGTATTGATAAAAAAACTGATTCAAATAGCCTAAATATAATCTTTCGATTTCGAAAAAGTAAATTATAAAAAACTCAACAACATAACCTATAAAAATCTATATCATTCGTACAAATTAACATAACAGATTTCTTAACATAACTTTCAATTGGACAGATTTCAATTTCAAAAAGAATCAATTGAATAGCAACGAAAATCTATAAACTTTATATTCATGTCTTACTATTTTGGATATTGCTTTTTTTAAATTTTATAAAGAAAGTGTTACGCCGCATATCTCGTTAAACGATAGTAGGTAACTCATATTGTATATCAATAAAATTAAAGGAAAAACAGTGTAATGGAAATCAGTGAATAGTCTATAATTCGCAACTATTTAATGCCACATCATTTTTAAAATACAATCTAATTTTATTAGGAAAACTGATACACATAATAATTGCTAGATGGAAAGTAATGGAATTCTGTTATTATGAAGAAGATGAATATCCAGTTTCAAAGAGAACTCAATAAACAGAATGTTTTTTTTTTATTGAAACTTGATGTAAAATGAGAATTTCATCTACCTTTACATCAATGTGAATAACAGTTTGTGAAAAAATGAGTTCACAAAAAACCAGTGAAGTGAAAGTATTTTAAGTCGTGTGAGTGTGAGAAAAACCTTGGAGAAACAGAAAAAACAAACTATTAAAGAACGAAGTTAAATCAGAAAAGAGACACATTACATTCCATAAGAAATTTTTCGTAGTTTCTGGAAATTAATTTTATCCACGATTGTTGTTTAATGTACCCATTATACGTCTGCTTGCTCGACCTTAAAATACCCATTAATCACAGTAGTGATTGATGAATCATTAATCACTGCTATCAGATACTTTCTTGATTTAGCTATATCATATTGTATTGCATAAAAAATCGGTTTTTATAATTTTCTCGTGTGAAATACTACTAAATATGTACTAAATTTAGTTCTGTACACATAAAAAATGTACGGATCATTAGCACTGAAGGTGTTTGTCGTTTATGTGCTCCTCAACGCTCCCAAACCTTTCAACATGATTTTATGTTTGAATTTCTCAGTGTTTTAATATTTTATATCAAATTATGTTGAAAAATAGACTAAAAAAGATTAAAGTAAAGCAGACTTTGTTTTTATGTTAAATTAATATGGAGATATTATAATTTTCGATAACTATGTAGGTACTATGTTTAAATGAGCAATAATATATTGTATGAAATATGTGTATACGTACACTTTGTAACTGTATTTAACGTTCTATACATTCATATGAGCTTTTTATAAGCTATTTTATAGGTTTTATAGTGAAAAAATCGTATATAATAATCCTTTTCCAAGTCCTGCATCAATAACCTCAATAAAATTTGTACAATTTGTTCTAACGTCATTCGTGAATGCTTATTTTATCTTTTTCTTTAAACACAATGAGAAAAATCATGCTTCCCAATTATTTGTTCATATAAGTAACCATTTTAGATAATTATTCACATATTATAGGAAAACTATCATCTTTCATATCAGTGCATTAATATCTCCTACAGGTAATGGTCTCTACGGATCTACATCGTCTAGTTTCTCGAGTATAAACTGTTCATTGTAGTACAGGAAGGATGATCAAAGAAGCAGTTTTTATTTTGTAAGTACAATTCATGAATTCAGACAATCTTTTAGAGAAAATTGAAACTGCTATTAGTCAATTTAGAGTTGATTCTTTTTCCTATTAGTTCTAACTCTAAAGATAAATCAAATTTCAAACTTGAATCAAAAAAGGCAAATATTCTTGAATTACACACCGAAGATAGTGATAATCAATTATTGGAATCAGAAATGGCACAGGGACAATTCGAATGGAAATACATTATCTGCATTCCAGATATTGATGGCAATCCCAATGTTTTGAACAGATTTATCTCTGTAAGCGAATCAATTATTGCTAATTTCTATAGGGAAAACCTTAATGGTTACCATAACATTTATCTTTTATATTCAATAGTTTCGAAAATTTACCCTTGTAATACTTTGATTGATTTAAAAAACGTTCTAACAAGTAACTTTTCGGATCAACGAGACAAAGTCTGCTTGAATAGGGATCTCATTATGCAAGCAAAATTCAAACGAATCTTCCCAATAATTTCACGATAAACATCTACATATAATCTATTATTTCTTTTTCTCTGAATTCTCTCTTTTTTTATTTTAAGGAAGAAGTCCACTGTGTGTTTATTTCCGATAGTTTCCTCCTTATCTCTCAAAATCTTGTAGTGTCTGGTCCTAAAATCAATCGTGGATGGAGGGCAACCTCAAATCGTGCTTCTCTGGATATATGGAATTGTTTTGCAAAAAGTATCAATACTAATGCCCTTTTTGTCTAAATATATCAACAATCATTGCTATATTATTGAAAACTAATTTTTTTCCATTACTGCTCATTTATTGGTAACTTCCAATCCTCTCAAATGTTTACACAGCATCTTTACAATACCTGTAAAATAAAATGGTCACATGAATTTTTTGATAAATCACTTGATTGGAGATGGAGATCAATGAAACAAGTGGATTCAAAACTACATATTAGAGCCAAATCTTTCTAGTTCAATTGATATTATAACTAATAGTGCGAATCGTTAATTGATTACGAAATGTCAAAAATATTCAATGAAACAACAAAAAAATTGGTGAATTTTTGTTGAGATTGATTAAAAATAATTAATGAATCTATAAAACTATAAGAGGTGCCTTTAATTTCGGAGATAACTCATCTCATTTTATTTTTATAAATCCTTAAAATTCATATTACCATTGCCGAAATTCTACAACACACATATCAATAAAGATTATATCATTTGAATAAACTCCATTCATTAATATTCTCACAATAATCACATAATAGATCGACAAACTTTATAGAATATAAAGCGATATGAAAGTGATTACAGTAGATACTCAAAATGTTTCCGGCTCACTTCGGTAAAATCATAACATCCTTGAGATCCTGTGATATATTTTGCTAAATGACAACTCCAATTCCCGAATTACCGAATTACTAACAAGGAAATTAGTATTCTACAACTGTTTGGACGTCAATTTATTCGAAGAATTGCGAGAAGAAATAATGAAAATACATAATGCCGTAGGACTCGATTACATAAGAATACATAAAAAACATGTCAGAGAAAAGATGATTTTAAAACAATATTTACATAAGATCGAAATAAGGAGCAAGGAAAGGAACACAAATAAAACCCATAATTATTGAAAATTCCGAAATATAATAAGAGAAGAAACTCACAGGTGAAAATCATTTTTCGAATAACTGAAATCAAAATCAGAGTTAATGAATAGAACCCAAGAATTAAAATATTATTAAAAATTCATAATAATAATAATAAAAATAATAGATTGAAGAGACTTCTACCTGACACAGGTCCTAACAGGACATGGCGTCTTTCGATGTTATGCCAAACGGTTCAGAAAAGACACCACGGATATATGTATATACTGTGCCGCCGTAGACACTGCCGAACATACCATCTTCGTATGCTACAAGTGGAGAGAGGTCAGAGACAGGACTTGCAGACAGCTGGAATGCGAGCTCACTCCAGACAACATTGTAGAGAAGATGCTTGACAGCTCAGAGAACTGGAAATCGGTGCAGAACATGGCTAAGAGTATTCTCAGCAACAAGGAAAAAGATGAAAGACAAAGACAGCAGAGAGAAAGTAACCAGAACTCCTAATCCCGAGAGGGGAAGGGAGACGTAGGGTAAAAGGAAACCACTGATAGCCCGTCACTCATGAAGTATGTTCCAGGAACGATACCATAAGTGACAAAAGGGGCCGTAGACGACTAGAAGGACACTCCAACCGTCCGAGCCCCTCTGCAAAGCAGGACTCCGCAGAGGTGGTGGAAATACACCGTTCCAGTTTTCGAGTAGATTTCTGAAACGTATATGTTTTATTAAATTAATTTTGGAAATTGTAAAAATATTCGAAATCTTCTTGGATATTGATATGAAAAATACTTCACGCTGATTAATGATGTCTTTTGATGAAGTTTTTTCACAAATGATAATTTCACAAGTTTGAGACAACATAGTATCTCTCTATCCATACATTGTATTAAATACATAAATCCAACTGTGCTATTGTTTGAGTATATGCTAAAGTTACACTGTACATTGCTTGTAGAAACAGAGACATATTCTGTGATCAAAATTAATTGATTATAATATTATGATGAAATTATAAAAAGGTACACGATTGATCAGTAACCAAAATCGAAATATGTTCTTTTATTCTAGATTCTGTGCTATACTATTATCGACTCACAGAGTTTTCGGTTTTTTTTTTTTTCTAATTTATATGTGGTTTCCTTTCGTTAGGCTCCAAAAATTTTGTGGACTATGTAGTGAGACCTAACAATATTCAAAGTTCAAATATGATATTAGTATAAGTCATAATAACAAATATTTCTCCAAACTTATATCTAAAACACCACAAAAAAAGGAATAATATTATCAAGTGCCTTGTACTGATTTTAAGGCTGTCTACATAGGGCAAGCATCTCAGTATTTGGAAAATAGACTAATAGGTCATCAATACGATAAAAAATTAGAAGTGCATTAACGAACCACAAAATATTAAAAAAAGAACAATTTGATTGATGGGGCTACATATTTTTGAGACGTAAACACTGAAGAAAAATTAGTTTTTGTTGGTGATCTATTGATTTATACGCAAATTGTCAGTGTCAACTGCAAGTTATCTAAACGTCAAATTTTTATCTGTCTTTTGAAACATAAAAAAACTTATTTTTTAACAGAATAAATGAGAAATTAAAAAATGTATATGCCCTTACAATATATTCTGGAGACTCCACATAGGGGCATTAGACTTCCACGAATGGAGAACTAGTTATTCATATCATTTATTATCCTTATATTTTGACATTCATAATATTTAACATGTCTGCTTGGATTATAATTTCACTTGAGAGCCCAATCTCTTGGATATATAACCAATTCTCATCTTATTATAAATTCATATGAGAGTTTTGTTCATCAAAATTTCATTGCTTCTACAGGAATAGTGAGATCATTAGGAAGTGTTAAGCACGAAATCATTTCAGTTCACTTATCCTATATACAAAATCAAAATTACATGCTCCAAAGCTAAAACTATAAATAAATAATGAAACATTTTGAGAAGAATTCTGACACAAATGGATAAAATAAGTTTGGATATTTAGACGATGATTTTTACCAATACATCATCTAGAAAATTTATTGTGAATTTGGATATTCCATTGAAAGTGAAATAAATCTTTGTGCTCCATTTTCAAGAAATATGAGTGTGAACAGAAAAAATGATCGATGAATATAAGATGCAAAGATTGAAAACTGAATTCACGTTCCTATCTTGTCCCTTATAACAAATAACAATATCAAGTGAATACACAGTTGATAAAGGAGAGCAAAGGTCCGATAGATCATAGCCGGAGTTGACAAATGATAAATAAAAATGAAAGTTTCGACAAATTAGTTATAAGAAGTGAAACGGGAGATTGGAATAGATATGGGAAGCACAGCTGTATACTGATGAATCAAGTTAATACATCGAGTTAGGAGGCAACCATGTCGGCTTCAGTAATATTAAACTCATTATGAGAAATATAGTGTAACAGTAGCAGTAGAGGTAGCACAATAATAAACAGTTTGATCACTACTAAAACTTTCTATATATACGTAAATACCAAACAGAGCAATGTACACAAAATCATATACAAAACGAAAATGTGCCAAGTCGCGCTTGCCGAGTCCCTGGGAACTGCGTAGCTCCGTTGAGATCTAGATGTTCGAGATCTGATCGCCTCGATGTCCGGAAAGATTAGATTTTACGTAGGAGTCAAGGATTATGTTGTCTCTATCGGTTCATATCACTCAAGTGTCTGAAGTCAATTACACTGTCTGACGCGCATTTCGATAACCAAGTTATCGTCTTCAGATACTCACCTGTTTTATACTAAATTTTCCCACCAATAATTCTTCTCCCGCGAAAATTCCAGCGGGAAAAAACTATGGGTAAATCAAAGTCTGTAGCTAATTGTCTTGTAGTATCAGTACTATTTTCTGAATTTTCGAATTTTGTTCAGATCTCTACTGAGTTCAATTTGTTGTCCACTATGAAACTCATTCCAAATAATCACATCAATAATAAGAATCACATCAATTATATCCGACATATCAAAAGATTTGGAGTTGTAGTGTTTTTTAGATTCAAATAAAAATCCGCCACCACTTTTGGTATTATTTGATTCAAATTTACGATCCGAACTGAATATCATGAAATCGTCATTAAAAAGTTCAGATTCAAGCACGGATGGGTTCAACCATGTTTCAGTTGTAGCGATTGAATACATACATAAATTTTGATAGAAGATGGTAAACCGTTTTTTTAAGTGAAAAGTTGAAGAGCTGAAAACCTCTGCTGGAGTCCACAGGGCCATTCAAATCTAGTTGTAATTGCTATTTGTTTCCAAGCATATAAGATTCAAATTTTTTGAGTTGATTTATGATACATGGGCATTCTGAATCCCATACTACATGATTCGTATTCGTATTCGATATATTGACAGACTCTTGGAAATACAATTGAAAGAATTGAATGAAGTTGAGTCTGATACATTACAATCACTAATTTTGCGATCACCAGCTAATTTGGGATATTTTAGCGATTGAATGCAATTTTTAGCGACATGCGGAAAACCACAATACTTGAAACACATCCTTAACTCAATGGCGTCATAAATTTAGCAGCAATTATATCCGACCAGCAAACCACTTTATAGCATTTATAGCTTGGAAGATCTCATAATTTTTTCCAGAGGAAATAGAATTCTCAGAGAAAACGGTTCGATTCTGCTTCTTTATAAAACTAATTAAGCTAACAGGTCCGTCCTTCTCTGTTAGTCTAAATATGTTTATTCGAGAATTTAGTGAGCCAAGCTCCTTAATATCATCAGTTGGTTTGAGCTGAATCTTTGGTGGTCTCTAACAGATATTAAAACTATTCTTTTGAACTCCAAAATTTTTATAAATGCTGGATTGTTCATATTTGAACTTACCGAACTAGACTGCTTCTGTCACTTTACATTTTTTGTGACACACATATACTAAATTTTGAAACTTCTCCAGTGATTTCAACTTAGTTTCAGTAAACTCTACACTGGTCATATGAAACCATCTGTTACAAGAACCATCGCAACCAACTAAGCCATCAGGCTTAGATTTGTGAGATGAAAATGTTTACAAAAACAATTTATTGTGTTTGCAAGAAAGGGTATTTACGTAAATTAAGACATACAGGGCGTATAGTTCTTCCAATATCAACTGCAGAGTGTAAAAACATTTGCCGTTGCTGACAATTTTGTTTGATCCACCATAAGCGTAGGTATAGCATTTTATAAATTTATTATTTTTACAAATACTATGTATATCTTATGCGAGAAAGTATTCATTGAAAAACAATCGAATCATTACAAATTGGGCGGCATTATACGCCGTTATTTAGACAGATGCACTTAATTGTAGCGCTATTTAGAACTTAGAAAAAAATCATTATTGTACCTCGGTAGTTTGTTACAACTGAAAATTCAATCATAAAACGTAAAAAGACGAGTAAAATATACTTGCCTTTAAGGGCGTTTGGTTTAAACAGGGTACCAGATATGAACTGAGCCCTTTTTGTACCCATTCGTTTTTTTATCTGGCAAAAGAAATTTCAAAGCAAAAACCATAAAGGAAAATGAATTCTCTGCAAATAAAACAAAAGAAAAAAAAACATTCCAATTCCAGAGTATCTTTATAAAAAATAATGGTAGTCAGAATCGCCCGAACTAGAGTCATCATTTGATTGAATTATGAAGGATTGTATTTATCTTTGATAACATGTTCAACAAAGGTTTTCCAAAGGTCTTGACGTTCTGCTTTACGCAGCTCTAGAGACTGAGACATTTTCGTAATTATGTTTTTACGTTTGCCCATATTAACTCTATAGGGTTAAATATGTAATAGCCAGGAGATAGTCTGAGAAGAGTGTGACCCTGTTCTTTGCACAGCTTGTCAATATAATAAATTTTCTCTTTAGTGACAATGAGCAATTATTTCTTTGTTTGGCCTTTTTTACGATCGCTGATAGGGATAAAAATATATTTTTCAGACAAAAATGCTAAAATTTGTTATCTGTTAGGTGGAAGCTATTTATTACACCACTATTCAAATAGATCTGCTGTTATATCTTCATGATAATCAGCTGCAATTTTTAATTTTAAAACAAGGACAATTCAAAAATTAATTTCTACTATTCTGAACCCAACCAAAATTTTCTATATCGTAACTGTCAAACCATGTTTCATCTAGATAAATTATGTGTCTATTAGAACTTCGGTAGTCTTTTATCTGACGCAAATAATCGATTGATCAATATTTCTATCAACGTCAATTTGAATATTGAATTATGAAACGTATGAATTTGAAAATTTTTACGAAATTCAATAAAATTCTAAACCACCCAAAATCTCAAGATTTCTTCTTCTTTCTTTCTGTATTTCCCAGACGATGAATACATAAATATTCTACAGCTCGGACAATATACTAAAGTAAGTCCAGTGAAGTTGAAATTTATAGGTTAGGTGAGGTTAGTTTGTTGTTAATGGCGTTGAATTTTTATAGAAATTGTTTTTTCAAAATCTAGAAGATATGCATAAATTACACTAAGGTTATTTAAATCAGTTTTCTTATTGATGCATTTGTAAGTCCAAAAAGCGATATCAGATTATATCCTGATAGATGTTCATTAGCGACTCATGTCTATCATGAAGGACACAAAATGAATTATGAATCTGCCAAAGTTCGTTTCAGAAACAACATATATTGCCCAAAATAATTTAAATAGAATTTGTGTAATTTATGCATATCTTCTATATTTTTAAAAAACAAATTCTATAAAAATTTGATGCCATAAACAAACAACTTACATCACCTAAGCTATAAAGGTCAACTTCACTTATAACGACATACCCTATAAATCTTTTTCTCATTTATATTCAAGCCAATAAATGTTCAGCTATATTCTTAACGACTAAACCTATTGAAATTTAATATTATTCACAAATTAATCAATCAATATTGAACATCATTTACAGAATTTAAAAATTGAAAATCAATAAAAATTCCTATAGTAGTCAGAATCAATATTTCAATTGATAATAATTAGAGTCTATCATTTTGATAAATTCTGAAGCCTTTGAGGACCAAGTTGGTTTGAATTCACATCGAAATCGAACAAAATACTAAAATCAATTTTCTTGGTGTCATATTATATAAAATTAACAATAACATCAAAGCATCAAAACATTTTTTTATCGATAAAATAAAATAAAATAAAAAATTGTAAGGATTGAATATTTCTGTTGTTAAATGTGTATATTCTATTTATCTCATAACAAGACTAAAATTTCAGAGAAATAATGAGTAATATAATATCAATGATGTCATAATCAGTAAATTACATATGATTTGTGAAATAATCAAATTTCATATTTACCCAGGTAAATTTCATTCAATACATCCAGCAATAGTAGCTTTAGTATTTTTAGTTCTTTCGTACCATTTGTATAATCAACCTCTATAATTATAATGTCAAAACCATCCATTGTTGAGTTGATATTATTTTACAAATTATCCAAATATTTGTTTATACCTCCCTTCATAACATGAATATACTAAACCTTGTATAGAGTTTTTATCAACAATGAATATTTTGATTTTATTCATATACATGATACTTCAAAATTGTAGTCTCTGCCATCGTATGGATTTTTTCATTTTTTCCATCACTAATATTTATCTGGTGATATAAATGGTCACCCTCTTCACTTCGAAACTACCTCATTTGCAGCATACAGTGAATACGAAAGCAGTGAATAAAATTTCCAACGTCCAAACTTTGAGTTGAAAGTTGAGTTGAGAATATCTTTCATATTCCTCTACTAATTCAATTACTCAAATGTAAAGTGTAGTTGAAATATATATGATTATACATAACCATCAATTGTTTGTACAGTTTTAAGCATAATCCGTTATTAGCGAATTGCCAGTCCTCATCTGATGCCCTCAAAAAAAATTTTCAAAAGACGAAAACAGCAGATTAATGACGACGTCATAATTTCTGGTTATTATTATGTAGTTTTTTCTCGACTTCTAAGGATTATAGTAACAAAAAAGCTACTTAAGATGTATAATGTAGTTAACTCAGTTACTACAATACTTCGGTTTTTAACAAAAAATAAGTGGTGCGGACCAAACATATATAAATTTAAATGATATGTTCAAAAACGATATCGATATTGAAATATATAGGCTATCAAGAAAATGTCGGTTTTAATAATTATTGCAGTTCATATTTCATTGAATGTCATATATAAGCAGACATATATGGGTCGTTGCAATTTATATTCCTGTGGCCAACTAATGCAAATTCATAAAGTCAGTGGAAAGTCTATTTGAAATATTTTAAACGCTTATAACGGGCGAAGTACATACAATTTCTTATATGTAGTGGATTTGAACGTTATTGATGTACACAAGCTCAATGAGTAAAATAAATTTGTTGGTTTCTACTTTAATGCAAATTAAGAAAAACATTTGTCTGTTTTTATGGAAAGTAACAGCTGCCCAATTCATTAAATTATCTTTTCAATGAGTATTGCTTAAGAAAAATATCACTTTGTAGTCCTGCACATAGCAAAATATAGTTAATTCCAAAATTCATAGATAGTTCATTCCATAGATTGATGTGCATAACAATATACCAATACACTACACTCTTATTCACATCGTTGCACACAAGATATTCTTTTCGAAGACAAAACCATGTAAAAAACTCAATTCAGCTCATCTCATAAGAATTCAGAATACAGCGTTACAACTTGTTCCATATTTATGGATTAACCTTTCGATCCTCGCACGAGATCAAAGCTGTAGAAAGCAAATGTGGCTATTTCTACGAATTGTTAATGTTAATGGAAAACTGTCTGATTGCTACTCAGCTCAGCTTAATACTATAAAATCAAACTCATCTGCATATTTTGTAATCGTCTGTAAGATCATTATTGGAACTGTGGTGATGGAGTTTTGAGAGCATCATCAATTTAAGAATGTCGACACCATCTTATTTGTATATGCAAAAAAAGATCGACTATTATTATGTATTTATTGGACGATAACTACATAAGAATTATCACGATTTGTTCTGACTCATTTTGCTTTTTTTAATATCAAATGAGAACAAAGAAAATGCATGAAAGTCCTGTCAGAATCATTTAATTTCAAGGCTTCTATTGAGAAACTGGAGAATCAAAGCAGCTGGTCGTGTCAGAATCATTTAATTTCAAGGCTTCTATTGAGAAACTGGAGAATCAAAGCAGCTGGTCGTGTCAGAATCATTTAATTTCAAGGCTTCTATTGAGAAACTGGAGAATCAAAGCAGCTGGTCGTGTCAGAATCATTTAATTTCAAGGCTTCTATTGAGAAACTGGAGAATCAAAGCAGCTGGTCGTGTCAGAATCATTTAATTTCAAGGCTTCTATTGAGAAACTGGAGAATCAAAGCAGCTGGTCGTATCAGAATCATTTAATTTCAAGGCTTCTATTGAGAAACTGGAGAATCAAAGCAGCTGGTCGTATCAGAATCATTTAATTTCAAGGCTTCTATTGAGAAACTGGAGAATCAAAGCAGCTGGTCGTGTCAGAATCATTTAATTTCAAGGCTTCTATTGAGAAACTGGAGAATCAAAGCAGCTGGTCGTGTCAGAATCATTTAATTTCAAGGCTTCTATTGAGAAACTGGAGAATCAAAGCAGCTGGTCGTGTCAGAATCATTTAATTTCAAGGCTTCTATTGAGAAACTGGAGAATCAAAGCAGCTGGTCGTGTCAGAATCATTTAATTTCAAGGCTTCTATTGAGAAACTGGAGAATCAAAGCAGCTGGTTGCGTTGGAAAAGGCAAATCACCTTACTGCTTAAGCATCAAAAGGTTTTGGATGTCGTTAATGGGAAGTTGACATTGGTTACTGATGGTTCTAATAAGAATGAATTCGAAACCAAGGACTCGCTTGCACAGATCTTTTTGGTGAATACGCTGAATGCTACCAATGAGGAACTCACGTCTTCTTGTGAAAACCAAGGATATTTGAGGCTATTTGGGCCAATTTGAGTTCTGTGTATGAGCTGAATTCAAGTCAGAGATCAGATAGGCTTCTAGAATCATTATTTTCTTATCATAAATGCTCAGGATGGAATTGTCAATCATATTGCGCGCCTCCAGCATGATTTCAATTAGCTCAATGTCAAAGACGCGACAGCAGGCTGAACTGTCCGAAATAATATTGATAGGATGTCATGTCAACTCTCCCTCCTCTTTACTTTGAATTTGAAAGTGTCTGGGGCAGTGTTCCTCTGATGGTGCTGTTAGCGGTAAGAAGACTTCTCCTCAACAGCGAATTGGTCAATGATGCAAGTATTACAAGTGCCTTCAGGAAGACCATTGGGCTCGCGATTGTCCTAACTGCCGAAATAATAAAGACGAGAGTAAATAGCCAGATAAAAACAAGGGATATGCTTTGACCTGTGAATATGTTTCAGCATACGGCTCAGACTGTACTTTATGTATGGCCGACATTAGGGCAACCCAGTATATGAATTTGAAAGAATACTTCGATTCCTACAAACACTTCCAGACACCTAGATCATCCAGGTTGGTAACCATTATGTTATCAAGGCATACGGACGTACTTGTGGATGTTAAAATACATGAAAAATGGTGCAAAAAACACCTGAAAGTTGTATGGTATGTGCCTAATGTGAACTAGAGCTTGTTTTCTGTGAGTCGGTCGTTAGAAAGGGGCTACCAATTCTTTGCCAATAAGTTTGGCTGTAAGGTGACCAATGACAAGCAAACGCGGTTGACTGAAAGTAAAATGTCTAATGGATTGTATGCTTTCAACATAAAATTTTATGCTACCTCAAGGGCTGCTGAAGTTGTGGTATGGACATATTTGCCATCAAAATAAGCGGCCTGTTAAGTCATTTGTCAAGCGGACTGGACTTGCTTTGCTTGATGATGTGGATTCTGTGAAGGCTGGGTCTATGGGAACCTCCACTGTGACCCATTTCATGACTGTCAGGACAGGCCCAGGAAATGCGGTAAATGGATTCATGCGTATGTGTGTGGGCCCTTTAAAGATGACCGAATTGGGGGGTCTTCAAATCTTCCAATGTCGAGCCTGTGGTGGAAGACGTGCTCTGCCATGAATCCAATGTGCTTGCAGGACCCTCAGAAGAAAAGTCTTTAGCTGGATTCAGAATTTCTGTTTCGGGAACTGAAGTTGATTAGGCTGAAGCAGTGGGAGTGACGAAGGTACATTGCCAATCCAAGAGTCACATCAGCTACGCAGAAGTGGTCGCACTAGATGGTTCCCTCATACCTCGCATCACTGTAGAAGAAGCGCTTGAATCGGATGAGAGCGAATTATGGATACAAGCCATACAGAAACAGCTGATTTCATTAGCAGAAGAGGATACTTGGAAAGCCCGTTTGGTTGCAAAGGGGTACATACAGGAGGAGGGTGTGGATTTTGAGCCAACCTTTAGCACTGCAGCTATTTTAACACTGCTCGATTTAAAACAGCTCTTTTGAATATGGCTGCTGCTGAAAGGTACGATTTGGTTCAGTTTAAAGTGCATACTGCTTTGCCGTGTGGTAAACTTGAAAAGGATATATTCATGAGCCAACCAGCTGATTTTGACGATGGAAGTGGTCGAGTATGTAAACTGAAGCAATCACCCCGATGCTGGAACCAAATGTTTGTTTTAAGGAATTTTAAGGAATCTCAAAACATGATGGCAAGTGTTGTCTTTTTATGAAAAATTGTACCAATGGCCAAAAACGGATGGTTGTCATCTATGTTGATGATGAGATTTTGGTTGGGGAAAGATCTGAAATAGACCAGTTTTTGTCAAAATTGAGAACTGATTTCAGGATCACAATTTGCAGCTTGGATACTTTTCTAGAAATGCAACCAAGAGGCTTTCACCAAACGCATATTAAGAAGGTTCAACGTATTAGATTCAAATCCTGTGTGTGTGTGAGTGTACCCTATAGACAAGCTGCTGGAATCCTGCTCTATCTGACTATGGCTACTCGTCCTGACTCATCACATGCAGTTAGTATAGTTTCAGAGGTATTGGATCATCCAAAGGAATCTAACTGGGAAGCCGTGAAAAAGATCTTTAAATACTTGAAGGAGACTTCACTTTATGGTCTGTTGTACTGTGGAGGAGTAGCCTTTGGAATATTAAGACAACTCATTCACTTCAAAAATTGATAAATACCTCATAATTATCAGGTATTCCAAATTTTTGATGTTTTGTTTACCTTGATGGTACGTAGATACTTAGAAAAATCAAAACTATCAAATCTTGTAGAATGAATGTTAATTTTCACGCTATAAAATATCCTGATTTCTCCAAAACTTTTCTAAGCAGAGATGTATGAATTCAGTATTTTCACTGGGAGGAATTCAAAACGATCCCCCAATAGCGTCTGCCACATTGATTAAAACTGAGTTCAAGTATACCGCTACTGAAAAAGAAGTTTCCACAATAGTATGAAGAGTTAAATATTTTTCTCCTCACCTATATGAATGAGATTTCATTATTTGCACTGATCACAGACCTCTCAAATTATTATTACGATTAAACTGAAACTTTTACCGACCTTCTGGTTGTGATTAATAAATTGTTACCGAAAAATAAATTGCACCATAAGTAATTCAATTGATAATTATGGACCATTTCATATTAGCTAAACATACTGTAATGTTTTACTTATTTCCTTATTTTTTTGAACTGTTTTTTTACGTTGGGATAAATTTATACAACACTACCTTTTACTTTCCTAATTCAATTTACACTCACACTAAACTAACTAATTTATATAATGATTAACTTATCACTAGTCATATAATTATTCTTCCAATTTATTTAAATGCACCGGTTACTTTTCTATTTCTTTCCGTTCACTATTAATTTTCATAATAAAAATCTAGTTTATACACGTACAAAATGAATTTCTCAAAAATTCTAGGAAATAAACACACGAACAAATAAATCAAATAAATGGAAAGACCTTCCTAGAAATTAGTTCTGAAAAAATATTATGAACAAATCTCAGATGTTTATAAGAAAAAATATCGAAGACACCGCGTTCTTTAAAAACGAACTTTAAATGAATAGGCGTTCCGTCAAATTTTAGACTTTCATTATAATCTAACAAGACCGGCTTCATGGTCCATGTCTTGGATGAATTCCTAGCAATAAAATAAAACTTCGAATACAGAACTTAGTAGTACTTCAGTAATTAAGAGTCTCAACTTCATATACAAGACAACTTAAATCTTCAATCTGCAAAATATATCAAATATAAATAGTTTGAAGCACACAGTTGTACTTCATACTAATTTGAAGATAGCAATCACAGAAAATGTCATATTTGAAAGAAGTGTAGCTCATTACAAGAAAGTATTGAAACTCTCAAGAATTCTTGAAAAAATGAAACTAATGAAAAAATGAGGGATTTCAGTATGCGTCTAGATCGAATTATGAAGTGTTTGTGATTACCAATTAAAATTTAAAAAAAATAGAAACAGACTTTGTCTCATTTAAAATTAAGTTTAATATCTTGAATGATGAAATCACACAAATATTGATATAGTACTTGAGACAATTTTGTAAGGACCATTTCATGACTAAATATTTTTAGTCGAATTTTTCTTCGAAAAATTAGACTATTACGGTAGGCATGACTAAAAGAAAAATGGGGGGCACATCATTTTTCCCATGTTTTGAGACCTCCTGAACACGATTATGATGGTTTTTCGAATGTCTGTACTTTATATATATATATATATATGTATATATCTGTTTAAGCTACAATTCTTATTTTCGTCTCTCGAGCAATTGCTATGGGTCCGATTTGGTTCAAAATTAGCATACATGGCTTTTTTGGCGGCGGATTGATGTTATTAGAGTTTGGTTGAAAACAAATGAATATTTCGAGGGGTCGCAGTGCAAAAAAAGTGGTTTTCGACCTTTGCTCACCTCTGCAGGTCAAACGAAAAGCGACTGAAAAATGAAATTTCACATGTAGGTTCAAATAGTTGCGAAATGATTTCCTGTCTAAGGTCGAAACTTTCCATCTCCACTCCTCTCCATTTTATGGTAATTTTTGTTATATTTTCTTATTTTTTTACCAGAAAAAGTTTAACTAGAGGGTTCGAACTTCGCATGGAAGTAGGGGTGATTTTGAAGAATTGTCTTTCTCAAGTTCAAAGTTTTCTTCTTCAGTTCTTCTAGCACAAAACGCCCGAAATCATTTTGTAATTGTTGAACTGGACCGCCTCCTATTTAATGAATAATACGAGTATGATCGTTGCTAGGGTGATTTTTTTTACTTCCTATTTTCGAAATTTCTTGTCATTATGGCAATTTTTTCTTTGTTGTCAATTGGAATTGAACAAGAGGGTTCGAGACCACCGGGTCTATTGAAATTATGAATTTTCATTGGAGAGAGAGAGTTAACTTGTGAAATGAAAAATTATTGAGGAATAGCAAATTTTCCATATAAAGAAATAAGATTGAGAATTGATATCATTTCCAAAAAATTCATTTTATGGAAAGATTTGTTTGTGTATTAGTTAAATTCTTCATTCGACGAAAAAATCGACTTTCGTGATGGAGCTCTGCTGCTTACGGCTTTTATTTTCAATGTCTTCAAACTCTCCCTTCAAGAACAGTTCAGTCACAAGTCGTTATTATCTCTCCATTCTAAACATTACATCATGTACTCAATTATTTTTTTACTCGTATTCTATATCATAGTAACACAATTTCGCAAAAATTTATTGACCTACTTCTAAAATATTTGATTTTTCAACTAGTAATTAAATTATTGTTAAATGATTTCAACAAGCTGACATAATGAATATCACAAACTAGTTGTCCAAATACATCTTCATAACATGATTGAACACTAGATGTAGACCCCTGAAATCCAGATGAAAACAATGAATTAACATATCTCACATCTGGTATGATATTCAATTAACTATTGCATTGATGCATGTAGGGGTAGTTTTGTGTGAAAAGCAAAAAAGATGGAAGTATATGACATATTTTGATTGAACGAAGTCTTGTAAACTAGTTCATAAACGCTATTGTTGTAGAAGTGTGGCAGGCAATGAAACACAAAAGTGTACTTTGTTCAGTATGTATACCAATCTATCTAATAACTATCTATGTATCATCAGGATATGAATTATTGTATCTAAATGTATGTACAATAGACATACATATTATGAATAAGTTATAGTTTTATTAATTTGTTAATTGTCATTTGAATAGATTATGGGTATTACAATTTTCGTCAAATACTTGTTCGATATTGTTATCAAAATTTGTTGTTTTGTCTTGACTGTTAATAACACTATCGTTTGCAGTTTCACTAACCACTTCTTGTCCTGCATTGTGGTCAGCTTCTTCGTTTCCTCGGAGACCAATATGAAGAGGAACGTAAAATATTTCCACATAAATATCAATTTGTTGTAACTATCATAATTCGACTTTACTTTGGACTGCTATTGGGTGTGTAGAATAAAGTTGGCTAATTATATAGATTGAGTTAGAAGATTCTTTTTTCATGGGGGATCTTGAGATATTTTTTGTTTTTATGTGAATATGTGTTTGTAGAATGGCGTATAGTATCCGGTACAGACGCTACTTGTTTCTGGTAACTTGAATTGTAGTGTGTTGTTTTATAAGTTCACTGCTGGCCTACGTCGTCAGTGGTTTTAAATTCATTTGTAAATTCCAAGGGAACTTCTCAAGAAATTACAAGGTAAGAGAACGCAGAATGGCATATTGATATATGGATTACTGGTTGAATTCTCGTATGAATATCATCTTCAGTAGGTGTACTGTTATTTAGAATATATATTCAGGTTATGAGCATGTATTTTTTTCGTTTTTCTACCATTCCCTTTGGACACTGTTGACCCCCAAATAGGATTGTGATGGTGGTGGTGAAGTTAAGGATGATGAAATTTGCGGTAGAATATTGGTGATGTCTTGAGAAGTAATTACTTGATCAGAAGGAATATAGATGCAGCATATTGCTGTTATTGTTTTAGGACTTTTGATAGATAATCAATTTTAAACTTGATCTTAGTCTTATATTCAGTGCTTCGTGTGAGTTATTCACATAGATGGCTAGCTTTTACCATGCTATTCCTTTTTCTGTAGTCTATTGCAGTAAACTAAAGATGAAGTTAAGCGATCTTATATACGGATTCCTAAGATGTGGTAAGGGAAACGGCGGATTCGGCATCTTTTTCTTCTGAGAGCTGCTTCAATTTTCTCATCTTTCTCTTTTTTGTTTTAGTACATTTGATCTTTATACGGCGATTGGAGGCATATAAAGGAGGCGTATAACATAAGGTTGCA
Organism: Diorhabda carinulata; assembly: GCF_026250575.1. Lineage (NCBI taxonomy): Eukaryota > Metazoa > Arthropoda > Insecta > Coleoptera > Chrysomelidae > Diorhabda > Diorhabda carinulata. The sequence goes on from NC_079472.1 coordinate 66,713,179, forward strand.
AAAGTTTCTGTATATAAGGGGTATGAATTTTTGCTATATTATGAGAAAAGGTGTTGAAGACGGTTATACTTTTGCTATACTAAGGGGATCAGCTAGCCATTATACGTTCTAATAAAAATCAAGTGTCCTAAAGAAATTATTCGAGTCTCATTAATAATAGTGGTCATTCGATTTTCTAATGTTACTTCGCTTCTCTTAGTTTTGCTTCCGGTTCACTGAAGTAAAAGTAAGATGTAGTGTCAGAAGGATGAGTTTTTCTTACTAGTTGGATTAGCGGTTTATGTATGATGAGGAATTTTATGTATTATCCATGTGTTATTATGTTCATTCGTTTGGATAGGTAGGTAGTTGATACATGATAATTGAAAATGGTGATATATTTGCTGGTGACTCAAAGATTTGCCCACTTACTAAATTTGGAGTGGATTGAGCAGAAGACCAGATCAGTTAGTCCAGAACAAGTTTTAGATCAGATTTAAGACATATTTTACAAGAGCTTTCAATTTTCATTACTTTCTTGTGCGTGAATTCTTCCATATCAATTCAGTTGTATAATAGATTATAGATTTTCAATGATTGTTATTGTTATCGACAATATACCCCTCACGCCGATTTGCACTGAAGCTTAGTATTAATAAGCTATTTTTATGCTGAAATGCCGAAAACAATAGAAAGTCGCAAACCCCAATAATCTTTGGAACAGCCCTGCAGATCGCATTTACCGATCGATGTACCAGGGTAAAAAGGATCATAACATATGTCTACGACCCGATTAACTCAATCAGCTTCTGAATAACAATAATCGTGATTCGGGTGAGTTTCCAAATATTCAGAACATGATTGGGTTAACCCAACGAACTTCTATGTGGAATATCTGCATAGTCAATTGGAATAACTTCATATGTACAATTACTTTATCCACTGTGGAAAATCGACAAAACAAATTTTCCTTATTTAGTCTCGTACAATTATCAACAAACGAATAGTGATTTTTCCATTCTATCTCAGCTGGAATTTCGATAATTATCAAGCTTATTGAGATGGAGATATAAATTAGTGCATATTTGATTGACACGCTTCCTGCCATGTTTCTGTTCCCAGATATGACGAAATATATTTCTCAATTCACTGTTTTAAATTTGTTTTTGCGTTGTTTTTTGAATTCGTATATTCGTGTAGACCAAGTCCCATGCCTAATAAAACACTAACGTGCACATTTTTATAAAGCCGCGATTATTTTCTAAAAGAAGAATAATCTAGATTAAAGGTTACTATATATACGATTTACAAAGAGCCGTGAGTACAGAAAAGTAATAGTAATGATTCGAACCGCCGGCGTAGGGTCGGTCCCGTCGCTTGAGCACCGGCTTGGGTGACATGCAGTGAATATAAATTAGTCAATGATATCCCAATATGAATTGGGTGATTGTGTTTGTTAAGTGATGTGTAAAAAAGTTGGATTTGACAAAATATACAGTGAATTCCATCGGTCACGATAAAAAATGAGACGACAAAATTTAAAATTAATAAAATTATCACAATATAGATACAAGTTTTGCATAATTTTCTGGAGGCTGGTATGGATTAATCTACGATTTTAACAATATTGTATATATCAGTAATTATCGAGTTTTTATTCTTTTTCATAAAGAGATGGTAAAAAATTGAATTGAATTTGTTTTAGAATCATTAGTTCCGTGCCAGTTTTCTAATACAGAATATTCATCTTAGTGCTTTGAAGTAAAGGTGTTTGTACTTATAGAAATTCTATAAGAATTTCAAATCACAAAAGTTAATACCGATAGTTGCTGCAAGAAGCTCTAAACGTGATTTAGTCATCTTTTTACTTGGAGGTACTCTTGATTTAGCAAAAATCAGTTGTATTTTTATACAGTTTCAGTCTGTGTTCTTATATAAATTACTGCCGCATAAGCTACTTGAGACTAACATCGACGAAAACATGAAATGAAGTCTGTCTTTGTTTTATGAGTACTAGAAATCCATCATTGAATCTTCACTTCTTCTAATAATTTTAATTGATGATACCATTCTTCAAAATCTTCTTTAATTTCTTGAACAACTATTCTTAAGTATTAATTTTCTGCAACAAGGAGGTTGAGGATGATTTTTATAATAATTTGTTTCTTGTGCATCAAAGTCCAACCTAGCCTTGTTTCAATTGCTGTCAACTTAGTTAACCTTTCTCCGATGTTCTTATATTTGATCGTAGTTGCTTGCCTTTGCCACGTTCTTATTAACTCTTCTGGTAAAGATGATTCACTTGTAACCCTTGAATCACTTGTAACCCCAAGTGATTCAAGAGCACGCAATTGTGCCTCGAATTTGTCATAAATTTTTGACAATGAAATTTCTTCATTTGATTTGATAGCATTATTTATTACTAGCGTTCAAATTCTCGAACATAAATTTCAGCTAGCAATTCATCTTTACCGAAACGACTTTTCAAGCTATCAATAACTTTATCATAATTATCATTTGTTGGTGGGTAACTGCTCTTGAATTCGGAATCATTGCTTGGGTCAAATACTGGAACTTATCTTCTTTAGTGATACTCTTATCATCATGAATCTTTTTAAATTGACTCAAAAATTGCAATGAGTCTCTCACATCAACACCGGATTTCTTTAATTCAATTTTTGGTATCTTAAATCTTCTTTTAGAATCATTCTCAGTGGTCGGAGCATTTTGAAAAATTTGTTGTCATTGTTCCAGTTGATTTTGTTGTTTATTCAATTTATAACCTCAATGTTTGCACATAAATATTCACTTGTATATTCAGCTGCTACCTCATATTCATCTTCGATTATTTTTTCATGTTCTTCTTTTTCAGCCGTTAATTCTACCGTCGCTTCACAAATTTTAGTATTTATTACATCCAACTCCAAAGATCCCACCTCTAATATTTCGAAAGCGACTTGAACATCTTAGATTTATTTCTTAGTTGAACACCGAAATGCTTTTGAAAACGCTGATCATGCTGATTTTCTGCTCCTTTTTAATTTGTCTAATAGTACTTTTGTCATTTTTATAGTAACCAAATTATCAATTTTCAATCCTATTTACGCTTAAATAAGTCTTGTCACGGTCGGTCGCCACAAATGTTTTGATTAGATTACAATTTATTAATAATAGTTATTTATTAATTAATTAAACTTTCAGATAAATACTTTTATATGAAATCAATTATCAGTTTTATTTTTTGAAAAGTCTAGCATCAATGTCAAATAATTCAATAAAATAAAACTATTTATTAAACAAAAGAATAGAAGACATTATTTTCTTAATTTTTAAAAAGCGGGACTCTTAACAATCTCAAAGTTTGTTATAGTTTTCTAATAATATTGAGTGTCAACAACTTCTGAGAAACATTTTTGTACTCATTGAAAATGATACACTAAAAATTACATCGTAAATTTTCTCGTTTGAAGGGACACCAACCAAATCGAGAAGCCACAACTACTAAAAAATGGAGAAAAATCTATATAATCATGAGGAAATGATGAAGACTGCGAAATCTACTAGTATTAACTAAACTATTATGCTTTATTGGTTATGGAAGTTCTAGTAACTCGCAGGGAACTACGACTACATCCCATTCTACATTCTTTGTGTTGATCATAGCATCATTTCTTTCTTATTAACAGTGCAGAATTAAAGGAAAACATCATCAATTTAGTCCTAAATTGAATTTTTATCCCTTAATATGTCGTCTTTATTATCTCCACGACTCAAGTGATAATTGAGATTCCGTAAAATTAATTCGTATTTAATAAATGTTCATTCATACGACAATCGCTCATATAAATCAGAGTTATCCTATATAAATAATATAAATAACCTTTTTAATCTATGTTACTTATATCCAACATTTGGCATGTAACCCTCGCTAATTAACAAACCTTTTCTAACTCTCATAATAACGTTGAGAAAATTACAAAATCACAAAATCTATAATGAAATTATCATAAATATTCATCGTGACCGTTAAATAAGTTCCCAAGCGTACACAAATTTGAAACAATTTGAAATAGCATCGGTTACCTCGGTTAAAGTGAATGATATTTTTATTTCAAATGTCATGTATTCACACAATTGGGGAAAACTAATCTTTCTAAATAGTATTACGATAATTTAATTGAAAATACCGGTAATCTATGGAAACACTGTACCAAGATCTAATAAAACGGCATTGTTAAAGCACTCAGTGACGAGTGTCCGTGACAGCTTTTTAATTAAAACTCGTAGTTTGAGACTAATTTCCAGATCCTCCGGCAAACAATACTTATTCCGTATCTGCTAAATTATTCTGAAATATTATCAAATTCAATTAAAGAACGGATGTAAGTTAAAGTTGTGTTGAATGAATATTGGATATTTTCCATAGAATCCTATTTAAGTAGTCTGGTTTTCACATTGAAGTATATGTAATGATTCGATTTTCTCACTCTTAATTCGTGCTAACACATTAATTTGAATTTCATTGTAAATTTATTCCCCTTAGAGCGAGTTTATGTGAGCTATGACGAGGATGGAGATTTCGTATATGTGAATAGAAAAATGATTTTCATGTTTTTGGATGTTTCTTTGAAAAATACAGAACATACCGCACCTCCACTCAAATAATGTGATAAGTCAAAAATTTGTGAAATCTATTTTTGGAGTTTACTCCTTAAGAATCGATTTGCATATATAAGGGGCCAGGTATGAGAAAAATGTGAGGAGTAAAATCTATCGATGAATGACCTCGTTACGTTTTTGGTGCACATCCTATGATGCGCAACTTTCTAATTTGTCAGTGTCAACATACTTATATTGCTGTCATTGTGAAGTTTTATTATCATTGTGTTCCGCTAAAGTGAACTGAAAGTATTTTCAAATAACTATGGCAGAAAGAGGTGTAGATGATATTGCCGGAACGTCTAACAAACACGTGGTTGCAAGGTACGTTATAATTCATGTATTATATGTATGAGCATGTGCAATTTGTATTTATTAAATATTTTAATAATTATCGATGTAGTTCATATAAATATATATTTGAAAACAACACATAAAATTAGATAATCAACCAAATATGAATTATCGAGCGCATCCACATAAAATAGAAAATTTCTAACCTAACCAAAAATTAATTCTTTTGTCGATGTCTATAAATTCTTCCACGTTATTATGATTTATTTTATAAATAATTTTTAAATATTAACAACTGTAGTCAATAATTCGATAATATTATCAGAAAAATCGACAATATTATATTTTCATTATAATAATGTTTTTATATAATTTTCTTTCGAAAAGTTATTTTTTAACTTATTTAAATAATTTTCGTGTACTATTTATTATTGTATGTAAAAGATTTAGTGACATAATTATCTTTTTATAACCATTTTTGTTAATTATTAAGAAAATATTATATTTTAAATAAAAAATTAATTATAATAATTTAGAAAAAATGTTTATAAAAACCTTTTTTTATCAATTTTCTCAAAGTCGGTTAAAATTTTTATAATTACGCATTTATAAATTTTCTAATTTTTTTTTATATTTTTTGACTAGGAAAAAATCTAAACTTCCAAAAACTCCAGCCGAGAGACAGCGAGCTTACAGATAAAAAAAAATTAACGAAGGTCGTGCTTCGGAGCTGACACACACAATTTTTTTTGAACTATTAGTGCCAAAAAACTGATAAATCTCATCTTGAAAATTATGTGAATGGTAATTAGTGCGGTAACTCTGTGATGTTATGAATGTTAGAATGAAGTTAGAGTCAATTTCAAACGATTATTACACGATAATTTGGTTTTTTCACTTAAGACACTATTTGAACGGAGGTGCGATATGTAAATGATTCTCTATTTAATCAACTTTGCCAGCTATGCACTTTTATGAGAATTATTGGTAATTCAAAAGCTGAATTCAAAATTTTGGAAATATATTGATAAAACACCTTAAAAAAGGTGTGATTCATTGAGGGTTGATGAGTTTTCAATTTTACAAAAATGTCCTTGTGATTTCGTGAAGTCCGTTTCTTAATCTCATTTTTACAGTCCGTATACTTTAACTGGATCTGTAATATATTTTTAATGTCACTCCGCCATTAAGATTCCGAATATTGTCTCCAATTTAGAATATTTTGTAATTCAACGTACACAGTGCACCAGTTTTCATCTTATAACGATCGTCGAGCTTCTCAACTAAAACGACTTCCATTGCTCCAGACGTCAAGCACGAGTAATTATGTAGCATCAAGTTGACAAATAAGACAATTAAGATCACTGGAAATTGTAAATTGAATTATTGTAATATATTGCAGTAGAAAATTGTTTCGCTTCAACTTAATTTCAACTTAATAGAATAAGTTATTTGGGAATTTAGTTCCTATGCTCTGAAAATATATAAATCAAATAAGTTAATTAGGACAGAATTAGTAAAATTGTACCAACTACGAGATTTATTTTTTGGATGTTACTATATTGTGATCTGCATTAAATTTTTATCTAACTATTGACATGAATGTTCCTAATATTTCTTGAAATCAAAATACGTGAAATCAATGAAATGAAATTACTAACAAAAGAAAATCATTTGATCGCGATATCCGATAACAATTTGAAAATTGAAATGTAATCCTACGATATAGTTTCATTTCATAAATTCGGTTTGAAGCGGATGATATATTATAGAATGACAGATCTCAACATTCTGGATTTAACCGACTATTATCTTTTTGTATTCATATTTTGGCCACTTTTATCAAGTTTTTGGGTTATCTGAGAACTAAGCAGTTTTTTATTCTCCAGAAGTATCTTGATCCTTATGTATATGTATTACTTGATGATGTCCTATTTGATTATTGAAAATTCTTATCCCAGTTTTTAGAATACCAGGAGACTTTTAATTGAATGTTCTTTTTTTATTTGGATTTTATCGCGAATAGCTATTTTATGTATTGATATTGTCGTAGAAATAATGAGCAAATTATTCATCACCTATAAGAAAAACAAGCCAATATCTAATGTTAAATTTATAAGCAGTGATATGATTCAACTATCCATATACATTGGTTATTAAAACGTGAAAATAAAATAAAATTTAATAGAACGAAAAATATCAATGGCAAAAATTCATTTAAAATAAAGCAATCAAATAATTTTCACCATATAAAAGTAACTAGACAATTATATTTAGACTATTTAGAAAAAGATTACTGTAAAATTGGAAATGACTTAAATTTTTTGTCAAAAAACCAGGTACGATTTAGCGTTTGGGATGTGGATTTGATTACAGATAATCAGATACTTTATAAGGACTGTATTGTATATATCGTGATTGATGTTGATTATATTATTGACTAAAAGAAATGTTATTGTGAAAATCCTAATTATGAGTGAGTTACTGAGAGTTTCAATGCTTCTCATGATTGTTGAACAACAATGGACACTCTTCCTGACTGTTTATTTCAATCTTACTTTGAAATATCTGCTAGTCACAATCGTATATATAGTACACCGTTAATAATACTGAGCTCATTTGAGAAAAGTCTGAAATAGAAATTTTTATGGATTATTACTTTTTTAAGTCGCATATATATGTTCAATCTTCACAACTCATTCGGATGAATTTATTGGCATTTTCCATTTACCAGCAAAATAAATATTTTATTTCGCTAAATTAGTATATTAGACTCGTCTATATCGAATTATATTTACTGAGTTTAATTAAACTTTGAAAAGCATTATAATGGCTATTATATCAAATACAATTTTATATGCATAGCGTGTTATCTTTTATGCACAAAACATATATTTCACTGATTTATATCAATAATAGTTTCAATTGATGAGAACTAATATATTTGTTTGGTAGATTAATTTATTCCATAACTGTTTTCATTATCGCATCTAATAACATGAGCACCAACTTAATGAACCTAAAATTTCCAAAAAAAGAGCATATGTTTTAAAAGCATCATGTATACTTTGAGACACGATATTTAGAAGTTCAATATACTATCAGCACATAAATATATTTTTTGGAATAATAAGAAAGAACACAAACGTTGCTTTCTTTCATTACGTCAAAATATCTTGTTATATCTACCTCATCATACATTCCTTAAGATCATGTATTATTTTGGTTATTCATAGAGGCCGGATATAAAAGGAATATTTATTGAACTCATTTGCTCATTCAATTCTAGATTCACCCCATCCACCTTTTTGTTTTTGTAGCACGCAATCAAAATCTTTAACGAGGTTTTCGTAACACGCTATCAGAAACCGTAGTGAGTTGAAATGAGAATTTGATTATTATTAATATTCTTATTTTTAGCATTCATACGAAAAACTATATGGAAAATATTGAACTGAAACTGAAAAACACTCCTAAAATACTGACGGAATGAAGTTGATTGAAGACACGTGTGAATTCTATATCTATATCAGAGCTAAATTGGCGGATACATCAAACAAATCAAACACAAAACTTTTGTTTTTGTGGAAGATTTTTTTTATGATATTTTCTTATCGTATATCCACTTCAGTCTCTATATCTCTATTTTTGATATTATATTGCCTATACTTATGAAATAATATTGACTACAAATTTGAATATGAAATGCTTGGATAATCATGGAATACTTTTAACAAATTTTTGTTAATTGATCATAAGATGAAGCGGGGAATTATTTCTGTATCTCACCGTATTGTAAGTATCTCTCAGAATAGCTGATTAATGGTAAATGTAATTTCTAGAAGTTATTGCAATTCATTTCTTCAAGAATTTATTCACGCCATATGCAAAAAAAGAACAATTCGACTAAGTTGGATAGTACAAATAAACGAATACCTACTATAGTAGACACAAGGATCCGAAAAACTAAGTCTACGGAAAAAAAATTCTGTAAATAATAGAATGAACCGACTTAAACCAAATGATAAATATAAAAAACAGTAGTTTTGCAACAACTAACAAAAATATTCATAGCAAAGTGGTAGTACTCGTAGCTGCTATGATACATTTGTCTAAAAAATCGAGTTGAGTTTACTGTGTGTACAGATGAGTTTGAGAGCTCAAATCTTATTTAAGCATCATCTATTCATGAAACATGCCGTACTATACTATAAACAAGCAAATTGATTTCCCAAACTTTTGTTATTATCTTACTATTGCTAATGGAAACTAATTGTTACTTTATTAAAAATCATTCACTCGAAAATAAATCTGATGATGTATTTATCAATAGTAATATTGGGGTTAAGTTGAGCCATAATTGTGAAATATACATATTTTCTCAGTATAAGGATTACACTTAAAACTAGAGCATTATCTTTTAATCTCAGTGAAACTAATATTTGCAATAAGAGTGTGATCAAATTTCGTGACACAAAAGTAAATTTATTTTCAAAATGAAAAAATCGATATTTTCGAATCAAAATATGATAGAGTTTAAAAAAGAATATTCTTATATTCTTTAACATAAAATATTGTTGATTAGTTTCTTAAGAATTTTAATAATATTGATACAAATGGAGTATCAATTATTATAATTATATCACTTGAGATCAGTCACTACGCCCCTATACATCCATCACTAACAGTTTCGAAAAAGTAATATATATGTTACGTCCCAAGCCCGATCTTGTACGGAGTCGAGCTTCGTACAACGAATTTGTACGAAGTCCGATCTGTACAAGCCATTTTGTACGAAGCCGAGATTGGCGGACTTCGGACAGAGATGATTGTACGAAGTCGACTCTGTACAACGCTGGTTGTACGGAGTCGGAGCATCGATACTCACTCGGTAATGAGCGCGTTATTCCGAAGTAGTACACGCAACCTAACCTAACAATAGATGGTAGCCAACTAGCCGGAGAACATACTTCACAATAACTACGTTTGTGTTTACTAACATCTTAATAGCGCGCTCATTACCGAGTGAGTATCGATGCTCCAATTCCGTACAACCAGCGTTGTACAGAGTCGACTTCGTACAATCATCTCTGTCCGAAGTCCGCCAATCTCGGCTTCGTACAAAATGGCTTGTACAGATCGGACAAATCGTACAAATTCATTGTACGAAGCTCGACTCCGTACAAGATCGGGCTTGGGACTTAACATATATATCATTGTTATTGTTACGAAATTGTCCGCGACATAAACCGTGAAGCCGCTCGTGTTCCATTATAAAAGAATCTATTGTTTGGTGGATGCGGTGGTTCTTGGAAAGACGGTTTACATGTTTTGTTTTTTGAGACTTATCTATAGCGGCGATTTGTTTAATAAAATCAATTTCTAGAAAGGCTTTTCCATTCGTTTTTCACTTTCTAGCTCTAGAACCATGTTATGTATACAAATGCTTGCTTTTTATCAGCGAGGAATAAGTAAATAATATGACGGCATACTGAACACATCGGGATAGGCAAGTGAAAGGTGTGTTTTTAAATACACAATTAACTTGTAACACAAATACCGTAGTTAATGAGCATAGACTGTGCAAACTTTTCATGCATACCACCAACATTCGATCAGCTTGCTACAGTATAATTTCCACAAATAAAAAACACTCCAATTGTTAGAGTTTGCGGCAAATAAACACATTAACAGAATTGAACTCATTAAGAGAAACGTGTTTAATCGGCATGTTCAATTTGTTAAAAAGAGAAGAGACGATGAGACCCGCATTATAAAACCCCTCGATTCAAAAAAGCTCTTTTATGAGCATCGAGGGTTATTTTTACTTTGAGTCTATGACGAGGTTTTAAGGAAGGCAGTGGCGTGACATATCAACAAATTAGTTAATATTGAAATGATTGAGCAGAGTAGTGGGCGAACATTACGTGATGCAATTGTGAAGAAAAATGTAAAATCGGTACGACATGCTGGCTACAGAAACCAATTATAGATAAGGATACAAAGTAGGGTTACACTATCTGACAGAAAATAGAATTTTCTCCAAATTTTTGTATCTTATCAAACCTCATTAAAATAGGCTCATAACGTAGAGGGAAGAGAGAACCGTATTCGATAATAGGCTGGTATCACGTTCGCAGAAAATATTGGTGCATATGCAAGTACAGTAGAGTCCCCGGTCATCCGACCTTCGGTTATTCGAACTTTCTAGTTATCTGACCTACTTGGGTAATGTCATGTACAATACAATAAAATGATTTTCCATAGTACCCCTCGCGATGCATCTCCTTTCCTTTTCCGGACTTTACGCATTCTATTCTCTTGCCAGACGACAGGTCGGCTCCATTCCATTAATCCCATCACCACCGCTAGATTCCTTGGTAGTTTCTTTTGTGCTGTTTGCTAGAGTGTTGGTTTTGTTTTGATTTTTCGTATCTACAAGTTGTGGTGATGGCTTTAAAACGTAACAAGGTGGTTGTATCAATTGGAGAAAGCGTTGGGCCCAAAATGAGCAATATGAAGTGAAAGATAAAGAAATATTCAATATGGTAAACGGGAAAGGATATGATCTTGGAATACAGTACACAGAAAGTTTCGTAGTGAAGAACACAAAGCTCTAGAAATAGCGTTAAAGTATACAGAGCAGCTCTGGAGGAAACATCTTCTGAGAAGACTGCGAGATTTGGCTGCCAGAGCCCGACAAACAGCGGGCTTTTTTACCAAAGCCTACGGCATTGTACAGTATGTATCTACATACTGTAAAACATATTTTATTACTATTCTGTTAGGTGTTTTATTTTGTTGAAGTCAATTATGTTTTTATTCAAAAACGAAGAATTTTGACAAATGACGTTCGGCATCCATATTGCGAAAAATATTAGCCTATTACTAGTAAGTCACGACTCAAAAAGAATTTTCGATGCGTTCTTTATCTGGAAAAGAAGAACAAGTTTCAAAATAAATCCAGCTACAAAAATGTGAAGAAAGTGGCTCTGCCTAAGATAGACAACAATCAGTTATATTGAAATATGGTGAAGGTGCTATCTCAAGATACCGCTATTCACAAAATTGTTGGTAGTTATTCTTATGAAGAACTCATCACGACGACGGATACTATGGAGAACATCATAAAATAGCAAAAGGAGACAAAGGCCATTCGTACGGCGAAAAAAGATCCTACAAAAAAGGTCATCACACTAAAGGTGGACACCACGAGCACAATTTGGACGAATTCAATAAAGAAAAATATTTCTTTGATGAAGATCATGATTCTGGTCATCACGAACAACACGGAGGACATCACCATGAAGATGGATACAAAAAGGGAGACCACGAGAAAGGAGGACGCCACAAGGGAGGCCAACATGAAGACCACTATGGTCAAAAAGGCGGTCATAATAAGAGATCCCATTACCACGAATCTTCTGGACACAAGAAAGCTGGTTGACACGACGACTATTACCATCATGGACACCATTATGGTAAAAAGGGAGGACACGGACACTGGAGCTTCAAAAAAGGACATTAATCACAAACTTATAGAAAATATGATCCGTAATGTTGTTAAAAATTGTTATGTTGATTTATTTTGTATTGTTGTATGAAAATTTAAATTTTTTTAATTCAATTTTTGGAATATTTTACTCTTAGTTCCGTACGACCTAGTACCTAGACTGTATAAAGTGGTGACTATAAATTAGATTATGAATTATGGGATAATGAAGGATACATTTCAGATACATCATCAAGAAAATCAGAGACAAATTAACGGTACTCGTGGAACATGTGAAGACTACCAATACCTATTTGAAAAGTACCAAATCGTGAAGGATCAATTGAATGAACAAAAGCCAGAAAATATGTGTATCATTTATATATAATTAAATCAGAATATTATAGTCAACATTGAAGGTATGCTAGGAATATAATACTACAATACTCAAATTTTGGTGGGTGCTCCAAGCAAGTATACACATGCTTCCATACATGAAAAAATTCCAAGAATTCATATTATGTACATAACAGTGAAGGTACACTGATAAGAAGGGGCCATTACTAATTCTATTCTATCTTAAACTATGATACAATTTAAGACTTCGGAGGTGCTCTTCGGTCTCACATTAACTTATTTTTCCATCTTTCATACGGCTGCTTAGATATTTCCTATATACAGTTTCTCGACGAGTAATAAGGAACATTAGTACTGTTTAGAAACGCGTGTTGCGAAGAAAATTATATATAGTTGGATATAATTTTGAGAAAAAGTTAGTACCAAGCCTACTTGATAGAATGAAAAGTTTTGTCATAGACTTTTTCATTCATAGAAAATAGATAATGTTTGTTCCTTCCAAAAGTGTTAAAAATTATTTCATAATAACTATTCTGTTTGTAGTGATCTTATTTTACTTTCATGAATCCCAACAATTATATCTAACTGTATATTGTACAATAAAGTAAAATACATATGCTGTTTATAAACGTGTTTCATGCATAATAGGAACTAGCTTTGAAATTACCAATGTTGAAATTTTGTTGTTTTCCCTATGCTCGTGTTATTCCCACTTCTTACACGAGTTCCAAGTATTTGGAATTTTCCACTTTCTATCCTTGTATCATTTATCATAATATTGAAATTTTTTGGAAAACTATAGGGCTGGCAACTAAGTACTTCCGATTTTACTTGCTAGCCTTGCTTTAATTTTTAAATAACTTATGTTAGTGCCGTTTGCCAGAGTAAATAGTGCGTGATTTCTATTGAAGCTATTGATTTTTGGGTTAACTTTAAATGGAGTGCAGTAACGAACATTTTCGGCATATTTTACTTTTTTATTTCTGTGAAGAAAAGAAAGCTGAAGCGGTTTACGAAGAAATATGTGAAATTTATGGGGCTGGCTAATTAACGAAGCACACCTGTCAGAATTCGTATAAAAAATTCCGTACCGGAGATTTTTCTCTAAAGGGTATGTATCCCACACAAAAATTGAAAAACGCTAAAAATGTCTTGAGCTAAGCAGAAAAGCTTGAATTTGGGTACCTTACGAATTGGAAAAAATTCATTCATTAAACACAAAGAACCAACATTTTCGATATGCATATTTAACGAAATTAAACCGATCTGTTCTTGAAAAGAATCATCACTGGTGATGGAAAACGGATCCTGTACAGTGACATAAATCTAAAACGATTATGTAGCAAACAAGCTCAAACTATATAGATAGTTGAAAAACAACAAAAAAGCTCATGCTGTTATTTTGGTGAGTTTATAAAGGTGTGTGTTTTTTGAGCAGCTTCTAAGGAACCAAACGATCAATCCTGATGTATACTACTGATAAAACTGCCAATATCATTAAAATGATTTAAAAAAACCTAAATAATTTAAGTGAAATTTTGTTGTTGTATTTTGTAAATTTTAATAAAAATGATAAAATATATATTTGAGATGTAAGGACTGAGGAAAAATTCATTTTTCTTATTAAAACAATGTTCTAGTTTAATTTTATTCTTATTTTGCTTTTATCAATATAAATACGCAAATTGTGAGTGTCACTATTATATTTTGATAAAGTTTTAATGAAAAATCGAAACGTCAATTTCCATTTTTCTTATGAGAAATTATCAAAAAAAACTAATTTTGAAACGTAACAATCAAGAATATTTAGAAACATAAACATATCAAAAGGTTTATGGAATAAGAAATTAAAGAAATTTTTTATATTTATAAATATCTATAATAGTAGAATAAGCTATTGTAAATTGAAAAAAATAATGAAGTAATTGAATCCGTAAATTAGTTGAGACTGAGACAAATTTTAACTTGGTATCGAAATATAGCATGAATTTGAAAGTAAAAAGCGGCATAAGAAAATTTTGGATGATTCTGGTTATCATAGAATCATGCAATACTAAAAATATTCTGTAAGAAATATGGGGAAAACATCAAAACAATGAGAACTTGAAACATGATTTTTAAAAGTACAAAAATTTTCTTAACAACGGGGATGTATTGATATCTAGTTAGTCTAGACCAGTTCTATGCAAAAACAAAATATTGCGTTACCATTGCAACGAGCAATAAATTATTAGAAGTATCAGTGTAAAGTTTGACGTTAAAAATGCAGAGCAGATTTACGAAGATATGCTTAATACCCTTGGTGATTAATGTCCTTCGTATGCGACCGTGAAAAATTGGACTGCAAGCTTCAAAAGAGGTAAATTTTTCATTGAAGATGATGACCGATGGGGAAAGGCCAGTTACTGTTTCAGTCCACGAAAATATCGATGCACTTTATGAATTATTTTAGCAGATCGTCGAATTGGGCTAAAACGGATATCTGAAGCACTGAATATTTCATAGGAGCGCGTTCATCATATAGCTCACGTCAATTTGGACATGAAAAAAATTGCTGCAAAATGGATCCCCAAATGTTTGAATTCTGACCAAAAGCATGCAAAGGTAGAAGCATCGCGTTCGATCTGTGCTCGATTTGAAAACGATATAAACTTCTTAAACCGAATTGTTACTATGGATGAGACTTGGGTATATTTCTACAATCTAGAAACAAACCAACAATCGATGGAAAGGCGACACTCTGGTTCTCCAAGAAGTTTCGTGTCCAAAAATCTGTTGGAAAAGTTCTTGCTTCAGATTTTTGGGATTGCTATGGAGTAATCATGATTTATAGTTTTTATAAGGGTAGAACAATAACTGGAGATTACTCTTCGACACCCCTATACAAAAAAATTCGTGATTGAGGGTTTGAATTACTAGAACACCCCCCTCTTTCACCAGATTTGGCTCCGTTCGACTATCATCTCTTATCTAAACTGAAAAAAAGTCGAGAATTTTCTTCCAACGAGGAGGTAATAAAAGCTTTGGAGGTCTGGTTTGCAGAACAAGGAGAAACATTTTTGTTTGGTTCTATAGTAGGCTAAGAATTTTTCAATATATCCTCATATATAATTGAGGAAACTAGAATATAAATTTATGAAAATATATAATTATTTTATCGTAAGATAGGAGCAGATCAAAGACAAAAATTGAACAACCTAAAGAAAATACTACCAAATCACTACCAATGATCACCAACAGAATCTATAGTGCAGTAGATAAATTCCATTGCAAAATGTATTAAAATGAAGAATTTCTCTTTGATAATAAAATTTCGAAAATCAATATGTCCAAGATGTATTCCGCCATTCTTCAAAAGAGAAAACAACTACTTTCCTGGCTAATGCCTCGACTGATATTGGACTGTGCTGCTCTGATGCGACTTAATAACGTCGAAACTAATCAGTAATTACACACTCTCCTTGTAATTGCGAGCCATTGGGGATGTTAATATCGACAAAAAGGTCGATTTACATCACGCTTTTCAGAGGGTTTGTAATTCAACATTCGTTGGAATTTTGAAAATTCTCGACGTTTTGGCTCCCACTTTCGAGTCATTATCAAGAGAAGAGTGAGGATAAGGCGGTTATTAGTTCATCGGTAAGAAGTGATCCGATTCCGTGGTCTCAATCAGCCTACTCCACGCAACGAATCATCTCTTTTTCCTGGTTGCTTCCAAGGCCTCCATCTGCTACTCCTTGAAATTCCACCGGTTAAATGAAAAGCTGAAACAAAAAAAATATAAAATGATTGAAATAGAAAATAAAAATAATATGCTCACCATCAAGAACACTGTTGATACTAACACTCCCACTGTCAGTCTTGATCTAACTGATGAACTACTTGCCTGTACCTGGACATTATTGGCGGGAGGGGTAGTTAATTTGTGGAGATCGGCTTCTCGGGGGTTTTAGAGGAAATGTTGTTAGTCAAACATATTGCTGGAATTCCAATTCGGCCAAAGATTGGCTGAGATGATTCCTCCTCAACCTCCATCGTGAACTGTATACAGGGATGTACGCCATTCAGATAGAGTAGGAAAAGATCTAAAGTACCTCTTTCATGGAGCCAAAAGTGTCATCAACATAACGTAGCCAACAACTCAGTCGGAGGAGAAAAGTGCTTTATTTTCGAAATGGTCTATGAAAATATTGACAATGATGGGAGAGGGGGGATCCAATGGGGGCACCTTTGAGTTGCCAGTAGAAATTTCCTTGGAATATGAAGTAGGTGTTGGACCAGCAATGTCTGATAAGCGAAAGGTAATATGGGGCGATGTGGTGATTAGTGCTTAGATAGACAAAGTTTCATCGATAGGGATGTTGCTAAATAAGGAGATAATATCAAACCTGACAAGATATCTGAGGGGGAAATATCGAAACCTTTGAGTAGGTCGATGGAATGACGAGAACTTTGACGTAGGAATGGTATTTCTCAGCAATTGGCTGGAGATGTTTGGCTAACAACACTTCCTCTAAAACCCCCGAGAAGCCGATCTCCACTACCACCTCTCCCGCTAATAAAGTCCAGGTCCAAGCAAAAAGCTCATCAGTTAGATCAAGACCGACATTGGGAGTGTTAGTGTTAACAGTGTTCTTGATGGTAAGCATATTATTTTTATTTTCTATTTTAATAATTTTATATTTCCGATATATAAAATATTTGTACTTTTGAAAATCATGTTTCAAGTTCTCATTGTGCCTTTCATTTCATTTCCTCGTGCCCTTATTCACTTTCTAATTCATGCCATATTTCGATATCAAGTTAAAATTTGTCTCAGTCTCAACTTATTAACGATTCAATGACAATTATCATCTTTTTCTATGCTTTTTCTACTTTTTTCCACTTATTTAGCTTCTATCAAACATAATCCATAGTCCATAATATCGTATTGCAAGATCGACGAGTGACTATCAGACAAATAGTGGAAATGGTGGTCTCTCATACTGTGTTTTGCATAATATACTTACTAACTAAAAAACAACCATTGTCTCTTACGAATGTTTATATGTTTAGATGAAGTTGAATAATATACTGAACAAATTCATTGAATATACATTTTGGAAACGATTTGTTCAATATACTACAACACAGCAACTTTTTGTCCTTCCCAGTTGAATATCTCTGCGAAATTGAACTATTTTTCAACAATTCTTCCAACTTTACGTTTTTAGGTTTGCGACAAAATCATTTTCCTGTAAATTCATGAGCTACTGTGATCTTCGAAATACACAAAATTCACCTATCAACTCTGGTTACCTCAATAACTACCTCAAACTCAAATTATTTTCTGGACACATATTGATTAGGACCTTTCTATCGCAATTAGAGACACTGCGTGATTATTTAAAATCGTAAAATTGAGGTAACATGAAATCAAATGTGGCCAAGCAACGAACATTCGGGACGGCCATGAACTGCGACACCTAGCGAAAAAAAATAAAGATACGGGATGACCGTCGGTATCAGGTTAGAGATATAGAAGAGGATTTGTCGTATACTGACTGAAGCATTATGCAGGTATAAGCTTAAGTTCATTGAATTGAAAGTTTTATAGTCTCTATTGATGCAATTTGAGCAAAATGAGTCAGATTTTTAGTTTCGGTTCATAACTGTAGATTCAAATACTTATGTATTGAAGTGAAAGAAATATTGATTAATTGAAATGTTGATTCTGGTTATTATAGGAATTTACATAAATTTTTGATTGGCTAGATTATGAATGACGTTGAATTTTCATAGGTTGAAAATGGATAAGTTTTAGTGAATGATGTTCAATGTTGATTGGTAAATTTATGGATAACATTAAATTTCAATGGGTTAGGTCGTTATGAATGTAGTTGAATATCGAAATTTAAAGGTTATGTGAGGTTAGTTGCTCGTTAATGGCGTTGAATTTTTATAGAATTTGTTTATTCAATATGCATAAATTACACTTAGGTTATTTAAATCAGTTTTCTTATTAATGCATTGATCATTTTGGGCAATATATGTTGTTTCTAAAAATAAACGTTTCTTGTAGTTTTTTTCAGTTGCCAAACTTTGGCAAAATCATAATTCATATTGTGTCCTTCATGATAGACACGAGTCACTAATGAACATCTATCAGGATACAATCTGCTATCACTCTTGTGAGAAGTTACCCGACTGATCAGTTACCTTTTCGACTGACCAATTTACTTTTTGTTCACAATTTAAACAAGGTATTTCATATACTATGTTAGACAATTTAATGATTGGTGTTTTATCTTCCACTTTAAAAAAAAATAGATTGTATATTAAGTGTTTGACTGTACACTATTTTAATATTGTTTTCTTATATTTGGAAAAGAAATGTTAGAAATGACGTTTGAAATTGATGAATCAATGTTCGTGTCAATGTCAAATGAGTTATAAAATACGTTTCAAAAGATATGGAGGATATGAGTTCATAAAAAAGTTTGTAAAGTATTTTAATGTTTTTTTCATATTTTTTATCTGTTTGATCAAATTCATTTTAGTGTTACGGGGGTGATATGAATGATAATTGATAAATCTTCCAGAACTTATTGGTTTCCCATACCAATCAATTAAAATTTTATTATCTTCGTTTCTTATAAATTTAGTATCAAAAAAATTGTAACAATTTTTCAATATTCTCTTTTTCAATAGTAAATTGTATATAGGGATCGAAACTATTAAAGTAAAATGATAAATTATCAATTTCATTATATGGAAGGGATAAAATTTTATCATCTACAAATTTTTTTAATGAAGAGTAATTTGAAGGGTAAAACAGATATTACAAAGTTCAAGATATAATCCATTACATAATCTCCTAATATAGAGGATATTGAAAACCCCATTTGTGTTCAAAAAATTTGTTGGTAATTTTTATTATTATAAGAGAAATATGTATTATGAAAAATAAATGTTATTAATTCTAATAGAATTTCTTTATCAGGTTTACAATTTTTACTTATATGGCTCTATTTATGTTGTAGAGCTGCATCCAATCTTAAAAATATATAATTCGGTGGCAATATGATATCATTGAAAGTTTCTTCGATTTTAAACGAGTCTTTCATATAATAATCATTGTGATAATTATAAGATTTAGTTAAAACATCAGTTAATCAATTTGTAAGGGGTTCGATGGGAGTGTTAAATGATGCTACGATAGGTCTAGCTGATAGATAGGTTTATAAATTTTTGGTAAACAGTAGAATTTAGCAGAAATACCGTTATAGTTTGTTCATTTCTCCTGAGTTTCTTTTTTCTTAAAACTTTTTTTAATAATTTGTTCATTGATCATGAACATCAAAATAAAATCAAAATTGAAATTAATTACTGCTACACATTTGAGGTTCTCTATCTTACCTACCCACGCTGATAAATATTTTGTATTCATTTTTTGTAATATCCAAACCTACCTAACGCTGGTTGTATGGGTCAGTAGCTTTCTTTTATATTTCATATGAAGTCAAATGCTGTAGCTCCACGGTTTTAATTTGAACAGTTCCTTACGAAAAAGTGTAGCATGTTTAAATTTTAATTGGAGATAAGGTGGAATTTTAGAAACGCGATTAACATAACTGAAAATAGCTTAAGAAGTGAACCTATATGAGAATAGAGCAGAACATTTTAGCACACAGAAAAAAAATTGCTTTACGTTAGTGACAGGTAATAGATGCGTCAAATTTGGATCGAAATAGTTACTTCGCCTTGTCAACAAATTTCTACTTAGTTAATAATTTAAAATATCTTCCTAGTAATGACCTAGGTAACTGGCATGCTGCAGGTTCAAAAAACCTATTTATTAGGAAAATCTTCGTCATGATGATCCTCCACATCAGATAGTGATATTTTTTTTATATAATGTTTGATAATTTTTTTTTTTTTTCAAATGATCATTTGAAGATACATTAGGCGTTCTTTGTGTAATTTATTATTTTATTATCAACAACAATGTTATGATTCACAGATACATTTAGTATATGTGACAGCACTTTTCCCTGTCATTTTCAATGCCTTTCTTTTATGTAGTCCTTTCGTTACTATAGATATAATATGTGTGAACTGTGAACTATATTAATCGTTTGTTTATTCTTACTGAATGTACTGTTTACACTACCACTACACCAACACTCATAACTACACTGTCTGGCGCTCGTTTCGATAACCATGTTACCTTCTTCAGTTTCTGAAAGCGATTTCTGGTTATTGAAGCGCACGTTAGAGTGGGTAGTGGTAGTGTAAACCGTGTGTTCAATATGAATATCACCATGGTTCCAGAAATTTCAACGTTTAGTTTAGTCTCACTAATTCTAAAATTACAACAATCCTGTATGAATTGTTTGAACTCTTATGAGCATAGAACTTTTCAAAATGGAAAATATATAAATATTTTGCCATATAATTTCAGTACCACTTTTTCATAAATAAATCGGTAAATATTTATAACAATTCTATTTATCCGATTATCAAAATTGAGGATTCGATTCAAATTATACCAATTATATCACTAAACTTACAAATTCTCTTTATCACTTTATCATAAGTCGTTGTCTTGAAGATTTTTCAAATAAATTTACTAAATTATAAATTCTTTGAATGCATGCTGAAAACTATTTATTTGGTTTGATTTGATATTCAAACTAAAGATACACCTCTAATTGATTACATAGTGGCATGTATAATTATGTATATTATTATATTGCTAATGATAATAGAATAATCAATACCTTAAAAAATCCTTGTTTTATGTCGAATCTTTTTCGAGATAACCAGTGGTGGTAAAAAAAGAAAGTCAAAATTGCCACTTAGGATCAGAATTCAGAGTGAAAAACAAGTGAAAATAAATCCAAAAACCAATCAACTATGACCAACTCGCGCGCACGTTACTCGATGTTTAAGGGCACCAGTCACGATACCTCTCCTCGTTTTGAGACTGACGAGAAACGAATGCTGATCGCCACAATACTTGCTTGCGGCACTCTTGCCACGAGCGAAGCGATGCGGTATCGACCGCGGCATTTCGGCATCATATCAACCCTGTATTTCTTGAATTTACATAGTAGGCTGCCTGTCGCTGCTTTATTCTTTGCGCTTCTAGAATTGTTTTTCAAGAAGTTGTGATTTAGTTGGCGCCGCCAACGATTATGTCTTAACACAAAAGACGAAAATGTTATAAGAAGGAAGGTTTTCAGAATTTGTGTGCACGTATGAATTCATATTCCGTAATATTCGATATTGAAAATAAATTCATGTATTTGTTATCATTTTAATGAAAAATTATCATCATCATATTCATTATGAGAATAAGAAAAGATTTAACGAATGAAATTTCTATACACAATATGTCTGAAAAAGTTGACAACTTTTTTATTTGTAATGATACGAAAAAAAGTTATTCTTCATAAAAATTTCTGCATGGTCCATAAAGTAAAACGTAAATGTCAGATATCATTTTTTAAATCGTAAACGAGGCTTTTTCAAACAATATGAATATGATTAATTATGAAAACTATGTTTTAATATGCATTAGATCATAATACTCTAAAAATTGTTTTTTTTCCACAAATTTTCACAAAATATTGAATGTAATTTTAAGGTTTACGTAATTAGAACTATTTATTTCTGAAACATCAAACTTTATGAACATGAACAAAAAAATAATTTCAACTTTATCATCACTAAATATGCATCTTAACTTGTCCACCGTTTCTTTCTAAGCTTTTAATTGTTCTTTTTGAAAATGCTTTTATTATATTCCTAATAATATCGTGCTTTCCGAATTGATCTTTCCAAATGATCAATATTGTCGAATGATCTCTTAGGTATCCTCACAAAAAGAAGTTTAATGGGCTTAGGTCTGGAGATCTTGCAGGCCAAGCAAATATCACAAATCTTCCCAATACTCGTCCATTAAAAACTTGTACTAGATATTCTCGATTTCTGATACTATGACAGTGCCTCATCATGTTGGTTCTCTTTCTATTATTGGTAGGTTATCGAAATCGGAAATTTTATTATTCAAAAATTCGTAACGATTCAGAATTCAGTGTTCCTGCAAAAAAAGGTCCAACTTTTCTGTCCTTGAATAGAAGTAAACGTTGATTCGTCCAAAAAAAGTATGCAGCCTTCCATATAATGATTATCTTCTAGCTCCATTGGAACCAAGCACAAAATCCAAACCTTTTATTAGAATCTTCGGGATTTTCTACTAAGGGCATTATTTGGTTTTTGAATTTTTTTTCTGAATCTATTATGGACATTTCCATCTGACATGAATTTTTTCATTATTTCACTAATTGTTTCAAAATGTACATCTTTATCAGGATGTCTGTTATCGAATATTACAGCAGCTTATAGTTATCTCCGGCAATTAGTAAAATTCCAATTTTTACGTCAAAAGTCAACTTCAACACCATTTGATTAATTGAAATATTTCCAGAAATCAATAATTTATTCTGTCAACGTCAATTTGAATATTGAATTCGTCAAATTGAATATATCATATCCCATACTTCCAATATCTACTTCCAGGTGTTCTGGGACCTCCTTTCGTGCTATCAATTTTGTTTTTTGAGTTTCTTTCTCAACCATATTCCTCTTCCATTTAGATTGCATGAGTTCTCAATTCATATCTGTTGTGCTCCTATAAATGCGAGCCACGGCTCTATATATTTGCCAAAAAGCACATTTTTCCTGGCATCATCAATTAAACCAATACATCGACGTCCAATTGCCAACGTCCAATTTCTTTTTGAAAACTTTATCATATTAATAATAACTAGCTTTTACCCGCAGCTTCGCTCGCATCGAATCCATTAAATAAGTATCAGAAATCATTATAATAGAAAAGAACGAACTCTGTAGCTATATTAGAACCTGAGATATAAATCTTTGAATGTAGAAAAAAATTGCCAAAAACCTACAAAAATCCATAACTCCACATTGAATGTCCACGCGCCTAGCTCCTCTCCAACTCAACCGATTTAAGTGTTCAAAAACTCAAAAGAAAGAAGGTGTTTCAGCGAGTGTTCTTAAATCAAAACGACCTCTGTAGCTATATCAGAACCTGAGATATAGATCTTTGAATGTAGAAAAATTCCCAAAAACCTACAAAAATCCATAACTCCACATCACATTGAATGTCCACGCGCCTAGCTCCTCTCCAACTCAACCGATTTAAGTGTCCAAAAACTCAAAAGAAAGAAGGTGTTTCAGCGAGTGAGCTTAAACCAAAACGACCTCTGTAGCTATATTAGAACCTGAGATATAGATCTTTGAATGTAGAAAAATTGCCAAAAACCTACAAAAATCCAAAACTCGACATTGAAAGTCCGCGCTTAACTCCTCTCCAACTCAACCGATTTAAGTGTTCAAAAACTCAAAAAAAAGAAGGTGTTTCAGCGAGTGTTCTTAAACCAAAACGAATTATGTAGCTATATTAGAACCTGAGATATAGATCTTTGAATGTAGAAAAATTGCCAAAAACCTACAAAAATCCATAACTCCACATTGAATGTCCGCGTCTAGCTCCTCTCAAACTCAACCGATTTAAGTGTCCAAAAACTCAAAAGAAAGAAGGTGTTTCAGCGAGTGAGCTTAAACCAAAACGACCTCTGTAGCTATATTAGAACCTGAGATATAGATCTTTGAATGTAGAAAAATTGCCAAAAACCTACAAAAATCCAAAACTCGACATTGAAAGTCCGCGCTTAACTCCTCTCCAACTCAACCGATTTAAGTGTCCAAAAACTCAAAAGAAAGAGGATATTTTAACGAGTGTTTTCCAACTAAAACGAAGTCTCTATTTTGATTAGAACCTGAGATATTGAAGATAGAACGTGTGTATGTGAAAAACTCCCATAAGTAATGTACAGGGGGAAATCGCATTTGCGTATAACTTGAGAATGGAGAAAATTAGATGAGTTGATGGCTAATCTGTGTATCAATACCTTTCATTAAAAAAAAAACATTGAACAAATCGGTTGAGTAGAACGCCTGAACGGACTCGGAATGGAAATCATCAATTTTTTTAATATATAAGATCGTTGTAATAAAGTCGTTGGTATTTAGAGGATTTAGCTTTCCCTCCATTTTCTTCTGGGTGACCATAGTTGTTTCTTTCTCCTACTTCCATGATATCTGTGCAATCACACCACCAATTCCTGCCTCTCTATTCGTACGTACCCATTGTTCCGAACATACTCGGTTTATGAAGTATACATCGTTTTCAAATCGAGCACAGATCGAACGCGATGCTTCTACCTTTGCACGCTTTTGGTCAACATTCAAACATTTTGGGATCCATTTTGCAGCAATTTTTCTCATGTCCAAATTGACGTTCGTATGAAATACTCAGTGCTTCAGTTATCAATTTTAGCCCAATCCGATGGTCTGAGAATATCATGTCATGAACTACATCGATATTTTCGGGAACTGATACAGAAACTGGCCTTCCCGATCGGTCATCATCTTCAATGGAAAATTCACCTCTTTTGAAGCTTGCAGTCCAATTTTTCACGGTCGCATATGAAGGACATTGATCACCAAGGGTATTAAGCATATCTTCGTTAATCTGCTTACCTCTTAACGTTTTTAAATACAGGTACTTGATGCTGGCTCGATACTCGAATTTTCCGATTTTCACAATTTCGGTGGACATTTTTTTTCTTTTAATATATTGCGGAACTCTGATTCAATTTTTTGACGTCAAACTTTACACTTACACTTCTAATAAGTTATTGTTCGTTGCTATGGTAACGCAATATTTTGTTTATGCATGAAACTGGTCTAGGCTAACTAGATATCAATACATCCTCTTAATATATCACACCTACCAACTAAAAGAAGAACGAGCATACAGAGTTGTAATCAAATATTTTCAAGCAACGTGAAACCCTTATAGATTATATACATTAGGAATAATGTTTATATTAGAAAGTTAAAATCTAAAACAGCAAAAGACAGAAGAAGTAATATTATATATCAAGTGCCTTGTAATAATTGAGACGTTTTCTATATAGGGCAGACCTCTCGATATTTAGAAATTAGACTAAGAGGTCATCAATACCATGAAAAAAAATTATAATTTTTCTCTTACTATATTAATATTTATTAATACGATAAAAAACATGAAACTGCATAAACAAATCATGACATATCAAAAACGCATGAATTGAATTACAAAGATCCAAAAATTCTTGAAACGGAATCGAGATACACGAGAAAGAGAATTTTTAAAAATGGTTCACATTCACTATAACTAAAAAGCTATAAACGATAAAGAAGTCCTAGTCACATTTATAGCTCTATTTTGTAAATTCTAATAAAACTACAAATAATTTAATCGACTACCATATATTTGAAACGTAAGGTCTAGGGAAAAATTCATGTTTCTTATTAGGACACAATTCAATTTTCATTTTATTCTTATTTTGATATTCATGATGAAGATGATCTATTGATCAATATAAATATCAGTGTCAAATGATATTTTGATGAAGACTCAAATAGAAGTGAATATTTATCTCTCAAAAATTATTATGAAAACTGATTTTAAAACAGAAGTAACCTAACATCAAGAACATTTAGGAGCATAAACACAGATGGAAATAGTAAATACAAATAAGGAAACTATTACAAAATGTGCTTGACACAAAAGTATATTAATGAAGATAACTGAAATTTTTGTGTGCACATTAATAAAAAAGGAAAAAAATCTTATCAGCGAATATCAAGAATAATGTCACCTCAAAATTACAGAAATTTACTTTAATTTAAACTGGATTGTAGCTAGGTAGAGGAAGACTTTTCGAAGTTTTATTGAATTTATTGAATGAAGTGGGAGGTCGAGAACAAATAAATTTCTCCAAAAACTCGAGTGTTAGAACAAATAAATCCGAAGTGACTATTGTGCCACAATACGTGAACAAAGGAATATTCAAAATAAATCCCTATCTTATAGGAATGAATTCCATTACTTATCAAATATATTATCTCACCAACAAATAATTTATTCATCTTCATATTCATCATACTATTATGAAAATTTTAAGTTGTCCAACTTGTTGTCCGGCTCACATTTAACACAACAGGGTCCAGTAGTAGTATATCTTCTTGGTCTTGTGACTGACAGTGACCGAGAGTTAATTAATTTCGTGCTAACAGTTAGTTGAGTAATGAATCCCAAAGAGTTTCTTTCTAAAATGTCACTAGGGCTGGATGCAGCCAGTAATCTGTTACTATAAGGCAGTTTGACTTCTCTAATTAAATACAGTTAACCACTTTGTCTAGCTATTCATAAATTACCAATTCCCGAGTTTTATTGGACTTGGACCTATTTTAGTTTAATATACTGTGGTTCTAAATTTATCAAATTTCTTTAAATCAATTTAGAGTCTGCTACTATTTACAGTTAGAAAAGAGACTTCCAAAATTGATAACCTTTAAAAAAAATGTAGATTGTAGATAATAAAATATATAACGAACACGTACCTAATGTTATAAAGATCTAAATAATTTAAATTTTCAATTTTATAATGGACGACGAAGGAGAAAATCGATATTTTTTAATTTAAGATTTTTGAACGCATCATTCAATATAATGTATTAACTAATAAGTAAAGATGTCCAAAGAATGCCTGAAGACCGCATACCCAAACAAATTTTAAATTGGACACCACAAGGAAGAAGAAAAAGAGGAAGACCAAGATTAAGCTGGAGAGAAGGTATCGAGAAGGATATTCGAGAGAGAGGATTGGAAGAAGATCTTTGGGAAGATCGAGAAAAATGGAAACTGGGAATCGGAAGACGGCGAAGAACGTTTTAACCCGATTAATATATATATACACTAATAAGTAATACTAATTATTTATTGTTGATAATATTTGAATGATTTTGTAACTATATGCAAGGTATTATTCACCGAGATTCACGGTTGACCTTGTATTACAGTATATATGCCTGAGCGCTGGGTGCTCTCCGCTCTCTATCTCGAAAAGGCTTGAAAGTACAGAAAAAGAGTTGAGAGAAAAGTTATGGCAAATTTTCTTATCTTTGATTTTCATAATAGATGTTGAAGTGATTGGAAACATAGAAACGAAGATAATTGCAAAAAACCGATTTTCGTGACCTTTGACCTCGAATAACTTACTACGCAGACACGAGATACTATGAGACTTTGGAGACAACTTTAAGAACGTCAAAATGAAGCTGTATATTAGTGTCCAGCTTATTATCTCAAATTCCGAAACCCTAAAGTGACTGGACTAAGATGTCATGGCCAAACTACGTGAAATGAAACCAAACGCCAAACAATTCTCAACACACTACTAATACTACGACACTGTATGATGCTCGCTTTGATACCAACGGTTCCAGAATTTCCAACTTGGTCCCAGAACCACTTCCAGAATCCACATATATTTATACTCTATAATATTTATTAGAACAGATTATACTGATACCCTGTTATTAAAAGACAGACATTTCACTGGAGTTGCCGCTCATAACCGAAATATGACAATTAGCCAGCAAAAAAATTAACGAAGCAATAGCATACACACGATGAATACTTTCATAATTTTCACTTTAACGTATACAATTTGCATATTCCTTTGATGATTATAGCTTTTTCCGCTACAATAAAAACTCAACTAAGAGAATGTCCATCACAGTGGACTGGGTTTTATATTTTTTGAGCAAATTTGTCAGTCTTTCATCTCGAGCTCGACATTATATGAGCTTTACAAAAACATTCTCATTACCCCGTCATTTTTTTGACCAGAAACAAAGCACAGGAAGGTTGTGTCAACTTATACCATTTGTCATCTGAAAATAAAAGAGAAAGAATTTTATTATTATGAATCAACAAATGTTTCAAATTCCTAATCGAATTATATCAAAACAAAAAGTGATGTTTGAGATTAAATACGTTGTTTTATATTTCATATGGGAATCTATTTTTTTGTTTGATTTTAATATAACGAAATTCATCAACACACACTTTGGGTATGTTGTATTTAGGGGTTAACATCACGAGCAATAGGAACTTGAAACAAGAAGTCAAAACGTAAACAACAGCAGCATCTAGGATATCGGGATTCCTTCGAACCGTGATATGGAGGAATAAATTTTTAAGTATCGAAAGCAAAACACGGATATATAAAACTTGTGTCAGACCAGTAATGACATACGCCATAGAAACGAGGGCGGAGACTGCAACTACTAAGCGGATTCTTAGAACGACCGAGATGAAGACATTACGCTCAATCACAGGGAAAACACTAAGAGACAGAATAAGGAGCAATAAAATTAGAAGAATGTGTGACGTTCCGGATATAGTGAGATGGGCCAGAACTAGAAGAAGAGCATGGAGAGATCATGTCAATGGAATGGACGACGATCGACTGGCGAAAATCGCAAAGGAAGAGAGACCCAATACAAGTAGACCGCCTGGAAGACCACCAAAGCGCTGGTATGAGAGCTGGTCCTCGCAGTCCCAACTTAGGCTGCCTCTTTGAAAACACAAGACACAGTCTTAAAATAAGAAGAAGAAGAAGAAGAAGATACTTTGGGTCCTAAGTGATGAAAGAAAAGAATTGAGCTATGAACCATAAGCTTTGTACAAAAATTAGATCTTAAGTAATATTTGGATATATATTAAGACGTAATAGTTTAATGGATTAAAAAATTATTATGACTTAACAGAATATTGTAAAAGTGGAATTGATGCAAAAATTAGAATTAGATGGAACTTACACTCAAGAATTTTTCAAATTAGACCAATAAAATAAACAAAATATAGTGAGTAAAATCAGAATTGTGGGATAAATACATGAATACAAACAATAGAACAATTTAAAACTGGAAAATTATAGAAATGCAATAAGAATTAAGGAATTGATTGGTGAGAAAGATAATAATTGGATAGAAAACAATAGAAAATTATGAAGAAATACTGATAACGTTGATAACGTTTTGTGTTAGATTTTCCTTATGTGGTTCGGTATTATCGTGGAGAAAAATGACGACCGCACTCAGATATCTTTAAGGACATTTAGTTTTTTTTTTTAAATAAAACTTCCAGCAAATTTTTTTGACTATTACTAAATACGTGTCTTTGTGGTTTGTTTTGATATTTGTGATTTTTGTTATCGTTAACTAGCAGCGCGTTCTTGTTAGGTATTGGCAGTGACCTTGATCTGGATATAATCTGGTACAAATCTGGAAATTGCTATAAGAAATTTTCAGAAAATTATGAATCATCAGCGTAACAACTATTACGAAATATATAATATGTCATTAAAAAACGAATCTAAATGGAGTCTTATTGGAAAGAAGCTAATTGATATCTACAAAATAGTCGACATGTTTACTATCTTAGTTATTTAAATGCTTTTGAACGATACCGAAGAAACAAAGAAAATTCATATCCAAGTTTCTTTATCCCAGGAGTTGAAACAAGATTTGCGAAATTTGAAAAATTATTTAACTTATATATCCAGTCTAGTGAAAGAGATGAACACCCAAATCGATGATAGTAATCAGAAGAAACCACCCATCTATATTACATCATCTTCCACACACAGTGAGATATCTTTTGGTATATTCAGCTTTCCAGAGGTTTCGTACGCCTTAGTCATAAGGTGGCATTATGAGTAAATACTCTAGGACCGCCATACTCAAAGTGTGTTCCGCGAGTTACATATGAAGTAACAGCTGATAACATATAATAAATAATAAAAACTGCATTTCTTTTAATAATTCATTCTTTGTTCTAACGTTACCTAATAAACATATATTGTAATTGTAATTTTGTTTTTAAAAATATATAATTGGCGCAGTCAGTAGGATACGCACGGGTTTCGGAAGTGAACAGTTCGCATTGTGCCGGAAGTGAAATTCGGGACCTTGGAGTTTCTACACCTTAAGTGCGTATCACGAACTTGAAAACTTTCGAAGTTGTGGCAACAGGAGCAGGGAATCAAGAAAAGGAGCAGGAAAGCAGAGCGCTCGAATCGACGAACAATCTGTAAGTGCCTTTTCCTTTTTACCTTTCCAAACCCCTCTGTATAAGGATTTTGGTAAAGATAGTTAAATTTTGTTCATTGCGAATAAATTGCTTATTATAATAATTAATTTTAAATAATTTTCAAGAGCGATATTGATGAAATAATTAACGGAATTTCAAATATAGGATTAGACAACAAAAATAATATTAACACTCAACGGAATATTAATAAACAATTCACTAATTCTTTCAAATCAATAAATTCAACTTTAAATATGTCTGAGATGAACTGGGATGGATTTTTAAGAAGAAAATCAAGAAAACCCTGCAAAAATGCTGCAAAAACCAGAAAAAGAAAGAAAATTCAATAGAAGAGTACCCAGAAGAGTCCAAAATCGAACACCACTCCGTATTGTTCTCATCTTAGAGGGGAGAAGTTACATATGAAGTAACAGCTGATAACATATAATAAATGTGATGACTTCGCGGAAACGTGAAAGATAATAAAAACTGCATTTCTTTTAATAATTCATTCTTTGTTCTAACGTTACCTAATAAACATATATTGTAATTGTAATTTTGTTTTTAAAAATCCAAATTCGAAGTTTTAATATATAATTCGCGGAATCCTAGGGTTCCGCGAAATCCCTGTAGGGGTTCCGCAAGAATTTAGAACTCAGTCGCCACCCAGCACAGTAAAGTAATTTGATTCTAACTTGAAACAGTGCATTTTACGAGGAGAGTTTAACATCACGCCGATCTTCAATAAAACTTTATGGCAAACCTATTGCAAGTTCTTTACTTACACCGATCCCTGTACAAAATACGAGAGTCAGAAGATTAAAAAAATATATCTCTACAGTAACCCAAATATTTATTCAGGACGGCACGCGCCTAGATAAAAAGAATAGACTTAATACTTAAGTTTAAGGTGATTTATTTATGCTTTATGTCTCACCGATAAATATATTTTTTGAAGAAAATAATCTCAGTAGGAACGATTGCATTGACATTTGTACAGATGGGGCCAAGGCGATGACGGGTAAAACAGCAGGAGTCGTGTCACGAATACAAAAAAAATTGTGGTTGCAGTCATTGTCTCCTGCATAGACAAACACTAGCAATGAAGCAAATGCCGTCAAACCTAAAATAAGTAATGGATGAAGCGGTAAAAATAATTAATTTTATCAAATCACGACCACTACAATCCCGATTGTTCTCGTTATTGTGTGAAGATTATGGTAGCAAACATAAAACACTGCTGTCCCATACAGAAGTGCGATGGCTGTCTCGGGGTAAAACTTTAACAAGGCTATTTGAACTTAAAGCCGAGTTACAAATGTTTCTTTCAGATACTTCTTTTAATTTGAAAGACCGTTTGTATGATAAAACTTGGTTGTTCCGACTGTCTTTCATGGCGGATATCTTTCAAAAACTGAACGAATTAAATTTATCATTGCAAGGTAAACAGACAACAGTGTTCCAGGCCTGTAACAAAATAACTTTCTTTAAAAGAAAATTAGATTTTTGGATTATTTGCGTTAGTAAGAGAGAAATAGAAAGCTTTACGTTACTTTACGACTCAGAAATGTTTCAAGATGATGTATTTGAAGAATTGGTCCAATACCTCACTTCGATGCGCGCATCTTTTGAATAACAGAATACAAAATTGAAACTGAATTCATGGATTCATAATCCTTTTTAACACACCTTGCAAAAGCCCGAAAGTATGTCAAATGAGATATATGAATCTCTTTTAGAAATGTCATCAGACACAAGTATGGAGTCAGCTTTCCAAAAGGGTTCCGTCAGTAAAAAAATTTGAGAACCGCTGCTCTAGGAGGGTACCAGAACAGAAGTGACGCTTACAAACTTATCGCTACGTCGTAGTATCCTTATCGTCACGTTTGACCGCAGCATCGAAGTATCGAAATACGGGGTTCGTTAAAAAAACGATAACGGCGAAATTGAAATGAGAGGGTGTATTAGAAAAAAGGCGTAAAGTGAGGCGGATAAGTTATGGTAAATGATGTTCAATATTGATTGTTTCATATATGGAAAATATTAAATTTTAATTGGCTAGGTCGTTATGAATAGAGCTGAATATTTATTGGTTCGAATATAAATGACAATAAATTTTATAGGTTATGTCGTTATAAGTGAAGTTGTACTTTATAGGTTAGGTATCAATTCATTTGGAAAAAAACGTTCTCTTGCCACAAATTATTTGCTTTTTTGTGGATATAGTGAATAATTAACCATTACTATTTTACAACTAACATCGTGTTTTTCATGAATGAATGATAAATCATTTTTATTCTTTGAGTAATTTGTAGAATATCTTAGGAATATGCCACTTCTGTACTTTTCGAATTATTTTAAAAAGTTTTAGAATTGGCAAAGTAATTAAAACAAAACGTAATAATCAAGGAGTTTATTCAAATCTTTAAAATAAATTACTATTTATTCGACGGCACTCAAATTCCTATTTTTCATTTATAATTTAATGAAAACATCTATTGAAAGTTCAAGTTATCGTTTATTCTGTGAAAATAGGGATTTGCAGCTCCGACAGATAATCTTAATAATCTCAAGTTGATTTCCATATCAGAAACATTCTTCTTAAAAAATTTGTGAAATCTTGAACTCAAAATGTACAAATATCCGTCCTGTTTCCATCGTAGATCGGCGACAAACTGAAGACTCAATGGATCGGTAACAAGGACTCTGAAATGTGTGAATAATTAATGCTTGGATATATACATATTATTTCTTAAGCGTAAGGGTTGAAAATCACAAAACCTAACATAAAATATCAGAGATGGGCCTAGTTGCTTCAGAAAATCTGCGAAGAAAGAAAATGTATCAGCCCCTTATACTGGGATAGGCTTTTTAATAACCTCAACAGGAGAAAATACCGAATATCAGTTTTTTAGTTCTGATGATTTTTTTTTTGAAACACCACCTGCCACAAAACTCAATGCAGTGAAGAAGAGACGGATAATAATCCACATTATCGCAAAGATAAAATTAAAGCATCAGCCAGGATATAGACGATATATACGATAGAAATATGAGTATATCAAATTTGTGAAAGCATGTGATAAATTTAAAAGATCTTTGATCAAATAACCTGGCAGCTATTGGCTTTGAACTGTATGTGTTCTAGACTAAACGTTAGATCCAAGTAGATTGAGTTACGAGCATAGAAAATTTCTGTCCACTTGTCCTTGGAATAATGGATAACAGAAGAAGCGAAGAAAAAAACCGATCATAACATAAACACCTGAAATAATGTATAATCCTGAACTTACTCTTGGTGGTTGTTCACCGTATTCCAAGAAGCTATAGAAGTTTCGGTCATGGGGCTGAAAAATAATGTATTGTCACTTTGATCTATTGCTAGTGGAAGACCTTGTGATGATTTTCGTCCAGCTACTGATATGGGTAATTGATCAAATTCACCTGGTGGTCCTTTAATCAGTTCGGATGTTGGTATACTGAATATTCTGAAACAAATTATCAATATGAAGAAGAAAAATCGCATATTTTGTTACTTCAGTATTGGGTACATACATTCATTAATTGCCAAGTGTCCCGATGAATGTGAGAAATAAATCTACATGTCCTGTATCAAGAAGGAGGGGAAAAAGGAGAAATCCGTTGTAACGTAAAATTTATAATCTAAAATTTAATATGAGGAATCTAATTTTGTTTCGGATGTCAAACGTTTTTTTCCATTCTACAAAACCCACTCCTTTTCACGGTTAATTTTACAAATTTTCGTTAGAAATCGTTATTTTGGGAGACTAATTTTTGTTTTTTCACTTCGTCATATTTAATTGAAGACTTTTTGTGGTTAGTGTAGGGCTTGTCTTTCCCCAGTTAAGACTACGGTAAGTAGCATCAATTTTACTGTGAAATCAGTTGAAAGATAATTCTGATGACCCGATGAATTATCGCCCCTATGCTAGATTATGCCGTAATGGAATGAAATGCGGAGAACTTTATTCCAATCCGCATCTATTAAATGATGAATCAATTGCCTTGCACCTTGTTTTTAAACAACTACCTATGCTTTACTGTAAAATATTCTATATACTTAATAAAGATACGTGATGGAAAAATCACTGAAGAATACATTTTTCAATATTATTTCAACATTACTGTATATTTGTAATATTATTATGTGTGACTTCAAGAGACTGTGCTGCCATAATAGAGTACAAATAGTAGTACAGATTTTTTCCCTAGTATACAGTTTGGCATACATAAACCAGATTAAATCGTAGCTTTCAAATAATTTCTACTTTTTCTATTAGGAAAGAATACGAGTATTCTAAGATGTAGTTCAATCAACTATAGTTCGAACAGAAACCGATATCTACGAATGTATAAAGTATATAAAAAATGATGCATTATCAAGGAATAATAGATCTTCTTCTTATTTTTCTGAACTAATCGGCAATTAATTCATCAAATGCAAAAAATCTGATAATAATTTTTCCAAGAAATAAACGTAATACTTAATGTTGTTGGTTACGTCATACGTATAACAGGTAGACTCGGAAATTATATTCATTAATAAAATTAGTTGTATAATGACATTTAAATAGTTACTGCTATACCGCAAAATATAGAAATCCTTGTAATTGTTATATAATCTCCAAATATATTATTTCCCGACTATCTTATAATTTAACGAAACCTCTCATGATAACTGCTCGAAAAAATAGTATTTTCTATATCGAATTGAAGGAAAAATGAGGTAAATTCAGCCTGTTTATCAATAATTTCATGGATTTATTTACCTGTCGGTGGCAAGAGGCTGGTAAAATAAGGTAGCAATATGAGGTGAATGTGCCAATCCTATTATTCCATCCATAAGGGCAAATTGATCACCTCCAATATTGATATTCGCATAATCGGGATTAGGAAACATTGACGGGTCTGAAAATCTCCAAGTTCTATCGCTAGAACTGTCATAAACTATTAATCCTAAAACAGATTATTCAACATTATAATCCGAAAACAAGAGTATCAGAATGTATCCTTCATTACTTCTCAATTATAAGATATTTATCGAGTTCATATATTTATAAAAACTGTTGATGGTGTTTTTCCAGTAAATTTACATGCAGACAAACATCAATTCATATTATGGAACTATCCATGGAGCATGAATTCTGAACTGATCATTAAATAATTTCAATCATATCTACAGCTTATAATTCGAATGACTGTTACCAATTATTATCTGCGATCAAATTATATAAATTTCTATAATAATGAGCAGGTAGATTGTTTCAAGTGAAAAATAGTAGTGAAATATATTTCCTATCCTGGAAGAAAAATTATAATACTTTCCAAGATATTCCTCATCACCATCTAACCTTGAAATCATTCGATAGCATAGATACAAATGAAATTTTATATCATTTTCATATTATATTCTGATATTAGATGTCATGAACTGGGGTCACACATGGCGAAATTGTAAAGTTATGGAAAAATCGGATCGTGACATGGAATGAATATATAAATATCCGCTATAGAATCTAATAATGAATAATATGTACAACAGTAATTATTTATATTATAATTAAAAGTGGCGTAAGCAAAGCTCCGAGACCTCTTTTGTGAAAATAAACTCTCACAAGAAAATGCCTTATCAAATATTTGCACATCTGATTTTTCCTTTATTCATGTTGTCACAAAATATATATTATTCAATTTTCCTCCAGCTTCTAAAATACAAAAAACAAAGCAGGCTTTATCTACAGGTTGGTCCGGGAATTGATGAATTAGTACAATGGATTCACTTTTTAGGGGATGTCTTAGAAGCTTATGCAACACCAGTAAACACAATGAACGGAATGATCAATAGAATACACTAAGCTATTAGACAGAATCTGGTTTTACAAAAAAAATTTTCTCAAATGATTCAGGACATCTGTTTTTGGCAATTAAAAATATAATTCTAAAAACCACTATTGATATATTTTTCAAACAATATATTCTGTATATACTCCAACATTTTACATTCTACGGTGGATGAAATTTATTGATAGGAGCAAATAAACTTCTTATACTTTATTATATCAAATTTGATGTACAATCGCGGGATTGCATTTTGTCACTCGAAAGGCTGTTATCAGTATTCTTATTCTCAGATTATCCCGATTATCAGGTTTTTGTTCATGTACAACAGAATTAAAAATATGGGTGATAAAGATCTGACTAGCTACTGCTATTTTTTAATCTTCTTGCAACGTTTATAGGAAAATTTCATTTGAGTAATTTCGAACAACACAGAACAGTCCGATAGAAATTGTACCGATAACACATGCCCAGCTTGTGTTCTATGTTCCCGCATCCAGATGGATTAAGATTGCTCGAATATCTATAAAAGTTTGTATAATTGTATAATTCTTATACAAATGTTATTTTGTGAAGATGAAATTTATTCTTATTAATAATGATACAGCTGAATCCTACAGTAACAAAAAAAAACCGTTTTTCTTTCTTGTTCTATTAATAACAATTTTTCAATTATTCCAAATCTTTCAATTTAGAAGTATTTAATGTAAGATTACGCGGTTGTGACACTAGAATTTGCAATTTAAAAAATGATGAAAAACTAAAAACATGATATACTGTTCGAAAATTAAGTTGTTTGCTTTTAATACGAGTAGAGCTACGCAGATGGCTTGAATTGTCTCAAAAAAACTATTATTTGCTAAATGAATGACAAAACAACTTTTTTTCCACTTTCTCTGCTCCTACATTTCGCACATTGATACGCTGGAAATAATGAAAAAAGCATTGGTTTCTAAGCCTATTTTTTTACTTAAAGCAGATGTAATATTTATCGTTTTTCTGTTAATTCTTCTTTTAGAATGATTTGGTCAAATTATTGACCCAAAAAAATACTACATTCAGCGTCAAATTATAGCTACCATCGTTTTGTCGGCATAATCGTTTTAAGAACCACTTTAAACAAATAATATATATTTCTTTGCGAAATACGAGAAGAAATATGGTTTCTTCTACTAAATCATTGAATATAAGGTTAAACTGAAGTTTCTTGAGATACTTTTTAATATGAGAACTCACATCGTCTGAGATATTGGATACTCTATTTATTTTCACAGGTTATATGAGACCTCAAACCTCCAGATTGCTTGTATGAAACATCACACAAATAACACATCACAAATTATTGGAGACCATATTTTTTTTATAAAGCCCCGGAAAGCCAAAAGCATTCCAATTTTAATAACCAACTCTGAATAGAAATTTGGACGTTAAATGTCTTACGACTTGGTGCGAAATTGATGAATGATTTTTTTTTTCTGGATAAAAAATATGAAAAATTATTATGCGAGATATGTATTTTATACATAAGTGAATATTCTTCCTATAAAAAACATAGGACTTACCAGGTGCGACACTGTCACTTATGTAAACAAATGCTGAATCACAAAAGCCTCGAATACCTTCATCGATGATCAGATTAGTTAATACCGAAGTAAGTCTAGTGACTTTTTTTGGGAATATAATTGTTCTTATAACTTGATCCGTTCTTAAATCGAAAATTAAAAGCTTTGGCGGACAGACGCTTCTGAAGTCTTCTAGGGTATCTACTGTTCCGGCATCTAGCACCTGAAATTAATGTTTCATCAATTGATTAAATATATGTACGGTGTGGGAACAACCAAATGGAATAAATTCGTTAATAAATAAATTAGTGCGTGTTGAGAAAATATTTATTTATACCTACAGGGCGTGTCATGTAACAACGGAAATAATAATATTTTTATTTCAAATGCAACCCCCTGTGTATCATTTATTTTTAGGCTCTTCAGAAAATTCTGGTTAAAATCCATGTACAATACTTTATACATATCTTCAACCGTAAATATAAAATATCTAACTTCAATATATTTCTATCAACGTCAATTTGAATATTGAATTTTGAATTCTATGAGTTCAAAAATTTTTACAAGCTTTAATAATATCAAAAATCACCAGAGATCTCGATTAATTATTTCACAAACGATGAGTACATAAGTATTCGAAAGCTCGGAAAATATATTAAAGTTAGTCCACTTTGGTGGAAGACAGTAGTCTTCAAATCGCCCCAGATCACCTTTCACTCATCAAACATTGTTTATCCGGCACCTAATTCATATTCCAAGGAAATTTATACCAGCAACAACCCTCTCTCTTCTCCGTCATTGCCCAACATTTTCATATACTATTTTGAAAATAAAGCACTATCCTCCTCCCTTATTCTTCCCACTCCATCTGAGTGGCGTACACCCTTCTATACAGTTCACGAAGGAGGTGAACAAACATATTGACCCCGCTCCTGTATTGACCACTTGTTATCTGCCACTAATTCTGATATTTCCTCCACCCTTGCCCAACATCGTGTCCATACCAGACACACAATCGATTACAATGGAACTCCGTTCATCCCTTTCTACTTTGATTTTATTCCTATTTCCAATATCATATTTTGTTAAAGACTGGAAGAATTCGAAACGTCAAATTTTTATCTTTCTCAAAAAAATTAGAAAGGAAGCTAATTTTAAGTCAGAAGAGACCTAAAATCAAGAACATATATATATAAATTGGAACGACGTCTTTGCCAGCTTATGAGCTTTTTCTTATTGGGAATGTGGCAATGAAACGCCTTAATATATTAACTAAATCCGAAGTAAATCGAAACGTGAAATTTTTTCCCACTTACCCATAGTCGGTTACAGGAATCTACTCTCATTCTGTAAACTGATATAAGTCCGGAACAATTGTAGTTGTTGCTGGCAGCACCATGGAAACTCCAGTCAGGATATGCTTGGAGAACTGGACTGGATCCTTTCGGAGTATATTTTGGAATTGTGTTAATTGTTGATGCTACTCCAGGTCGGAGCCTGGGAACCGCAATGAATATTCTATCATCTGTTACTTCTACACCAGTGAATACATTATTCTCGGGTCTATAAAGTAACAGATACATCAATATCCAGAAATTAAATTGATCTCAATAAAAATTGTGGATATGTGAGTTGTCTTTTAATTGGTACACTTGCATTGAAAATGTGGCTCTCCAGTTTGTTCCAATTTCAAACCTGCAAAGTCTTAAAAATGATACTTTTGATGGATATTTAGATTGGAACGAATAATTTTATTTCGAGAATAGGTAGTTTAAGGACGACCCCTCCCGTGCGCTACACTTGACAAGTATCAGTGCCAGAAGAGTCTCGAGTGTGACTAAGTACAGGTATGTAATGAAATCATTTCGAGAGCAGATTTTTTCCAATCCCATTGTTCAGATAGAAGAGACGTAACGTCAGTCTCTAAATAATGTATCCAAATTGTAGCTTCACACGCTGAAATGGTGCATTGTTGGTGAGTAGGATGTTCTCGATGGCGTCGTCCCCATTAATAGAAATAATATCTCTATGTATAAAAAAACTAGCTTAAGTGGCATGCTCTCCGTCAGAATATTCTACTGATATTTACAACAGTACAGCCTTACGAATGGAGAATTATCATTGACAGAACAATTTAATCGTATGCTTAAACTTAGCGAAATATGTAAAGGTATAACCAGAAGAAAGCTTTTTTGATTATTCATAGAGATATAATAATGGGAAACTAAAGAACAATCGGAAATAATGGAGATAAATGATTCTTCATTGCAAAAAACGAAGGAACATTAATCAAATCATGGATATAACCACTGTTTTTGCTCGGTCTTCCTTTTTTTCCCACTTTCTTCACTTTTTATTGTTCTTTATGCACATTTCTCTGTTGAACCATGCCTCATTAGTTAAAATATCAAAATCGGGCTCCCTCAGAGTAATAGGATAGAATATTTCTCTTTATGAACATAAAATATACAATGTGTATTTGTCTTTTGTCCTTACTCTTTTCGTATCGAGAAATAAGTCTGCCTCCGAATTTTCAAAAAAATTTTGAAGACCTCGGGGAAGTCTAACATTTTGCAATGTTTATAGTAGAAACTGTTGAGCAGCAATACGATATAGGAACTATAAGCAGTCGAGGAGTAAAAGATCGTGTCGAGGCGATAATTATGAAACTGTAATATTGAACTAGGTTAAAAGTAGTTTGTATCAATAAAATGGCAATAAAGAATATACCAAATAATAAGTATCTAAATCAGAGATGTGGAAACTACGGCCCACGGGCCGTCTCCGGCCCGCAAAGCGTTGAAATCCGGCCCGCGACCATCAAACAAAAATCAAGTAAAGCTTTCTTATTATCAGAAAGAAATTCCATTCACGATTATCACACTCGTCAAATTGAGCACGACCTATTTCACAATATCTCGCATAAATTATTACATCTGGTTCATCGTTATCTTACTTCATTAGAACATCAGCCACGCTGTGTGGCAAGACAAGAAAGGCCAAGCGCTGAATTTCTTTGATGTTCTCAATGTTTGATATAAAAAAAGTATTGAAAAAATGAAAGACTCACCTGAAATCATTTAGGTTGAAATTCGGAGGGAAATCATATGACAATAAATTCCATTGATGCAATACCTCCAAACAAGAAAATTGACTGAATTGTAGCAAAATTACAAGATATAGACTCAGTATAAATGTGTTATCCATTCTACGAAATATTGAACTGCAAGAAACAATATAAAATTAATTTTGTTAACCTCATACTTTGGCAGTACAATTTTAGTAAAGAAATAAAGCTTTATATAGATATATACAGGATGTTCCGAGACTTGTTGCAAAAATTCGGGAGTGAGTTAACGTGGAAATAAAAATTTTTCATACGACCCCTCGTTTCTGTGTTATATGCCTTTAAAATTGCGTACTTAGAACTTGTAAAGTATATTTTCTAAATTATACATTCGAACGTTATGAATTTTTAATCGCTGGTTACGTATATCCATGTAGTGTGCTTAACAAAATAAATAATTCTACACTACATCTTAACTTTTACAGGGACAAAAATTCGATATAATTTATGGCTTAGAAGATATGTAGATCTTAAGAGCGTTCGCCATAAAGAGACGTTCTGGAAGAATATATCATAAATTGTAATTATTTATTAAAAATACTTACAGGAGGTATTAAAACAAAATCAAACATTTCTAATTGAACCGCACACTATGGAACATCGTGATACTCACATAAGGAAAAAATTGAAATGTAGAAAAATTTTGTTGTTTAGCCTACAACGTATTAGATGAAAACAGAAAAACAAATTTTAATAAATGTTCGAAATGTGAATCTTGCACTTCTACACTCTTTCGGTTTCACACGTTTCCATTTTTTTTTTTTTTTTTCTTAAGTGACACATTACTTTACGGATAACGCAGGCGATTGTCAACGGCTCTAGTTTGTTTTCGTGTACTACTTTTCCTTTCTGAGAAATCCAATCACACATTTTTTTTACTAATTTATCGTATCAGAATCAATGAAAAAAGCTACATGTTCCAAGGTGTGCAAAGGGTCGAAGGGGAAAGATGAACTCTCGTACCATTCACGGTTTATTAGGGCAGCCAGAGATTCGTAAGTCAAATTATTTAGTGCCCAAGCTTAATTAATGAACATGAATATTCTATTATTTTTTCGTTATGTAAATGACTGCATTATTGCTAGGGTAAAACAGGCAAATGTGCCCCACTATTCGAAAAATCGAAATAAAAATCATTTTTTGTTTAGAACATGTTTATTAAAGTAATCAGTCTTAACCTCTGACTCAATTGGCATAAAGAAAACTAAAAAATCTTCTAAAATATAATTGAATATAACTGAGATCAACAATTTTGTGAAACTTAGGGTGGGGCACATTACAAGGATAGATCCGTCTTATGTGCCCCAGCAAAACCTCTCATTTAGAGGTTCTTTTTCCTTTCCCTTTTCCTTTTTCTTTGGTACCGCAGTTATTGCATTTCTCTCTATAACTTGTACAGTCTTCATGTAACCAGCCAGAACACTGCAAACATCGAATCCATTCGTTCTTCTTC
This sequence comes from Diorhabda carinulata, assembly GCF_026250575.1. Taxonomy (NCBI): domain Eukaryota; kingdom Metazoa; phylum Arthropoda; class Insecta; order Coleoptera; family Chrysomelidae; genus Diorhabda; species Diorhabda carinulata. Next base: position 66,756,025 of record NC_079472.1, read on the forward strand.
TTGGTACGGTAGTAATTCTCGTGACATTCTACACATGTGTTTTCATTTTCATCAGAACATTCTTCGCTAGATTCACTAAGCTGCAACTCTACTTCACTTTCTGATGACGATGATAAATCCCTCACAGTCTTCTTACGTTTTTTCTCCTGTATTTTTTTTTGTCTTCAAACAGTTTACGAGTTGTCAAATGAATTTTTGATGTCAAAACCTTAACAGATTGCTTCCTTTTACTTACTTTTTGTTGAATAATAGGCAATGGACTAATTATTTGTAAGGTCTTAGATGGTGTTAATTCTTGTGCAGTCTCAGAAGATTCTGATGTGGACATTTGAATGGCTTGATTATTATTATTACTAATCAGAGATGTGGATGTATTCCGCTTTCGTCCATGTTGTAGATTCTTTCTGGTTTACTAATCAAATCGTTATCAGTCAATACCTTCAACAACATTTCAAAATATTTATCGACATCCTGTCTATTCATACCACTAGCTCTTGCCAATGACAGGCCTTCTGCTTTACGTTTACTCAGGTCTGGATGACGCTTCATAAATCCTTGAAACCAATCCCAGCCTGCTGACTTCTTCACATTATAGAATCGATGTGGCAATCGAAGATTTTCAGCAAAGTCGTAAGCTATAGACTGCAGTCTCGATGGCTCCAAGGGAAATCCGATGGATTCAAGCTTTTTAATGTGAGCTACAAGTTTTAGTTCGTTCTCATATCCCAATTCAGAAGGTCTTCCAATTCTCTGCTTAGACCTCCAACCCTGTCTTCGCAATGTGCGCGAAGGTATTTCATATTAACGACTCGCTTCATTTTCTTGGATCAACAGCTTTAACCTTTCCCATTTCCTAAAAAAAATATTAAAAAGTAATCAAAATAAGAATTCAGGAATTATCTCCAAATGGGGCACATTAGCCGAAAAAAATCGGGGCGCATTAGACGATGTACAGTGTAATGTGCCCCACTTAAATAATTCTGATATTTGTTACGAAAAACGGAACGTAATTATAGGCAAATAAAAGTTAAATGAGGTTAGTTTTCGATAAAAACTTTAAAAACACGAAATAATATGGAGCAAATACTTTTAATCAACGTGAAAATAGATATAAAACAAATTCATGTAGTCATACAAACCTTTTAATCACTTTTTCTCACTAAAACTAAATAAAAACCAGCACAGTGTTGTTTACATCGCGGCCATACTTGGAACACTGACCAGCTAGGATCAAATAAGCGCCAAATTTAAAATGCTTTACTGAGTTTCGCGAGTGGGGCACATATCCGACTGGGGCACGTTTGCCTGGTTTACCCTATATAAAAAAAATTCTTATCATACACATCAAAATAATGATAACATAAATTTTCTTGATGTCACGTTATAGTAACTTGACAATAATGTTATAAACTCGTCCACGACATGGACCATGAATCCGCTCCTGTTCGGTTATAATGGAAGTCTAAAGTTTGGCGTTTTTGATATTATTCTGCTTATATGCTTCTATCACAACGCTGATTCGCTTATATTGTTTCTTCTGACCAATTTTTAAGAAGACCTTAACATTTATTTTTGTTTGTTCACTTTCTAGAACTCTAGAGATTTCTTTCTGATATAAATTCGTGCTGGTTTAGCAGCGATGGGTCAGTACATTATTCAAAGACATAGTGAACGGAGCGAAAAAATTAGAAGTAACCGGTAAATTTAAATAAATTATATAAGTAGTGATAAGGTAATTATTATAGTGTCTAATGTAAGTATGTAAATATATTAAATAAGATAGAGGATCTATAAATTCACCTCACAGATAAAAATTGTTTAAATAAATACTAAAACATTACAATAACATATTAAAACTTCAATTCACGTCATCCTGTATCAAACAAAGATCAGTGATTATAAATTTTGTTAAAAAAGCAACTTAACTATCAGATCCTGAATTTAGATGCGTAGCTATTCAAAAAGCAGATATTGCTTCAAAGATATATTATAATTAATAGAGGAACACAACATAAACTATACATCAAAATATAAAATATTTTTCCCAACTACTTGATACATAACACTTATATGTCACAACTATTTCAATAATTATTGAAAACACTTCTCTGAACTAAAATCAATAAACCGGAATCAAAGAAGGGTAATATTGTTTATGAAATTCCATGTGATAACTGTGAATCTACATATACCAGCCAAATATGCCAATATTTCTAAAATCGACGACATCATTTCGATTATACAAATACAAAAAGTATTAAAACAAAGTACAATTTGAAAACGAGAGAATTCTACGAAATTCCATGAAAAAACTTAAAATCAAGACAAATTATCACGAAAAATATATAAAAAGGTCTAATAAGTTCAAAGTTCTTCATTAATTAATTCCCCGAAGATAAATACATAAGTATTCGAAAGCTCGGAATACATTTTAAAAAAATACGTTTCGCTGTTTAAGGAAGAATGAGAGAGACCATAAAGGAAATGGAATAATACTGGAAATCTAAGAAAAGTCGAATTGTTGAATACTAGAAAAAGAGAACGTTGATAAAATCTTCACATGAAAAAGGAAAAAAGTGGCAATGGATGAAAAAGGCCTAAGCGATTTGAGTGAAATCTATATAAATTTATATAAACTTTAATGTTAATGATTTGAATTTTTGACTGCTCATTTTTCTGATATGACAACCGAGGATAAGAAATCGATAGTATGGTTTTTCAATGTCAAATTATATGTGAATAAAGATCTAAATCTATGCACGCCCCTCTTTACATCAGTATGCAAGATCAAACATAAGAGTCAGCTAAAAATATAACGAAAACTCGAAAAACTATAATTACTATGAATAAATCATTTAAAAGGAAAGAGAAAACATTGAATAATATAAAAACATGCTTATGCATAGGAAATAAGAAAAATACTGGTAGGCTCTGTTTTAGGAATGATAATTACTACCTATTGCTTAATAACCTCAACACACCCACCTATATCGAACGACGTAAACGATATGATCACTCCATTGACAGAATGTTCGTATTTATGTATTCCACTGTTGCAACTGCAATACTTTTTCCTTGAGTAAATTATGGTAAAAAAAATCAAAGTTATATAATTATTTATCAAGTTAGTTAATGCAGAAAACTGCTTATACTAAGAGCAGCACTTGTTTATATTAAATATTCATTATTTGTATCAATTATTTGGTTTTTCAATTTCAAAGAATTATTTCCAGGATTGAATATTGTTTTTTGTTTTTTATTTAGAAACTTACGTACTATTGCCTAACCTAACCTAACCTATTTTAGATAAAATAACTTATTTTTACTGTTGTTCTTGTTGTGACGCTGTTTACATAGTGCAGACATCTTAGTATTTAGAAAATAGGTCATCGATGCGATAACAAAATGGAACTGCATTTAACCACTTACGAAATATCAAAAATACATACATTAAATTTTTGATTCAAATGATTCAAATAGAAACGGGAAAGCTTTCAATGATAAAAAAGACAAATAATTTAAGTAAAATTCATAGTTCTATTTTACAAATTTCGATACAATTTCGGATATATTTATACATTGCTGCTACATATGTTTGAGCTGTGAAAACTTAATAAAAATTAATTTTTCTTGCTGAAACTAATTTATATTTGACTACTGAAAGCAGTCGAAACGTCAATACCATTTACTTTTAAGCAAAATTTCAGCTGATAGAGACCTGAAATCGAGAAATTTCACAACAAATAATGGAGGTCTAAAAAGTAGGAAATTAAAAAGCTTTTGGAAAGTGATTACTACGATTGCCCATGATTTTTGAACGGTGCACGTGATGTTCAATTCATAGTCGAAACACGTTTTAACATTCAAACATGGATAAAATATCAAAACTGCTGACTAAAATTGAATAACTTTTTTCCAAAATAATGTAATGTAAATATTTTATAATTATAAAATAAGAATAAAATTGAATTGTCTTTATTGGTAGGTACAATGCGTGGTGTTGGTCGGTCTAGAAATGGATCGCTGGAACTATGGTAGACACTTTCTTTTAGTGGAAAGAATTGGTCGATTATTTGAATAGAACTAGACTGGTTGGAGAAACTTAACTTCGAAATCACCCTTCACAGGTCAATTGATCAATTACGATCCAGAAAATCAGTCCAAAAGCGTCCTAATCACGCGGTTGTAACTGTTAGCGTGTCATTGATTCTTAAATTGAGTTTAATAATATTGTTTTCCGAAATAAAACATGAAACTTCCCCTTTTACACTTATTGATGTTGTATACAGTATTCAACTGTAACAAACCAAACATCACTCCGACCTTAATATCCTTATCCAATACAATCATTTCTCACAAAAGTGGTAGCAGACAACATCATGAAAGATGTGGAATTACTTCCTAAATATGGTTACGTCTCTCAGCTTAACAACTGTATCAACAGAAAACAGACTTTCATCATATTCTAGTTCTGTTGGTTTTAACCATAAAAATACAACAATTTTAAACTTAACAATCAATGACACGATGACAGTTACCACCGCGTGACTAAGACCGTTTAGGACTGTAATGAGTGTAATGTTAATCGACCTTTATGTCCATATTAACATCCCTATGTAATTCAATATTTGTCAAGGCATTAGCAAGGAAAGTAGTTGTTTTCTCCTTTAATGAACAGTAGAATACATTTTCGAAATTATTCCAGAAGTGAAGAATAGAAATCATTTATTTTTCTAGTACAATCTACCTCAAGCACAAAAATTTTCTGTTGTAATTTTCAAAGTTTGCACTTTGATATACAAAAAACGGAAAAAAGAACAATTTTCACTGTAAATAATTGAAATATATTCGATGAAATAGATATCAAAATAAAATACGCTCCAACTATATAGATTTTCCGTACTCTATAATAAAAATGTCAGTTATAAAATCAGACATAGAGGCAATTATCATTGTAAATGATTAATACATGCCTTGAAATTTAAAAAAAAAATAAAATTATAAATTTTGGTCAAATTGTTTGATAGATGGCAGAATTAAAATTAAATAACATACCTCTTCATGCGTTATTTTTTACATCAATAAACACTTTCACTCACTCGTATTTAAAGGAAACTTGAATACAAGATATTGCCTGCCGCATACGGTTGAATTAACAATTGAATGCTAAATGTCGAGAAAGCATTGTAACAACTTCTCAAGGATAGGGTGAGTTAGATTGGTTTGTCGATTATCTATAACCGGTACGCAACTATACAAGTTCTAATGAATAGTTTCATTTCAAATTCTGCTTCTCGATAATGCATATTTTGATAACACCTTCCCAATAACACCATATATTTTTGATTGTCCGGAACACTGATCATCACTACAAAAGTTCATAATGTTATATAATTATTATTCCGACAGAACCGACGATTGGTACCGGTCATAAATATACTGATGTTATCACATATCCAAAATAGTATATATGGTTACTATCCATGTTAACAAGTAAATCAAGAAGTTGAACAATTAAATTTAATCATATCGTACGTAGGTATACCACATAAACGCTCAGATCGCAGTTCCAATAGATTCCGATTTTCAATCATATGTACTTATTTCAACAAGCTTACTATGGGATAGTATACAGTGGTCGGTATAAGTCAGGCAACGTTCTTGAAAAATCAGCATGAGTCTGGCAACGCTCATAAATCTGGCAACGCTGCAGAAAAAGAGTGAAACGAAGCTTTGTGCTTCATACAGTTGCATCTGTGTCATGAAAACACGTACTCGTCGAGTAGGCGCATTTTCAGAATAAATCACCGATAAAAGCTCACGCTTCAAGAGAGTTTTTTTTGTAACGGCGTATCTGCGTACGAACGCGAATTACGAAACTATGTTTACCGAATTTCAACAACAATTTCCGAATTCGTCGTAACCAAATCGTTCAACAATATAGAATACGTACCAGAAATTTTTCAAAAATGGGCCCCGTGGACGATGCACCGCGTTCTGGATGACCAGTATCTGTAACAACTAACGCAAATATGAAAACTGTGGCGCTGACGTTAGTTGAGCATCCGAACCAATCTGTAGTGCAGCTATCGGGAAATCGTTCACAACGAATACTGAAACGCATGTACTATCGACTTTACCATCCGCGCCTCCTCCACGATGATTTAGATCATAGATTTGAATTTTGCGAGTGGTACCTCGGGTGCAGTCAGAATGATTCGCAGATTGTGGACGAATATAGCAACCTTCATGTAGGTGGTCTCGTGAGTCCGTACTTTTTGAAGGTCACGAGACGGACCAAAGTCTGGAAATGCTCGAAGATTTACAAATGAACAACGATGCAATACTCGCGAACATCCGTTTCGCTGCACAACGCGTTATGTGTGCGAGAGGACCGTAATGTAAGGTCATGTTACTTGATGTCCTGTGATTTATTCCTATGGAGCCTTCTCAAGAACCGCGTTTATTCAATAAGACCACGCAACCTTCCTGACTTCCGAACTACAACTGAAGAAGAATTTTAAACTTTTCGCGGAGAGCTTGACATGCTTTGTCGGACCCACCTCTCCGTTGAGAAACGGTGCCGTAAATGGACCGATCAAAATGAGCAGCAATTTGGAATGGTTGAAATGCTTCAATGTAGTTTATTTCTTGATAAGTTCTTCTCTTGTTTCAATTCATCTTCGATTGTTCTGGTAGAGAAGATGATAACTGACAAATGGAATAATGAACTATTCTATAATAAAACTAAAGTTTGTGTGGATAAACCTGAATGTAATTTGAATTGACAACAAATTATTTTGCATCATTTTTCAACCCATCGTTTAATTTCACGTCATTACTACCACACTTGTAGGATGGAATACAAGATATTTGTGTTTCTAGGCCATTCCTTTTAAAATTTTAGATCCCATCCATGTTATGATGAATTGAAGAATATTGAGAGAATATTTTCCAATACTCTCGGGTGATCAATTATACCTATATAATTCCAAATACTTACACGAATAATGTCATGCTTTAAATAATATTAGTTCGTGCAATCAGTAACATTAATACACGAACATACGGACGAATGAAATAAGAATATCTATTCAGATGATACAGTACAGTCAAATCTGTACGTTCTTCAGTGTATTAGTTACAGAAACTTCCATATTTTATTTTATATCAAAGATCATATGGCGCACGTAGGTCATGAGAGTTGTTGAATATCTAAATTAATATTGTTAGGAACTAATCTCCGCCCTGGAGCCAGTCCTGCTTGGATATAATAGAATTTCAACATTAGGTGAATGCGCCGCCTTTGATGAAATACCCGTAAATCGTTTGATCTTTGTTTTAATATAAATTTCTTTAGTAAGTGGTTCGTTCACATTGTTTCTTTTGAAAAATTTGTTGCAAGGTCTATTTATTTATTTGTTTTATTCTATAACTCTGATATATATATATATATATATATATATATATATATATATATATATATATATATATATCAGGAGTTTGTGCAACGCAGCTTAGTTCAGTTTATAATAAATAGTCGTGGTGAACAGAACAAATTAGCAAAGTAATCGAAGAATTTAAATAAATTATTCAAGTTAGTCAAATGATAGTGATAAGTGAATTATTATAAATTAGTTAAGTGTAGTGTATAGTATTAAATAAATTCAGAACGTAAGAGCAATGTTTATGAATTAACACCACGAATAGAAAATTATATTGATAAATAAGAAAAACATTACAATATAATCTTGATCCGCTGAAAAAATTACAGGAGCTACTTTCGTATTAACTCTTTAAAGTAATTTGACGTTCCGTTTGACCATATTTCGTAGTCATTATTGTTTCCTCTGGTCAACACAAATCGTGCCAGTAGTTTTACCGCTGCATAGGACATTCCTCGAGTAGTATGTTCTTCAGTGTCTATTCCACAGAGAAATACTGACCGCACAGAACATTCCGTAAAACTTTTTCTGATGTGGGGGCTTAGATGTCTGGTTTTGAACAGTATTTGACAAATGTCTTTCTAGCAATTTCTGTTCTGAATCTAATTTTTCTATTCATGACTTAGTCGAGATTTTGATTTTTTACTCCTCGCGTTACTTATTCTATTTAAAAATAGGGCTATGGTCTCACTGTCTCACTCTACCTTGGTTTGAGGATCGACGAATCTTCGGTTGATTATTGATCCTCAACATTTATTCCTTCCCGTGTTTTCCCAGGTCTTTTCGACATACACAACAGAAATAGATGGACAGAAAAATTTGTTTAAATAGAAGGTAGCCATGGCGAACTCCATTTTGGTATCTAATATCATCTGTCAAGTTTATTGCCGTCACTAAGATATACCAAGTCCAAATTGACACGTCAGAACTGGTTTTATATCCAACACAGCTATACTCGTTCGCGAATTATGGAATACTGCCTACCGAGAGTTTAATTCTGCCCCGAAGGAAAAATACTTTTAATAATATTCCAGCGTTGAAAATGTGAATTATTTTGATTTCGCTAATTCTTAACTCACAATTAATGATTCAAAACTACGTTCAACAACTATTTTTTTTATTTCTAAAAAATTGTTATAACCCACTCCAGATAATCTACTGATTGTTGATAAAGGTTTAGCAAATTAACGAATGAATGTTTAGAAGAATAAGCGTGATACGTCCATGCACTGAATAGATAGTCGTTATTCAAATTATGTTCATTTTTGTATACATATCAATATTTCATCTATTCACGAAGCAGATATATCTCATTTATTAATCACGACCATTAGAAAGTACTTATAAATGGGAAGTTGATATTTCTAATATTTGGTTCCAAATGAAAATTCACTGCAATGTTCACAAAAGAATGTTCATCATTTGAGAAAAGTCGAAGAGTATGAAATCACACCCCAGCTTTATGCCTGACTCAGGATCAGGTATTGCTACGCAAGGTGTCTGTAGTAAGATCAATCCTATCATGACTGACATCTAATATTGGAGATTTGAATCAAAGCAAGAGATTCCATTCTAGCAGTTGACGTGGAACGTCGCATGGAACCTCGCATTTATATATCTACTCATAATTTAAATTTTCTTCTTCGTTTTCAAAATTTATAGTTGGAAATTGAAGACGCTCTAAACAGCAGTACAATTAAAAATTTTTCACTAGAACTGAGTAAAGTGAAGCACATTACAAACATTTAGCAAAAGCTAATCATCTGAGAATCTCGTTTAAGGACGATGATGAAAATATTTTAGTCGTTAGGTTTTCAATACTATCCTCTATACGTTCGCGAAAATATAATCACGAATAACATAATCGTGATTAAGTTTTATTCGAAAAGAGGTGGACAGTTCGTTCAAAAGTTCATACCAACTACATAGATTCTGTCAGAAAGTCAGGCTTAAAATCAATAAATACAAAACAACAAAAAATATAATCATTCAAATTATCAGATTAAATGTATAACATCAGATTCTTCTTCTATTTCATTTAAATAAACAAGAAGCTAGTTATTATATATTTTTTAAGTATCATAATGAATCTATTTATACCATTTTATAAATACAATTTGGACGATTATATATTTTTTAAAACTCAAAGTGAAGGACATTCTACCATATTTGTAAATTATTGTTTTCATTTTTGTGACCATAATAATGGGAAAGATAAGTAAATTCGTTTCATAAGTACACTATTGAATAAATTAGGGATCATTTTATTGTTATCAATATTTATCTCATGTATAATTATTGAAAACAAGAGAGAATTTAGGATAGATCCACACCGAAAAACAGATATGTTGTCAGTGAGCTCCTATTCGAAATAATAATGCTAAGCACATAATTAATCGGAATTAGTCCCAAACAAATCTCTCATGTACGATGGAACAACGAGATGATTCCTCGTCAAACAAGGTATATTGATTCCATAATTCATCGTATTTTACCTTCATTGACAACTATAATGTATAACAATACCATCGGAATTCTAAACCAGCTGGTGTAATGATATAGGAAGCAATCCTCACATCTTTGTTCCTAGTATATTGGATAAAGTTTTTTCAATTTATCTAATGATTTATATTAATCATATTAATTCAAGATTTTCACAGGTCAACTCAGTGATCTACCCTAAATATATCGAGAATATAAAACCACCAAAGGTTTAAAGATAAGTTGTATATTAATAAACACAAAAATAAGAAGACCTAAAAATGTGTTTGGATTGCGAGGGGTCGAGTGATGACTATTTCAAAAGTTTTTAAATTCTTATATATATAATATTATATTCCAAAAAGAAAAATACAAAAGGTAGAATTTAATATTATATCTATTGTTCAAATTGATCTCCCTCGACCTCTATAATGGTATAGTTAGTCTGGACTTCATAAAATACATTTTGAAACTATCTGACGAGGAATCGATAACCAAGCTATCGTCTCCATTCTTCGGTGATTAAATATTTGCTTACAAAAAGCTGACCCTTAGGCACATTCATATATATATTTAGGAGGTATTTAAATGTATAAGGCAGTTGTATATAGACAAACATGCAATCACAACTTCTACTACACAAGGAAATGTTAAAAAAGTTAATTGTCTTCCATACCTTACTTAATATATTTACTACCGAACTGAAAGATGAAAAGCAAACTCGAAAAGTCATTTTCAGTCGTCTTTCAACGTGTTATAGACAGAAGAAAGAATAATTTTTATTTCAGATTAACAATGAAACAGTTATGGATTCATTACTTTTATGTAGAGTCAAAGTTTTAAGTCATCCAGGTTCACCACCGCCGGAAGAAATTCTAGATGCAGTCTTCTGCAGAAAAGTCATGTTAACCGTATTTTGGGATGCTGAAGGTGTAGTTTTAGTAGATTGCCTGGAAACTAGAGGCACAATTACAAGTGTTAACTATGACTGCTAATTTAGTACCAAAATTATGTGAGACACTGGGTCGAATACGCTGAAGGAGTTGGACAATGGTGTTTTCTCTTGCATCAGAAACATACACCCAGTCACCCTGTTTTCAAAACTCGAAAAACGCTTTCTTTCGATAATGAAGTCGGTAAATCAGTGGTTACCAGAACAATCTTTCTTTCGAGACGTATTAGAAGTACTGGAATATTTATGGAATATTTTAGTAGCCTCAATGGAGATTATATTGATTAATAAAAATTATATCTTTACCAATTTTCCATTTCAAGTGGGTCAGGGATGCAAAGGATTCATCCTTCATAAAAATAATTTCTAAATAACGTCAGCAAGATCCATCAAGATATCCTGTGAGCTCGTTGCGCACATTTTTATCATGTTATGATTAAAAGCCTGTAGCCAACTCAAAAAATATTCCAAATTTTTTTCTGACTATACAGCCAAATACGTTACTCTCTGGTTTTTTATTATTCACCGGACTCTGACAATTATTGATAAGTAGATAGTACCCAACAATCCATTTTATTTATTTATAAGTTTTTATACTTACTCTTCGCTTATTATGAATTCATTCAAAAGATCGTGTTCATAATGTTTTTAAAGGAGTTGTAATGAATTAGATAATTGTGAATTCTTCTTTTGTCTCATGTATAATAAATCATGTTGTTTTGGACTGAGGAACAAATTTAAACCCACTTATTTGTAACGAAATTCCATGTTCTACTTGCTTACATGTCGAGAAAAAATCAATGCAAGAACATCATTATCATTGACATTACATACAAAACAATGGAGCTGCCCTAACACTGACACTGTTATTTAGACCACAATAAAAATCTCAGTTTCGTTTGGTGTAAACAACTTTCGCTATCAAATAGCCAGCCAGCTTATCATTACATATACAACATAAATTTATGTTACTCTCTATTTCACGGTATGATGATCTTTGACCTGAATTCTGAAGTACATAACTGCATAATTTTATAAACGGCATTTACTTTAGTATTTAGTACGATTAAAAAATGAGCTTCCAGCTTTCGCCTCCTGTATACGTACGATTTTTTGTAAATAATATACACAATATTATTGGTAACTAATACAGAAATCTAAACTGAAATAACTATCTACATAACAATTTGGGAAATTAATTTTTTGCAGACATCTTACCACATTAGTTCGTCTCTACTCCTGGAGACGCATGTTTTGTTTTAAATTTTTTTCTCTCTTCAAATATAGTAGCAACAGTCCATCTAATGTTAATTCTCCTTTTTTTTTCTTGAAAATATAGTTTTTATAACATATCCATTTTTTATTTTAGATCAAATAGGACATGATTGGTTTATGTGAAACAAGAATACAAGAACGATTCTCAATACCCTCTCTACCATAATGGACAAATCGCAACAATCTCGATCGCGGTTTAGTATACAGTACATATCCATAAAAAAACAGCGGCCACTGTAAAAATTGTGTGTATGCCTTTGCTACAACCTCAGTCATATGACAAAATTAACATCTTTTAGGATAATAGAAGCAACATTAAAAGAAAACCAATACAAATACAAATATCTATTAGGAGCATTCGAGCCTATATTCACAAAAAATCAGTTGTATTATGAACGGCCATTACGCTTCGAAATCAAGATATGTGGTGTAAGATTTCCGGTGATTTTTGATATTATTAAAGCTTGTAAAAATTTTTAAACTCATAAAATTAAAAATTCAATATTCTAATTGACGTTGATAGAAATATTGATTAATTGAAATGTTGATTCTGGTTACTATAGGAATTTTTATAAATTTTTGATTGGCTAGATTATGAATGACGTTGAATTTTCATAGGTTGAAACAGGATAAGTTTTAGTGAATAATGTTTAATATTGATTGGTAAACTTATGGATAACATTAAATTTTAGTAGGTTAGGTCGTTGTGAATGTAGTTGAATATTCATTGGCTAGAATATAAATGACAATAAATTTTATAGGTTAGGTCTTTATAAGTGAAGCTGAAATTTATAGGTTAGTTGAGGTTAGTTGGTTGTTAATGGCTTGAATTTTTATAGAATTTGATTTTCTTATTAATGCATTGATAATTTTGGGCACTATATGTTGTTTTTAGATATAAACGTTTTTTGTAGTTTTTTTCAGTTGTCAAAACTATGGCAGATTCATATTTCATATTGTGTCCTTCGTGATAGACATGAGTAGCTATCTATCAGGATATAATCTGCTATCACTCTTGAGAGAAGTTACCCGACTGATCAGTGACCTTTTCGACTGACCAATTTACTTTTTGTTCACAATTTAAACAAGGTATTTCATATACATACTGTGAGGCAATTTATTGATTGATGTTTTATCTTTTACTTTAGTAAAAATATATTGAATATTAAGTGTCTGACTGTATGCTATTTTAATATTGTTTTGTTTTAAGATTGCAGAAAGTTTGGGAGTAACTGATTTTATATATGGTAAAGGTGTATAAATATTTGCAATAGAAATGTTAGAAATGACGTTTGAAATTCAATGTTCGTGTCAATGTCAAATGGATGAATACAAAATTCGTTTCAAAAGATATAAGTTTTCATAAAAAAGTATATAAAGTATTTTAATGTTTTTTTCATGAAAAATTGGATCTGTTTTATTAAAATTAATTTTAGTGTTACGTAGGTGATATTAATGATAATTGATATATCTTCCAGAACTTATTGGTTTCCAATACCTGTCAATTGAAATTTTATTATTTTCGTTTAGTATCGAGAAAAGGTAACGAGTTTTCAGTATTCTTCTTTACTATAATAAATTGTATATAGGGATCGAAACTATTGAAGTAAAATTATAAATTATAAATATTCTACTACATTCATAACGACCTAACCTAAAAAAATTCAACGTCATTCATAATATATTTCTATGAACGTCAATTTGCAATTTTGAATTCTATGAGTTTAAAAAACTTTACAAGCTTCAATAATATAAAAAACCACCGGAAATCTTAATTAATTATTGTAAGTAAAATTTTATTATTGTTATACATTCATACATATTTCTTATATTGTATTTGATTATAATTTCAGTCCCAGACGATGAATACATAAGCTCGGAAAATATATTGAAGTTAGTCCACTTGCCACGTTCCCAATAAAAAACTACTGGAGGATCTGAAGATCTTTTCCTCAAGAGAATCGGTTCGTTTCTTTTAAAGAGATACAAAAATTTCCATACATTCATAAGGTCACATGATTCAAATTTGCCTCTTGAAAACTGAAAGAAGAAAACACATTTATGGAATGGATACTTATGTATACCATTTCCGAGGGTTTTTTGAAAAGATTCCGACCTCAACACTTATCAATACAAATTGGGAAATATATTTACGTTAAGAGATTCTCACTAAATTTCAACCATTTTTAATGCTTATTTCTGTTGGACAATAATAAAAGTGAGTTCTTCTGAAGATATTTTTTAAAATGGATAAAATTGAAGATGTCTTTGAATAGCTGTTTGCAAAAAGCAATACGCTCTCGCCAAGGAAGAAGGACTTAGACACTATATACGGAGACTGCACTATCCTTAATGTCCTAAAAATTTTGGTCGGCTGAATCAGAACGTGGTCAGCTTGACTGACGATAAGCATTTAGAATGACAAAAACTGCGGAAAAGTTGACCAAATAGTACTGGACTTTCGTTCAATCAAGGTTATAAGAGATAGAAGAGGCTATCGGCGTGCCTTGGGTGCCCCGGTTGATCACTGTGGACCGAATGAACAGGAATTATTGACGCGATTTGAACGAAATTAGTTGGATTTTTTTACGTCGATTCATAGTTTTAGATGAAACCTTCATCCACCTCTACTTTCCTGAAATAAAACAGTAATACTGTGGAATGCAAATGATGAAAGACTGTTTTATCTTATAGATAAAGTGATGGCAATCGTTTCTTAGAATATTGATGATAGTTAGGTTCATTGACTATCTTCAAAAAGGTAAAACAAAGAAAAAAGATAATTATTCCTCATTGCTAAAGTGAGGGAAAAAATTATAAAAAGCGACCGTATTTGAAAGAAAATAAAGTACTTTTACATCAAAACAACGGCACCTCTCACACCTCGATGATCATGGGTAAAATCACGAATTTCACTTCGAATTGGTTGTCTATCATATTCACAAGATCTATTCCAAAGCAACTTTTTCCTGTTTATCAATCACAGAGAGAATTAGCGAGACCTGTATTAAAGACAGTACAATCGGTGAATTCTGGATCATACGATAACACGACATATTCATGGTGCTGTTATATGCATGATCATACCAAAAGAATAAATTATTGACTGAAAACACTCTCAATCAGCATAGCATAGGACTACAGTAAGGTCAATAGTTTGCGACAAAAAGTATGCATATCAGCGTCGGGTGATCTGTAAATACAAACAGCATAGAGGTCATAAGACTTGTGGTAGACGATAGAAAATTCGAATGCTTTCTCAGAGATTATATCATTGAAGTATGTTATTTCGGAAAAGTCGTTGTTTGTGGACATCATCATAGAACATTCATGGGATAAATTAATTCTATTGAATCTGGCAACTGTGGTATAGTTTTTAGTTATAATTTCTTGAAAATTAAGCTCCTCTAGTAAAAGATACAGTTTATCTGTTTTGTGTCTTAGCGATTGAATATTAATAAGAAGCAAGTGCTATCGTTCAGTCTTTCAGAAAGTTCTTTGCTAAATATGTGCTATGGCCTTCCATAATTTTTGATCTGCTTCAACTTCGGCTGAACCAATACCAAAGCGATAATATAACTCAAGCAAGGAATCCACGTCGCTGAGGTGTCCCTCTCGTAATAGCGTTAGTTGGATGCTGGTAACCGTATGTCCATCGAAGCACACGATGGATGGTTGGTCGTGGAGATAGGCGAGGAATAGGCTAAGTGTTTCAAAGATTGTGGGATCCCTCAGCCTTGCTAACACACAGAATCCATTTGCCACATCCGAATCTCCCACATCTCTTCTTCGCTTTCTTTTAATTTTTTCTATAATTATATCAGACCTTTACCAGACCTTTACCAGAATTTAAATGCTCATCAAAATTGACTGTTCTTCTCACACAACATTCTTAATAATATCTACGTCTTGCTTGCCCATGAAATTATTGTAACTGAAACTTTTCAAATGGGCATCCCCCATATTTCATAAAGTGGTTTGAGCTTTCATTCTATTTCAAATAAAATTTTGTAATAATATAAGAAAATTGCGCTATTTATTGTTCTTATTCGACCTTAAACAGACCTTGAATTTAAATCATTATCAAAGAAATAAATGATTACTTTCACTATAATTAGTGAAGGTAATATAAAATAGTTGTTATTATTTTCCGTAATTGGTTGTTGAAATTTGTCACTTTCATGATCGAAAAATTCTAATAAATAATCAGATTCCGAAAGAATTTTGGCCTAACCATTCAGGAAACTGCTTACTCATAACTATGTATGGAGTATTCACATACATACTCTAGTGATTGGTCATTGAGAGGGGTGGGTGTGAAGTTTGGTTTTACGAAAGAATTTATTCTTAAATAGTTAAACGTATACTAAAAAAGGGAGAAGGAATACACTAACAAAAACTAATTCACAGACTCTAATAAACTGTAACCATTGATTCGGGCAGATTAACAATTTGCCTGATTGGAAAGCATGTAACAATTCACACCTGAGAAAGTGTGAGAAGCTATAATTTCGAGCAATTGCCGGTTCAAGCCAACATAAAAAGTGGAAGAAAATATTATATAGAGAAAAATATATCCGCAGAAAAACTTCCCACGATCAAAAACTGGCTTGAAAACAGAATGGAAACAAATAGTAAATAAATTGTATCTAAACCATGCATTTTGTTTACAGCTTCGGAGTTTTGTTTTTATCTAGTGTGTAAGACTAAAACTATACAACTATACAAATTCACTTCTCCATTAATTGTACTTACTTGTATTGTTTGTTTTAGCTAAAACTATTTTTGAAAATAACCTCCACAATTTTTCCCGTGAAGATCCCTAACCAAAAAAGCTGTGAGTATTGAAATTTATGAAAGAAATGGAATTTAATAAAAACATATGCCTTACGTAAGGATATTTCATAGATGTACTCTATAGTTGTTGTAAGATTATAAACCTCTTTCTATAATCTAAAAATCCATATTAATATATCTTCAAATCATAATTTTCTATTAGTTTTTATTTATAAAGAAAAAAAATACGATAAAATCTCCCTCACTTCCTGGAGTCTGATTAATTGGAACTACATATAAATACAGAAAAAACTAGATTTTCAAATTGATAAATAATATTGGAAAAAAATAAAAGTTAATAGAATAAATTAATTGAGAATCTATAAATACAATTTCGAAAAGATATATATTTACAAAAATATTCTGGTTAACTATTGATGTCTAGAAAATAATGAAATTACAGTAACACAATGAGTAATTTCAAAGTATCAAGAAAACTATTAGCACAATCTGTTACTTGGATTTAATCTTGGCGGCTCTGTCAGACCGACAGTGATTGAATTCGAGGCTCCCCATTAGAGCTCTGAGTCTGGTATATGTTGCAAATGTTATCGATTCTAAACGTTATTAATAGAATTTGGTACAATACACACGTTCTACCATAATTACTTCACGAAAATATCTACGTATAGCCGTTTACTGTCATAGAAATGATGGATACGAGTACCTATAATTGAAATCAATATAAGATATACGTTTTAATTAGAGTTTTCATTGAATTTTCACAATATATGAAAATGAATACAGAATGGTGTGAAATAATAATACAAATTTGTGGTAATTTTGAGTGAAAATTTGTTTCATCATTGATACCTATCGAGTGCCATTGTAGTAATATAATTGGACTTTGATTAAAGTTGTAATGTTGTACTTATATGTAGGAACAACAAAATTGAATATTGAATAATGGAACATACAAACAAAATCAACAAATACATACGAGATAATATCAATACAGACCAATATTGATTATTGGGAGAGTGCATGAAAATATACCAAACACCAAATTAGTCAAGATATTTTACAGTATAATTGAAAATTTGGGAAGAAAATGTAAATTATTCTCCTTCATAACGCATCAGATCATAAAACTATTATGAAGAATAAACTTATGGCACAATTAGCACAATGCCTGGATATTGACTCTATCGAATTTTGAAGTGGTCTTGATGCTTTTGAAAAAAACCATAAATATTTGATTTTTAGTGACATGTACCAACTCATCCATCCTATTTTATGTTCGATGATTATTTAACTCATACACGCTCTCATTTTCATGTTTGGGGTTTAAAGATAAAGTAAGTAGCAATCTAACACAAGATTCCACAATTGTTTTCTGATCCTACTATTTATAACTGGTTCATTTCTGGTAGATATGATATTTTTTTATTGCGTTGATGACTTTTCTCAAATTTTTATCTTGTACTTTCATTTTTAAAACGTTTTCTATATTTATACACCAAAACTAGGAAACTACGTTGAAGGAGCAATCCAAATCCCCCTACAGATTTTCTTCATAAGTGACTGCTGGTAGGTATTACAGCTCTCACACTTTCGCTCTAGTTGATCAAATGAGAAAACATCTTGATTCATTCATAAAAATTTTTTTGGCATATCTGTAATTTGGAATAAATCTTGTCAATAAATTTTTATTCCATTATTTGTCACAACTTTCCATAAAAATTGTATATAATTCGATAATTTTTTATTCTTCACCTTAAGTGACAGTTGGAAGAATTGGAAATAGGAGGAAAATCAAATTGGGACAAGAGTGACGAGCTTTAACTCATTTGTATCAATACTTTCAGAACACAACAATTTGTGACCAGTGCTTTATTCAAAAGCAAC
Organism: Diorhabda carinulata; assembly: GCF_026250575.1. Classification (NCBI taxonomy): domain Eukaryota; kingdom Metazoa; phylum Arthropoda; class Insecta; order Coleoptera; family Chrysomelidae; genus Diorhabda; species Diorhabda carinulata. The sequence goes on from NC_079472.1 coordinate 66,774,862, forward strand.
GAACAGTATTTACAACGATAAACAGTTTAGGAATCGACAATATATCAGATTAAAATAGACTACAAAATCGATTGGGGTCGTAGTGGCGCCGTAACGGCTCCTACATTACAACGCTATAACGGAAAGAGTTGCCAAAGTTTTGGCCTTTTTTTATATTGTACAGCATCTAATATCTAGAATTTCAAACGTCGCAGACTCTGATCTCAACAAAAATTAGAGGAGGGGTTTTTCTGAAATTATTATTTTGACATCATAATTGATTATATTATATCAAAAAAGAATCGTAATATACCGTGAATAATCAACAATGTAGACAAAGTTAAGATAAACCACGGAAAAAAGTTTTAGAACTGGATACTCTGGGATTTAATTTTGTATTTTTCTATTCACCTTTAAGCTTTTTCATTAACTTATTTTGTTCTATTTTATCTAAACATTTGTTTTTCTATTTGTGGCTCATTAGAAATACGTAGAATATAAGAAAAATATTCATTTAGGAAGGCAGAGAAGGAAAATGAGGGTAAACTTCACTTTTCAATTTTCACTCTCTGAAGACGATAACTAACGTGGTTATCAAAACGCGCGTCATACAGTACTTGTACAGTATATATAAATATATTTATATATATATATATATATAGTTTTTAATTGGGAACGTGGCAAGGAAACACCAAAGTGGACTAACTTTAATATATTTTCCGAGCTTTCGAACACTTATGTATTCATTGTCTGGGAAATAACCAATTAAGATTTCCGGTGATTTTTGATATTATTAGAATTCAAAATTCAATATTCAAATTGACGTTGATAGAAATATGAGTTATGCTGGATATCCCACTTTGGAGTCATTATCAAGAGAAGGGTGGAGATTCGTTCATTTGTAAGAAGTGATCCGATTCCGTGGTCTCAATCAGCCTACTCCACGGAACGAATCATCTCTTTTTCCTGGTTGCTTCCAAAGCTTCAATCTGCCTATTTTGGAATACCAACGGGGAAATGAACAGCTGAAACAAAAATATAAAATGACACACTGGTGACACTAACACACTCACTGCTGGTCTTGATCTAACTGAAGAGCTAGCAGCCTGGACCTTGTAATTATAGGGGACTTATTGGCGGGTTTAGAGATTTTGGCACGCATGGGAAGTACATTATTGGCGGGAGGGGTAATTAATTTGTGGAAATCGGCTTTTAGAGAAAGTGTTATTGGCCAGAGTGGTATTGGAGCGAAGTGGATGAAGAAGGTGTTTTCAAGTTGCCGGCAATCTCTGGCTGTCGTTCCTTGTGTTCAGACAGTTTGGTTAGGTTAGTGTGTGATCAAATCCAAAAAGATCATTTTGATTGACATCTACTATATCTTCTCTTCTTCTTAGATCTCTAAGACTATAAAACATAAATGAATTTCCTCACCTTCATTTATTATTTCTTATTTGAGATTTTCCATTTTTAAAACCATATTTATTATGTTTGGTTGTATAAGTACAAGGTTTTATAGATAATAGGTAGTCAAGAATAGCTTACTTCTGAAAATATAGCTTTTGATGAAACGATGGTTAAGACAGAGCTTTCTCAAATTGTCAAAGAACGTAAAAATAAGTATATAACTCAAACATTACCGATAAAATGGCCAAAAACGGAATAAAATCATTTTACGTACGATTACTGCCTTACCATTGTGAACTCAATCCCAATGAATTAATCTGGGCAAATGTGAAACAATATGTTGCAGCAGAAAATAAAACATTTAAATTTTCTAACGTTAAAAATGTTTTTACTAGAGAGAGAATATAGAAAGCATTGAACTTGCTAAATGTAAGAGTAGCTTAAATAGGGACAAAGGGCCAATTCCTTACACCCCCCTCTATAGTTTAGTAGTCAAGGAATAAATGTGAAGAATCCACCCAAGGAGGTTTTTCCGCTGAAATTAATGTTCACGGGAGAAGTTTATTGGTGAGAAAATTTATTATAAAACAGATGAATCAAGTCATTAGGTTTTCGTTCACCTTCAGTCTCTGAAGACGATAATTATGATTATTGGTAAAGGGATGGTGTAAACACTGTATTCAGTATTTCAAATCACCTACATCCGGTGCAATGGTATTTAACAAGGAGATGCAAGTAGCCCACATCTACCACGACATTCAAATTCTCGTAATTCAGCTTAGCTATACCTGGTCAGCAGTTTGTGGGATCCTGATACAATTTTCTGTTGTTAGTAGTCATGCGAATGCATAAAAAAGCTTTCATTAAACAAATGTTTATCGAGTAAATATCTGTCTGACCTTTCAGAGTGACCAATGTATTTTTCGATACAGTTCAAACAACTAATTTCATAAATTATGTTGTCGACTTAGTGTCGTCACCTCGCGGAAAAAATCAATATCATATCACTGTCATTATAAACCCTAAATATTTATTTTTTGTGGTATTACAGTATATATTCTACTATCTATTTATCAAACACCTTTTTCACACCTTATCTCTATATAGTCCTTTTCTCTGTTCCAGGAGTGAGAAATATGCTATCCTTCAACCTAATGCATTATTCCATCCAGATTTCAATATAATTCTCGGCTTGAGAATGTTGGCTGAACGCTGTGTGGTTTTTCAAGATTTATTTGACTCTTCTAGTACCGTAACATTTGAATATAAAGGAAAAAAAACTATATTTGAAAGACTACATTATAATACTAAATGTAGAAGTCGCATCTGAAGTCACCAACGTTTATAACTGTTACCTGTTGATAATTTTATGTAGCACGAAAACCATTTATTAGTATGGCAAAACCACTGATGTGTCAGGAATACATCGATAGAGTATGTATGGGCTGGTTGAGACCGACCGATGGTTTCAAAGGTCATTCCGCTGTTGGTGCGTCAACGGTTGACGGGGCTGGGTCTAGCGGATTCTTATCCGTCATCGGTTGGCAGAAAAAGATATAGTAATGTTGTAAAATTATAATAATTATTAATTTGGTTCATTATCACATGTTATTATCGTTCTATCGGAATAGTATATTATACAGTTAGAGATGTTACATAAGACGCCGGCATATACGATGTGGTTCGATATGTTCGAGTCACGTGATCGTTCGGACGAAAATCGATCTCAAAAGGCATATTGGAATGTATACTATTGATGTCAAGAAGGCATACAGGGTGAAAAATCGATGTCAAAAGGGATTTATACAGGGTGCATTAAAAATTATTTATAGGGTCGATGTTGAAAAAGCATATACGGAATTAGTGCAGAAGTGACTCGTCGTCGTCGCATGGTATATACACAGAGTGAAAAATCGATGTCAAAAAATCATTAAAAAAGCATATACAGTGTGTATCGACTGATGATGATGTCAAAAGGACATTTAAAGGCAGGGCAAAAATCGATGTCAAAAATATATTATTGTCTTCGTCTTCACGCAACAGATATTATACAAAGTAGAAGAATCGATGTCAAAAAAGGCCTTTGTTTTTACGAATCGCCCTCATCGAGTGGGCATAACATGAATTAATAGTGCAAAAAATCGATGCCAAACTATTATTGTCAAATGGGACATAGTTTACATATGGAATGACAAATTATACAGTCATACGGCGCTGGAAAGTGAATAAATTTTAGAAGTTAGATGATATTGTTGCCAAATATGATGATACATACCTTTACACACAGTACGACGGTACTGGTGCGCACATGTTAGAGAAAATTTGTAGGATTGTCACTACGACGACTTCCATACTCATTAATAGAATAAAACGTTTAAACAACGACAACTACTTGACCCTAACCACAAAAAGTGATAATCGGAGCTACTTACATTGCTCAATATTAATCGCGATATTTAAAAATTTACCGAAATCATAGCCATCATTATACCAACGGTTCCAAAAATCATTCTCTTATATTATATCATACTAAAGCGAACGAACAATGAAATATTGAAGTATTTCCATCTCATTATGAAAATAATACATTTGATAGTGCACAAACACATACATTGTTTTTATAATTTTGATTTAGTGTTCTAAAGGTGAGTCCAATTCACAAATAAGAGTATTTTTCTTATCCTTTAACATAAACCATATCCTCAAACCAGATGCTAGATGTCGCGATTTTGTTTGTTCCAAGAATTTTTCCAAATGATATCAAAGGCAAATATAATTCCATCACCCGACCAGTATTGGAAAAGGGAAAGCAACGAGTGAGAAAAAGAACTAGCCCCATACCATCTTCATTTTTGACAGGAATAATAAGTAGAAATATGAAAAAAACAGGAAAAGGCATATTAATAGAGTATACTACCAATCCCATCGACTATAAATACTTTGATGATTACATTGAAATAGTAGGAAGATCGAAAATACTTGTAGCCTCTCAGGATGCCGGAAATACTAGTCATTCGACCGAAATTGTATTTAGTATTTAAGAGTTGCGTGAGGGTGGAATAATTCAATAAATAAAGCAGAAACTACCATTATATATCAGTAGTTCGTAGACCATCAAATAGCGCCTATCAACAAATTTGGTACTGATTTCCTTTCGAAATCAACTCATGATCTATCGAGGTATATAGTTAAATTATCCAGCCAGATACCTATCACGAAAATTTCATTCATTCTTCGTTTAAAAGGCCAAAAGACCAAATTGAATAAGGAATTTTCTGTTACTAAAAATCGTGTATAATTATAATTTTTTTTTATAAATCCTATGGTGCAGTTATTTTTAAAATATATTCATTTTGTTATTTTGGCCGTGGCTTCGTTTGTTTCAACAATAATTTGTATTTATCGGGATTAATATTGAACAATGTAAATAGCTCAAATTATCGCTTTTTGCGGTTGAAGTCAAGGTTTGTTGTCGTTGTTCAAACTTTTAATTCTAATTTGTGTGTATACAAGTCCAAGTAGTGATAATCCTTCCATTTTTTTTGCTACCATGTGCCATACTCCTGTGTGTAAAGCTATGTATCCATCTATTTTGCATTAATCTCATCTAACTTCTGATATATCTTCACTTTTCAGGGTCACATAGGATCGTATAACTGTATAATTTGTCATTCGATATGTAAATTATTCGACAATAATAATTTGCCATCGATTTTTCGACCCTGTACCAATATTCGATATGTGAAGTGGATATAATAATAATTTTTTGACATCGATGTTTCCCCCTACCTTTCAATGCCCCTTTGAATTGATTTTTCACCCTGTGTATATCCCTTGTGACATCAATAGTTTTTTTTTGATCCGGTATACTCTGTACGCCTGTATAGTGCCCGTACAGTCCATTTAGAAGCATAAAGATATCAAAAGTATTAAAAATATAGGTAAATCAATTCTCTGTATATTGGAGACAAAAATTTTAGATTTGCCAACAGAGTTACATAATAGGATGCAATATCAACAGATATTGCGGGTACGCAAAAGTTTATAATAATGCAAATACTAGATTGGCGGGTTGAACCGGGTTCGATTTCCACTTTGAAGCCATTCAAAATATAGCCGATACCTTTCAAATCAACCTAAATACATATCATTGTCTTAAAACTGAAGCACTCTGTATGGTGCACGCTATTAATACAAACTATATTATCGTTTACATAGATACTAAAAGGAAAGATGCTAGTAGTAGTACTTTCTAAAAAAAATAATTTTCCAAAATACTTTCAATCTCTGAATAAGTTTTTTGAAGTGGAAGATTTCAAGCTAAAGACAAATATTGGGCTATAAAAGTTTGCGATATTTGTTTGACGTTGTATAAAGTATTTATTCATAAACTTATATTATTGAAATTTGAATGTTGATTTATTTTCAAATTTAAGGCCTAATAATAGCAGTAATGTTGGAAGGAACCTACAAATAATACCATACTTAAAATCGACACCATTAAATCGAACCCTTTTATTTCATGCAAATCACTATTCTACACCACGGCGACAAACTAATAACAGTTAATAATGCTGACAATTACGAGTAATAAACCGTTTAATTGCTGAAGTTGCGTCGTCGGGAGAACATGATCTGTTTGTGGAATAGGCCATCCTTCGTTCATAATGCAAAACAAACCAAAACTCCCATTTCGTAAACGTACTTCGGGTCCTAAAAAATGATTTAAAGGCATTGTAAATAATGAACTTGATGAAACAACTGAGAGAAATTAAAATATGTAAATTTTTTAGGATATTTATTAGCTATTGTTCCGAATATTTTTATCGAATAAAGCGTAATCTTCTAATAATTTTTATACAAAGTGTTCCCAAACTGATAATCCCGTTGATCAAAAATAATTACCACAAACAGAAACCAGGTGAGATGAGAGGAAAATATCAACAAAAATTTTATGGCGTTAATATAATCTGCAATCATACCTCCAATCGAGAAAATTAACGATATCAACATAATTCTCAGCACATAGTTTCTTCTCCAAGTTATTAATTCGCTATGATTCTGGTCTGCTTCTATAGGGGTATTCACTTTTTATACCATATAGTCGGGTAACTTTTTATTCACACATTTATAACGGCTCTTATACTGCGTTTCATATCTTCATTGGGTATAATGGCATCTGCATACACCACCTAGGCTGCCAATAGAATGAAATGAAACCTCCTTCATCAAGGCGATTGAAAACAAATGCATTCCTACTTCATTCCATTTATCTTCTCTACGAATGATATTTTAACAAAAGATACTCCTGGAAATTATTCCAATAATAATGGAAATTTCTCTCCTATTAGAAAACCTTCGACAACATACATCGACAGCTATTTTGTGATAGTGATAGCAATAAATTACCCGAACTAGTTCTCCTGCAACTAGTAACAAATGCATAATTGCACGTTTCAATCAATTTATCACCCATTTTTTATTTCCCTTATTTTGGTTGTCATGATTATATGAAAGTAAATTATTAAACGTATAAATTAATTCATAACGTAATTATATGAACCACGCCTTATCGTTGGAATTCAAAAGAAATGAAATAAGGTCAGCTGGTTAATAAATTAATCATATAACAAAATATTCATATTCGATTTTTAGATACAGATTCAGTTAATATCTTAGCACAAACTTGAAGTGAATAATATATTTAATAAATATCCAGACACAGTTCAGATAAACCTCACACCAATAGCAATCAAACCATTCGAAAATTCAAAATGTCTAGCAATTGTAGAGAGTTTTTCCAAGTATGCTCAAGCCTACTATTTAGAAGACTTAACAGAAACAGATTTTGCCAATAATCTTATTAATTATTTTTTCTGTCATTACGGTTTAACAAAACAAATGAACCGAATTTAAAAATACAGTCGTAACCGTACTTTAAGTCTTCATTAAATTAAATTAAATTTTTGTTCATCAGACCGCCCACAATCAAACGGTGTTTTTGAACGTTTTAACAAAAATCGAACACTCAAGATTATTGAATATACAAGGATTTTATGATACCCCAATAAAAAATAAAATCTTATATGCTATTTTGACCTAAAATAACTCTATCCACTCTTCAGTAAAATTAAATGGATAAACTATTAATGAAAGTTTACGTAAATCAACATAAAGACAAAACAAAACAATTGTACGCGAAAATTAATTCAGATCCAATTGAACAGAAAACCAATCATTTAGAAAATATCGATCCTAAAATACTCGTACCACACCAAAATATATTTATCAAAATAAAGAAAAAACTCTAATAAATTCGATAAGCCGGTTACTCTTGAAAGGATAAACACGAAACTTAAAACCGTGACAACGACAAAGCGAGGTAAAATACATCAAGAGAATATCAAACGTCCACTGAAAGAATATATTCTTTCAACTCTTAATTTCACATTATTCTTCTCGGATTTCAAGAAACTATTACTCTACGGAATCTACCAGTTAAACTCTTGAAAGCAAAACTAGTTCAGTATTATTATTCAATTTTATATTATTATGATCTAAACTCTTCAAACATCGAATATAAAAACTTGGAAGTCTAAAACTCTAAAAACAACAATTTAGTTAAAACTAATAAATTAAAAATATATCTCTCCCGAATAATTTATATACTGTTAATTTTAAAGAAAATCATATAGATCAGAAAATTCCTTATCACAAACCGTCAAAACACAAAATACTCCAGCTATTTCTTCAATTAACGATTTTAATTCAACTATATATGAGTAATAGTACTAAATATGTACGAAATTTTATTACAAGATGTAGGAAATTCTATTTCTTTTTCAAAAGCTGGTATTATGCACCCATATATAATAAGATTTATTAAGACTCCTAGAAATATTATTCGGAAACCTTGAAGAAAATCAAAAGCCTGTCAAATTTAATTTAAGTTCCATTCCACTTGTTTTTGAAAACCTCATTAGAGTATTTAGCTTCATTTTAAACGATGAAATCACATACATATTACATTGTATCGTATATACAAAATTTTAATTTATCTTCATGAAAAAGACCATTTCGTGTTATTAAAGTCAGTTTAAGGTTTAGACTGACTTTAATATTCATATTCATATTCATATTCAAGAATTTTTTCATTTTTTTAATATTACAAAGTAAAAAATTACACAAAACACCATACGAGTAATATAACCTTTAATTATCCATCTACACTTATTGCACAGCACAACTAATAGGTATCTGATCAAAGATCAAAGTTGAAATAAAACCAAAACCAAAAACCAAGCCTCACGCCACAGGTTGGAACCTTAACCTTTACATTTAACGTCTCCTTTAACCGCCTTTCGCGGCTATTCTTCTTTTTTTGTTTCTTCTTGCTTCTCTACCTGTGCATGCAGACAGCAAAATGTATCATTTAGCAAATTCAGCCGGACTTTGCAGTGAAGATAGATTTTGAAAAATGTATTCTTTTGAAATAAGTGTCTGTATGCTTAACTTGAACTTATCATGTTCCAACTTCTCGTTTCTTGATTACTATCGATAGTAGTCCCAATAGTTTATCGATAGTATCGATAGTCAAAAACTATCGATACTATCGATAGTTTCGTATCCCTAGTCTAAGCTATAACTGTCACGCTGTTGTACCGAACAAACATGTCGGGATAGATAATTTATAGTTTGACTCAGTAAATAAATCTTTTAAAAAGAACTTCTCCTATATCAATTACATATTTCCTCTTAGATTGCCCGATTTATTTTTTATCATAATTTAAACAAGAAATTTTATAAGCTATGTTAGGAAATTTATTGGTTGGTATTCTATCTTCGATTAAAGTAAATTTGCAGTGGAAGGTCCAATTTTGTTTGTGAACTATCTACATATAAATTTTTTAAAGATCCCGGTAGAGTGGTGTAGAAGTGACTGTCATATGTATTAGATAGAATTCGTTTCAAAACATATCAAGATGTAAGTTTTAATAAAAAAGTTTGTAAAGTATTTTAAAGCTATTTTGATGAAATATTGGATTAGAAATTTTGAGAACTCTTTTTTTTCATACGTTTCATTAGATTAATCTTAGTGTTACTTGTGTGATATGAATAATAATTCATATATCTTATAAACTAATTTAAGGAGAGATTGATTTGATGTAAAAGTGTAGTAAGTGTTATATAGAATTCGTTTCAGAAGACATGAAGGATTTTTAGATTATTTTCATTTCATTCATACCAAACTCCCTACTACCAAATAGTTTATCGTCTTCAAAATGAAAAAGTTTATTGTTGTTGACCCCCAACGCTCGATCGATCTCTCTTTCATTGATATATAAACATAAAAATCATTGAATGATTGAAGATATGCAGAATTGCAGTGTTTTAAATTTTGTTGTTTCTTATAATCTAATAATCTAGCTGGCAAAGATTTCATTCGAAATTTATATGTAAATGCATCTAAATGTTCTTGATTTTAGCTCTTTTTTATCATTTATTATAATTTATAGCTTTTTCGTTTTTATGAATGTGAACCATTTCTAAAAATTCTCTAAGAATTTTTGAATCTTAATTTATTTATTTATGCATTAAAATAATTTGAAAGTTGCTGGGAAAGTCCTTGTACATATGGTAAGAAAAAATGTTTCATGTTTTGATGTTTCTTTACTGTTCTGTTTTTTAATTGATTGTAGTGTCTGTTTATCATTTTCTTGAATATCTTGCTAAGCATCATTCAGGATGTAATAGTTGGATAGATCTATCATCCAAACTTATTATCACTGATCTTTTTTGTGACAATTGAAGTTTTTTATGATAAGAATTGAATTTTTTATTAATGTTTTCAATTTGATTCTTTGGTACGGCAATAATGCAATGATCTAGATATCGGAAAAAGAATGGAATATCTATATCAACTTTGCTAAGAACAGTTTCCTCGAGATCTTCCATTACTAATTGAACACATTGAAATGGAAGCTCCCATAGCACTACCATCAATTTGTTTGTATATTTCATTTTCATATTTGAAATACGTTGTTGTAGGTGTGAGTTCCATAGCTTTTATAAATTCATTTTGAGACAATTCTGTATATTCTTTAATTTTGTCCCATTCTTTTTATCTATATATTTTTCAATAGGAATATTTGTATACAAAAAATATAATAGATAATATTTGTTAGGAATTTTCATATATTTAATATAATATTAAAACAACCTATTGCTAAAAATACAAATGAAATAAAATCAAAATGGATCAAAAATTTAACTGATACTGTCATACCAGATGAAGTGAAAGAAGTTTCATCTTTAAGTCCCAATTTTGCACAAAACATTTCTAGTGACAAATAATTACATGTGACAAATATATTATGTAATATTGAATGCAATACCAATCATCTAAATAACGAAATTCAAAATAAAAAAAGATCTGATACTTGTAATATCATCATTAATTTTAAAAAGAAATTGAAAAACAAACAACAGCCGAGCAATATCAAACCCAAAAATATAATTATAATCAAACAATTTATCAATCAAAACAGAGATCTCAAAATTTTCAAAGCTGATAAATCTCATAAAACTGTTATTACGAAAACAGAAGAAAAAAAACGGAACGACAAAATTTATCTTTCTTTTAAAAACTATCAAAAAAAAAACAGAACAATTTTTTAAACAGAAGAGACCTAAAATCAAGAAAATTTAAATGCATTTATATATCAAAAGGTCTAAGAAATTAGAAATTGAAGAAATATATATATATATATATATATATATATATATATATATATATATATATATATATATATATACGTATGCAAATAAACGCCATGGAGTGACTTCTTTGTGGAATACAAAATAGAAGCCGCAGGTTCTTTTACACCGTCTTAGACATAATTTCCAACATTTCCAAACACGAAGGAATAATTTGTATTTTCGTTCAGACCTTTTCAACTCTAATACTCACGTAAACATTTTCCAGAAACGAAGAAGCGACATCGGAATTTTAAACTTGAGCTAGAAAGTTGACAAAATTTTTCATATAATTTGGATCGACATATTGTGGACACAACAGTCAATAATCAGGTATGTCCCACAGTTTTAGATAAATATAGAATGGAATATACAAACATGCGTCCCTTATACAGAGTCAAAGAAAAAAGTGTATTTCGAATTTGGTATAGTCTATACGATATGATTTGAAGGGCTTGGTGTTAAACAATGACAAGCCATACGTAAGTTCAAGAAGGATTAATGCTATTCTCGGTCACTTAGAAATTATTTAGAGCCTTCGTCAATAGAGTGGGCAGAAATCTATGGTTACGCTCTTGTATAGGTCTAGTTTTTCTCTAGTATTTACTCGAAATAAAAAAAACATCAGAATAGCTGACACAAGCGCAAGCGTCTGAAATAATACTACGAGTTATGACAATTCTTTTAATGAAAATAGCCGAAGAGATTAAATTACAGTTAATGGGTGTCTCCATCTATTATTGGGTAACCGTTGAAATATAAACTATGAGTACTATAGTGGAGCAGCAGGTTATTAAAAGCAAATAAGAGTGAGTAATTTGATTAATAAAAGAGATATTGACATTGTTGTAATATCAGAACTATACAAATCCCTTTGATAAAGCCGCAACATTGTTCAAGATCATTTCATATGATCAGTTCGCTCTATGCCTGTTAAAAACGCATTTCTACAAGACTCATTTGGTGCTTTTGCCTAAAAATATCAAACAACTCATTCCAATCACAATTATTATTCAATATAGCTGCACAAGTGAAAAGTTTATTCGAGAACAAACAACGAGGCAATTGCATGAATGAACTTTTTAAATAAACTGAATAAAAATACTCCTTTGACATAAATCTGAAAGTTTGTTAAAATGCTTAATAATAAAAGCTTCCAGTCCGTCAAAAAAAAGCAATTTTCAAAGAATTATTCCTAAATCCTAACTAAAATAGCTCTTCCACCTGCTTCCAATTTTGTGGTGATATTTAAACATGAAAATAAATTGCTAGCTTCTTTTACTACCCATGAACTGGATTTACTAATTAAAAAGCCTCAACACTGCTCCCGCTCAAGATGGTTTCTCATATAAAATAATTCATAAATTATTCTGATTACTCTAAAAATTTTATAGTTTGTCTCATACTTAAACCTAATAAAGACCCTGGATTATCAACATCATTTTGTCCCATCTCGATGATATCTTGTATGATAAGAACCTTTGAAAGGGTAATAAAATCCAAAAATCAATACAGACTTTGTAGATTTAACAGGGAACTATGATTATGGCAAATAAAAAGAAAAATATTGGAATTAATAAAACGGTTTATGCCAATATTATAATTTATTTCACGGCAGTTAAAGTTTTTTACGTGATCACAATAACTATTACATACCTCAGGGATCTATTCTGAGCCCTACCTTATTTAACATTTACACTGATCGGTACAGGTTATTAGATGGCAAATTTACCATTAATCAATACGACCCATGATTCTTATAAGCAATGTTTAAATCTGAGGGGATGCATGCATCTACTAATCACTTTCCCAGGATAAGACTGTTTTGATATGTTTCACTCCACATCAAGTTTAAGCTACAAAATTTTTTTGTAAACCTAACAAAAATATAAATAGTAAGGAACGTTTATGAATACACTGTCGCTACCGCTTCCTACCAGGAATCAACAGGATTATTAGTTGCTATTTCTAGAAACTTTGGTGAAATTCATACTGAACACACTATTTAATAATTAGTGTTTCAGGTTAGCTTTGATATTATTATTTAAATAAAACACGATTAGTTTGAGAACACGTTTTACTTCGATCTTCTATATGTTCTAACCTAACTATCTAAGGATCCCGCTTCCCAACTGTCACTTGCCAGATGACCATAGAACATTCAAGCTAGTACATGGCACTGTGAAGTGTCATATACGCAACAATTAGTACTACCACCGCATTATTGACACCACTACTTGTTACATGTTTCTGTAACCAAGATACTGACTTTTAATTATGTAATTGTGTAGATGAAATGACAATAAAACATTGCATGTAATTCCCAATATGAAACAATTTAATTGAGAGCTTTTAAGATTTAGAAAGTGAAATAATGTTTAATTTATTTCAGCTCGCATATTCTTTCTCTCTCTCTCTTTCTATGTCTCTAATCCTGAATTGGAAGGCTTCCAATTGAAAAAAATATTGTTAAATAACATGAAAAAGTTTTATCAAAAATTTTATGGAAATTGAGTATAAATCTGCCTTACAATATCCAGCAGTCGTTAGAATAACAGAATAAAAACAAATTTCAATTTTTTAAGCATTTCATTTTTCATTATAAGGACTAACAAGTTGCTTTTGTGATTAAATTCACAATGAACTTTATCTTCTAGGAAATAATCTTTGAAATTAAATATCAGACACTGATTTTTTTATAAACAAGTGTTGAAATGTCTGAGGAAAAATAACTCTTAAGTTCAGTATTTTATCAATCTGTTCGCTCTTATTGAAATATTAAACCTTACAATATTTGTATTAAAACATAGTCTATAGCCTTTAGAGGAGTGAAGCTCTTTGGTACCTGATGGATACGATAGTCAGAGATAGATACCTATTTGGTGTATTGTTTGAAAAGGAAACTGCGTGACTCAGCTTTAGATTTTATGGACCAAAAACTCGTTTTCTTAAGAAATGTCAGATATTTGGGCATCATTGCAAAATATCCTTTTTAAAAAAACTGTCCATAATCAACCTAACCCTACCCTTCTCCTAATAAAAGATCCAAAGTGAGGAATTTCCAAAATTCCATATTAGTAGATATCTTAAAAACATTATTAATAACATAGTATTAGAATCAGTGTATTTACCTCGAAATTTCAATAAAACGATATTATACCAGGTAGATATTCGTTAGGAATTTTTAATTTTTTCTTTGAAATCCTATGTGCTTTTGATATAGTAGGTATCTGGTTTGGTATAAAATTTTTAGACCGTTTGATATGTTTATGTTCCCAAATCGTCTTTATTTTAGTTCTCTTCTGATTTAAAATTAGTTTGTTTTTATAATTTTAATATCAAAATATTTTTATAAAGACCTCAACAGGTCGAAACGTTAAATTTTTATCAATCTTCAAACATTATAAAACTAATGTCAAATCAAAAGAGACCTACAATCAAGATTATTATTTAGAAACATATACGTATATTTACATATTATAATGAAATAAAACGATAACATACTAAAAACTGAAGAATTCTTTTTATAATTGGAAAACTGTTCCAGCAAACTTAATAGAGTGAGAAACTTTACAATAATGTTATATAAAGATGATATATATGTACATAAAATTAATTATGAGATGAAGAAATCGACATTAATTTTTAAAATAACATAATCATATATGAACTATTAATTAATTTTGAATCTTGATTTGTCAATTTTGTAACATTATAATTTTTATAATTATGATAAAAAAACAGACCTCGTAAAAGAATATAATTTAAAAAAGTCGGTAAAAGGAGGTTGTACCAAAAACAAATAAGGAATTCTAAAGTAGAACTACTTACCGGAAAATCCAAACCGAGAGTTACATAAAGTGAATAATGAGAATCCCGAAAGTGTATATAGTGATCAAGAGATTCTAAACGGCTAATTAAATAAAAAAGAAAAATATCTCGAAGTGTGCATAAGATCCAAAGTTAAAAATCCAGTATGAGCTGTCATACAGATTCCTGCTCTTTAATAGTGATAAATAGTGTGTTCAATATCAAAATCACCAATAGTTCCAGTAATACCAACTTAATAATTTTCATTGAAGCAACGTTCATTTTAAAGAATTTTAGTAGATTCGGGATTGGCAAGGATAAACTATTTTTTAGTGATAGGGTACACCTTAATTGAAAAATAAATTATTTTAATGTTTTATCAGGTTTTTTCATGTACACCAAGTTTGTAGATATTCCTAGAGTGCGTATCACTTCAATATCTACAATTGTGACGATGTATCATAAACGTTCCCTCATCAGAAAGGATGTTTCAATAAATAATACAGGCAGAGCCTATACTTACTTGCTGGGATGTATTTTTCCAAATGATTGCATAACTTCTAAGTATTTTCCATCATTACTTGTTCAGTAAGTTTTATTAGGGTATTCTTACTTAAACCTATTTCTTTCAAGAGCTTTCACAATCCTCCAAAATATAATAATGAGAAATAATTCTTGATATGTCGACGACATAGCCATCTAATCAAAGGGAAGCTTTGAGAGTATACCCTGTGACATAGGACAAAGAGGAATTAACAACACAAGAAGGTGGTATCGATCGGTGGATTCGTCAAATTTGTTTAAGTATCCAAGGTTTTTTGCATATGCTTCTGTTCCAAAAATTTGATTCTTTAATATCAGGTTTTTGTATTTGTCCACATTTTGAATGGTGTTTTATTAAGTGGTTTATATTCTGTAGGAGTTCAGTTTAATATGTATATTGCAGCTCTGGCTGTTTCACCCCAAAATTTCTATTCAATTTGACTGTCAAATAATATTGATAAAACTTTCACACTAAGTGTTCAAATGATTAGTTCTGCTTTGCCATTTAACTGTGGTGTATATGATATAGGCATGTCCAACTTAATACCTAATGCCCTAATTTTTAATGTGAGTTATTTACTTCTTCTTGATTAGTTTCTACCAAAAAACAGATTTTTTGTCAACTACAGTATGTACATAAAACATCATTTAGAACATACTTTTCTGTTTCTATGCTACTAATACCATATGATCTCATTTGTAAGTTCTCTTTTGCAACATTCATATCCACAGCTTTATCAGTCAGATATTGCCATATGAGAGCTACAGCCTGAATCAATAATAAAACCTTTCAACTCA
This sequence comes from Diorhabda carinulata, assembly GCF_026250575.1. Taxonomy (NCBI): domain Eukaryota; kingdom Metazoa; phylum Arthropoda; class Insecta; order Coleoptera; family Chrysomelidae; genus Diorhabda; species Diorhabda carinulata. The sequence goes on from NC_079472.1 coordinate 66,791,152, forward strand.
GAGTAATTTTCATTGCTTCTGTGTTCTGTTGAAAAAGCTATCTTATTTTTATAGTAGTTTTTATTATCATTCTTTTTATCTCTGAAAAGACAACTTACTTCCATATGGTTTTTCTTGTTACAAATTTTACAAAACATTTTGTCATCTTTCATAGTTTCATTTCTGTTTTTTGAACAATTTTCATTACTTTTCTCATATTCACTTGTACTAGCACCTTTGTCTTTGTATCTACAAACACGTCCTATATATCCATGTTTCTTACATATATGACAAACTTTCTCATTTCTTTGAAAAGCTACACTTTTCTCTTTACTATTACGTATTTTATTATTATGCTCTTCTACAAACAATCTGGAAATCAGGTTCAAAGTTTTATCCTGTTGAGTAGACTCCCAGGCCGTTTTAAAGTATCTAAATTTTTCTGGTAGAGTACTTAGAATGTTTGACATAAGCATATCATTTGGTGTAAAGTGGTTAAGAGATTGCAATCTGCACTCCTTGTTTTATAGTATACTCAAGAGATAAGATAGGTCAATGATCTCTCAAATTGGCAACCAAGAAAGTGTTTTTAATTTTATGTACATCTCGGCTGAAGTTTTACAGTTCATTATATGAATTAGTACCTTTTACATCTTTTTGTATCCAGGTTTTCTGATCTTTCTCTTCAGTTAAATCTTCTATTTTTTCTTCTCCCATACTATAAGTTCCACTAGCTTTGAAAAAGATTCCTGTTAAGTTCAATATTTCAAAAGATTCACATTTCACCAGTTTTTCAATATTACTTATTTCCTCAGTTTCACTAACCATTGTTTTTATTTTTGTTAAAGAAAACACAAAAACCACTTTCATTTTTGTTTTTATTTTAGTCACTGATTTTTTATTAATTTTTATTACAGACTACTTTATCATTCAACATTTTATTTTAGTTGTGTGTTAGTCTCTTTGGCACTTTTTCAGTTAGGGCTTTTCCTGGGCCCATAACTTCTTAATTTTTTTATCAATCTTTTTATCAATACTTTTATCAATAAAGATTAGTACATAGTCGAACTTTTTAAAATTTTTTTTATTTGTTATTTGAATCATGGAACATCTACATATTCTCGAATTATTATGTCATCTCTTTCTTCTTTTTTAATATAACATGTAACACATTAAGCTTACTGCTAAGCTAACTACTAAGACTAAGGTAACTAAACATTATTCCTTAACAATAATGGTTAGAAATAAATTCACAGCAATTTTCATTATAACTGTGATTGATTTTCATTTAATTATTCTCAATTACTTTTCCTCCTAAAAGTTCATAACGCACATTTCTCTCCGCATGTAATCCGCTTCATGTGAACATACTGGGCAACACAATCGCGTAACGAGAGATGTGTTAAAGTGCTGATTCGCTCTCTCCGCAATAATCGTAACGCACGTTCATTTCAAAACTTCTGATTGTATCCTAGTTTGTTTTGCTCTTATAATTTCTAGTTCAGTTTAGTTAATAGTTGAGCTTTAATTCAATTTCTAATGCAAAAAAAATGCGTAGCAATTAACATAGGATAATTGTAAAGGCAAGTTAGTATGGCTGATAGGCTACTGACAAGGCAATACCAAAATAGAAGACAATATTAGGTTATCATTATAATGTACATTTAGAATGTATGTTTACATAGGAACTAATTCCGATAACAGAAACTAATAATAATTTATAGAATCAAAGTTACAATGTCCAAACCAGAAGTACTCAAATTATTCAAATCTATGATAAGAGAATCTAAAAAAATATCATCATACAATTTTAGGTTAGTATTAGATTGCCGAAGGAGATTAATATGTGATTACTTAGTTCTTTTAGGGAATATGCTATAAGAAGAATTCGAGATGGTTTTAAAGAAAATAAAATATTGAGTAATCCGAAAGAAGTGCAAATTGCAATTCAAAAAGCCCAATCAGATTTGGAAATCATTAAAAGACAAGTAATACCTTATTAGATAATTGTAAAACAACATCTATGTTTTAAATATTAAGTACATTTTCCATATTATACAAAATTTTACCCAAATAACTCTTGAAGTAACTAATGGAATTTCCCATTGCTTCTTATTAATATTTAGTGTTTTGCAGTATTGTCAAAAGCCTTCAACAGGAAAAGTTAAAAATACATTTTATGGCTTATAAAATTCAAAAATATGTTAAGCTTTATTTTTAAGTACAGTTCGTTATCTGATTTTTAAATTACAGAAACCAATAGAGGGAACCCATGCAACCATTAAACAGAACAAGTTTTGTTGTGTTATTTTAATTTATTAATTTTTTGATGTGAATTACAATTTACATTATCTTGACTAAAGTGACAGAAGGAATGATTTTTAAATTTATTTCAAAACTATTTTTTACAATTGAAATAATGTGTTGATACTGTCAAGGATTTTTGATTTTTTTATTTTAATCAGCAGAGATTTTAAATCTCCTGCATTATCTATTTGCAATCAATTTTCACCAGGGGTAGTTAGGGAATTATCCCTCTACATAATATTTGATGATAAAATTAATTCATTCACTCCATAAAAAATATACAGAAAAAATAAATTAAAAATGTTTTCATACCAAGAGAATTTTTTCTTGTTACAGGTAATTGTTGGACAATTGTATAGCGCAGAAAAGTTGGTGATAGAACATCATTTAAAAAATTAGGTTATCATAAAATGTAATATGACTTAATGTAAAGTATTAAATCAAATATAAACTCGTATATCTATACATATATCATATTTATATGCTACATCCTCAATTTGACTGACAGAAAATATTTTTAACTGCAAATTTCAATTCACAAGGTTCGAAAACCCTATAATAGATGTTCTATATGTCCATATTTTTCAAAACTATTATTTTTGTATTTTTTTGCTGACTTTTTTGGCCGCCATCTTGAATTTCTCGAAATGCTCAAGGGTGTCAAGGTGGCATTTAATGGATTCTCAAAGTAGACATATTTACGAACTAAAAACTTTCGCCGTACTTCACTTCCCGGTTAAGCCAGAAATCCCAGTTTGGCATCCAGACTAATATTGAATCCACTGTTTACTACTACTATACTAACACAGTCTGCAGTGATGTGTTTTGATAAGCAGATCTTTACAGAATGAAGTTCTCAGTTTATCTTTCTTAAGTGGTAAATTAACATTAAACAGGTACCGTTAATATCACTCTGTCAAGTATATTTTATTAAAATACCCTTGTTGATCAATGTCCTTCGTATGCGACCGTGAACAATTGGACTACAACCTTCAAAAGAGGTAAATTTTCCATTGAAGAAGATGACCGATCGGGAAGGCCAGTTTCTCTGTCAGTCTCTGAAAATATCGATGCAGTTCATGACATGATTTTATCAGACCGTCGAATTGGGCTAAAACGGATATCTGAAGCACTGAATATTTCATAGGAACACGTCCATCATATAGTTCACGTCAATTTTGACAAGAGAAAAATTGCAAAATGGATCCCCAAATGTATGAATGTTGACCAAAAGCAGGCAAGGGTAGAAGCATCGCGTTCGATCTGTGCTCGATTTGAAAACGATGTAGACTTCTTAAACCGAATTGTTACTATTGATGAGACTTGAGTACATTTCTACGGTCCAGAAACAAAACAACAATCGATGGAATGGCGACAATCTGGTTCTCCAAGACCTAATAAGTTTCGTATCTAAAAATCTGCTGGAAAAGTTCTTTCTTCAGTTTTTTGGGATTGCCATGGAGTAATCATGATTGATTTTTTGGATGAGGGTAGAACAATAACTGGAGATTACTATTCGACATTACTGACCACTTTAGGGGAAAAAAAATAAAGAGAAAAGACGTGGAAAGCTATCCAAATAAATTCAGTAATAATCCAATTAAGAGGAGAATATGTTGAGTAATAAAATATTTTGACATTAAAATATTGTTCTATAGTAGGCTAAGAATTTTTCAATATATCCTCGTATATCGACTATTCCATATATATAGTAAAAAAAGACTCATTTTACAACAGAAAAGACCTAAAATCATACTATTTACAACCTAACATATATAAAATGTCTAAAAAATTAAAGAAATATTTTGATCTTTCTTGTATTTGTTCTGCGCTTAAAGTTACTTTCTCATTAGTAATATATATGTAGATTGATATAATTGTATCTCATCCATGCGATGACATTAATAATTTACTATTTTACTTCAATAGTTTCGATCATGGTATTATATAAAGGTCTGGAAACGGGGGTTATTTTTCTATGAGTAATAAATTGTTATGAATAAAAGGAGTTAATATGTAAAGTAATATATAAAACTAGTTTATGAATGCTTAAAAAATATAATTGGAGTAAATTGAGATTGAAAACTATACATAAAAATGTATTGCAATTATATTCTATTTCCATCTTGCAGCATTTATGTTAATCTGTAGATGAAAAGGAGAAACATGGAAATCTCCATAAAAAATAGGGGTTGGTGGTAGAAGGGTATGTATTTTCAATGCCAAATTGTAATAAAAGAAAATAAAAATTAAGTTTAAAAGTATCGAATTAATAAAACGAGAACATTAAAAAATACTGTTTTCCTTGAGACTCAATGCGACGACCTCTAGCCACCCAATTCCTAAATAATTGGAAGTTCATTAAATATTGATCAAAAAATTCCATCCAGACCAGGGAAAAAATGCTTTAAATGGATTGTTTCAATAAAAATGGTTTTAGAAAGAAAAAGAATATCTACATAATTTTTATTTATATATATACATATACTAGTACCAATATGATTTTGGTGGTATTCTTTCTTCTTTGATGTTCATTTTATCCATGATATCCATCTCAAATGTTTTTAAATCAGGTTTAAATGTAATCTCACTAGCATCATCTGCTTTGGTATCTTTAGGTTGTTCCTTATAAGTTGATTTTGTTTTATAATCATATGTTTCCTCCATTGAAGGTGGTATCGGAATTATTCGGCCTGTTCTTATTGATACTCTTACTTTTTCACCCTCCTCTGTATATCTCCATTCAAAAGTGGTTGGTAAAAGATCTGATGGATCAACTAAAGATATTTCAGATGTAACAAGCAAAGGTTTTTCTGATTGTACCCAAACTCCCTCGAAATCTTTATTATCTCCTATTTGTTGTAATTCACAATTAAGTCCTTCAACAATCACCCAATTCCTTTCTTGTATTATTTCCTTGATTATTCCTTGTTTTCCTTTATCTTTACCTAAAATAGAAACACAAAACAATTGGTATTTAAGTGATATGAAAGTAAGATGAAACCTAGTGCAGCATAGATAGTTTTGCTGCTGCATTTATTTTGCATCACAGGACAGAAAATATTAGATCATTTGCTTTCCATTAGAACCATTGTGATATGACGCTTTGGCACTTTTGACAGTGTACATCATAAAAGAGTTTTGATATTTCACATAACGTTTGTTTTTTAATTCGACCTATCCTATCACTGTGCTTTCCGATTGATTGTTTAACGTGTGCAAAGAAAAAATCAAGGTAAGTTTCTAAGCATAACCAAATTACTACTTTGTTATTATGATTATGACTATTGCTAATTTTTACGATTATGATTATTACTAATTTCAATGAAGAGGATCCAGTATTTTGTGCCAATTATTTTCTAGTTTTTGTTACACATGATCATTAATAAAAACAGTTTTACTTAAAATTTTTGTAAGTCACCAATTTTTTTAACAAGTTAATTACAATTACTATAATTTTTGATTATACAGAGTTCGGCAAAAGTCCGGTATATTATAGTGTTGTCAACTTTTTTGAGGATGGCTAGTTTAAAGTTTATTCTTGCAGTTAGTAATAAAAATAATGTGAATGAGGTGCAGATGCAGCATTTTTTGTCTGAATTATGCTACCAATTTAAGGAATCACTTAAAGGCAAAGCATCTACTTCTTTACGTTGAGATGCAAAATATTCATCGAACAGATAAATCTGCGAGTACTGAAATAAGCGATGATGAATCAAGGTGAATATTATTTCATAGTACAAACTATTCATCTTATTATTGTATTAATGGTACAAGGATATAGTGCGTTTTTTGGAACGAAATTCCTCATCGCTCGTTACGCTCTAGGCATTTACCGAATGCGAGCTAGGCCAAAAAAGTGTAGGTCGACACCCGAAACCGACAATTTTGCAGTTAGTTGAACAATCCATTGGAAATTTTGCACAAATTAGCTTAGATTGATTTTGAGCAAAATCCCTCACGGTAAAAAAAAATAATAATAAGGGATAATTTTGATTTTTTTGGCCAATAAATTATTTCTGAGGTGAAATTAAAAAATTATTGTTGAGCATAAAAACAAAGAATACTTTCATTAAAAAGGAGATGTTAGAACCATCTATATAATGAGAAGGCAAAATTTGGGCCAACAAATAATTCTGCATATAAGCGAAATAGCTATATTATTTGATATAGGAGCTACTCTAACTAATTATGGATAATAAATCACTAATAAATGCTTTTGTTTTTAGAATGATGAGTTATAAAGAGGAAATGGAAGATCTTTTGTTGCCAAACTACTGATGTAGACGAAATCTCAGTAGTATCGACAGAACCGACTTCTTCATCACAGATACCTCCATTAATACAAGTCCCTTCAACTTCCAAACAAGCGTCCATAAAAAGCTTTACGATGACAAAAAAGTTACAAACCAAAACTGACATGGCTTTGGCTTTTTTCATAGGTAAAGAAATGATGCCTTATAATTTAGTAAAAAAAGACGATTTCAAAAAGTTTTAAATGGAAGCTATAAATTACCCAGCAGAAACACATTGTCACAAAAGTTAATTCCTAATTTGTACAATGAAACGCGCCGAGTTATTGAAGCCATTTTAAAACAAGCCAAATTTATATCTTGTACCACCGATTGCTGGACTTTCATTGCAAACATATCGCCCTAACATGCCATTTTGTAGTCGAAAAATTATCAGTTAGTAAGCGTTTGTTTGGGCTGTTGTGAAATGGATGAAGATCATACTGCTGAAAACTTATGTAATAATATAAATCTTATTTTAAACGGAGTGGAGTATTGAAGAAAAAGCAAATACATCGTTTACCATAGATTGCAGAAGTAATATATATATATATATATATATATATATATATATATATATATATATATATATATTATATTAGTGGTATGTGAATGCAGAGTAAAATTTTTAAATACCTACTTTAAATTGTTATCAACCTTTTCATAAATTATGTTTTAGATATTACATGTGAAGTACATGTGAAAACTTATTTGAATTGATAATATCGTTTTGATAGAAAGTCATACACAAAGGTTCTTATGTTGTTTATCATCTCTCTCCATAACAAAGATATTCATTAAAATAGTTATTTTTATTTAGTCTAGAGTTAATAATTGTCAGATACTATATAATTTTAGATTCCAATGTACATAAGCAAATAAATTTTATAAAATAAAAAATGTATAACATACCAACTAATATTTCTACACGATCTCCTCGAAAGTGACTCCACTCTTTTAATGGTTCAATCCAAACTTTTTTACGTCTAGTACCAGGAGCATTTTCCTGCCTGAATTGAAGTGTCCAAGGTCTATGTGTCGAGAAGTAAAACTTTTTACGTTCAATGACAGCATTCGCTTTATATTGAATACCTTTAGGGTTCCTCCAATGTACTTGTTCCATTGCTCTTTTAATGTATCGGTCAGGAAAATTTGAAAATTGTTTGGACCATTTTCCAACTCTATTTAATAGAAATTGTGTTAATTTCATATTTAGGAATTATTTCTACATAGACTTTAACCTATTTTTGCCTTAAATGTTAGGTTAATAACCTATATCTTTATCTTCTTTGTTAAGATATTCTTCTTCACTCAGATAGAGAATTCTCATCTTGTATGTAACTGGCCAGTTAATTAGTTATATTAAAATTTAGGAAAAGATAAAAGTTTTTATTTATCTGTTTCTAATTATAACTTGTATTCTATTATTCTTATCAATTTCTGTTGTATATTATTCGACTTACACTACAGCTATAATAAAATCAGTAGAGTTGGGAAGGGAATAACAGTTTTTACTAAGAAATATTTTTATGATTATGTCAAGTTGAAAAGTGTAACGGCCTCAGAAATAGAACCTTATCATAAAATAATGTGAAAAATCTGTTTGTTAGTAAATATGTGTAATGTTTAGGGTTTACATTATTTCATAATAAGATTCCATTTCTGAAGCCCAAGTTACACTTTAATTTCATTAAATGTGTCTGCCTTCAGATTCTTAGATCATGTAATCAAACTTTTTCACCATTATCCAATTATATGAAATTTTCTTTACCAAAATAAATTCTATCAAATCCATTGCATGAAATTTTGAAGAATTGAAAATATAAATATTATGAGTATTCATTTATTTTAATAGATGCAGTATGTTCATATAAAATTATACAATTGCAAAAGATATTAAATTAAGAAAGGGAAACAACTTTCTCCAATATAATATGTACTTTGATATTTCTCCAAATTATCTCTGGACTGAGTAAACTTTTCAGGAATATGTACTTACCAAAATGTATTGATCGTCAGTTTACGAAATCAAGAATAGCAGTGTCTGATTGAACAAAAATTCTTTCCATATATAAATAAAAAATATTTGTATTAATTTCATCAAAGTATATGGTAATCCCATCTCTAATTATGCGCACAAACAAGATAATTTAAGCGTGTGATTCCCACACATAATTGGTATAAAAGTTAAAGAAAAATTTGAAGAACATCATTTCTTCATTAAGTACTAATTGTTAAACATGAAATTTTATGTAGTGTTTTTAATTTTTGCGGTATTCCATTATACCTGTGGTTATGAATACAAAAAACTGAAGTTAGTACTTAATGGCGAATAATATTGTGCTTATATTTTGACGTATTCAACTTTAGAAATTAATATATAAGATTTTTAATTACTCATTAAAAATATATAATCTTTTGACAAATAAATTTCAAATTATATGAAGCCCAGTTATTTGCTTAATAATTCTCAACACAAACCTATTTTTTAGAATTAATATTAAGCGCCAAAAGAGCCCTAGGAAACAGTATTTGGAACATCAAGATATTCTTAATAAATATGGAGTAACTCTTGATTATCCCAGTTTAATGGATAAAAGAACAAATGATTCTATTGCTCTATATAGATATTTGGATGTAAGTAACTATTTACTTTTTTAAAAATGTTTACTTAAATATATGTCCTAGGACAATAATGGAGTGATGTTAGTGAAGATTGCAAACTTAATAAATAAACTCTACTAGAATGTATAATATTCATTTTTAAATATATATATATTATTCAAAGTAATAAAAATGAACATACTGAACACAATGTTTACACTACCAGTTCACCAACTCTCACAATTACACTCACTGATACACATTTCGATAACTAAGTTTTCGTCTTCATAGATTGAAGGTAAACGTCAGACAGTATAATTGTGAGTGTTGGTGTAGTGGTAGTGTAAACAGTATGTTCAGTATAAATATCATCAACGGTTCCAGAAATTCCAACTTAATAAAAATAACCAAAAAGTCTTTGGAACATCAGATTACATATTGGACTTTCTTATATCTATTTTGTCATTAAATCTATTCTTCATCAAAAAGTATGTGATAAAATTGATTATTCACTATTTTCCTTCACTAGTGTCGATTCCCATATACAATTTAATTATAGAAAGAGAGTATACTGAACAATAGTAACATTTTCTTGACACCAAATTCATTAGAAACGAAGACAATATACTTTAATAGACTGGGAACTAGGGAACCAATGAGTTCTGAAAGATATATCTATTTTTATTCATATCACCAATATAACACTAAAACAATAATTTAATCAAACACAAAAAATAGACTCAGGCATACAGATTGTACAAGGTCGAAAAAACGATGTCACAAAGGGTATACACAGTTTGATGTCAAAAGAGCATTAAAAAGTCATATACAGTATATACTCTGTATATACAGGGTCGAAAAAACTTGATGTCACAAGGGGTATATTGATGTCTAAAGTGCATAAAAAAAGGTATATACAGGGTGTATCGACTCATCATGATGTCAAAAGGGCATTGAAGGGAAGATCGAAAAATGATACTATCGATGTGAAAACGGGCATATTCATGGTGTATCAAAAAATCGAAGTCAGATGGCATATACAGGGCGAAAAATCGATGTCAAAATCCATTATTATCTCCACTCAATATACAGAATATTATACAGGGTCGAAAAATCTATGGCAAAAAGACCTCTGGTTTTACAAATGGTCATCGTCGAGTGGAATGACACATATTATACGGGGTCGAAAAAACGATTGATGTCACAAGGGGTAAGTATACACAAGGTAAAAAATCGATGTCAAAAGGGCATTCAAAATGTACACAAATTAGAATTAAAACTTTAAACTACGACAACAAACCTTGACTCTAATCTCAAACAGCGATAATCGGAACTCCTTATTCAATATTGATCCCGATAAATATAAATTTACCAAATTCATAGCCATTATGTATGAAGGGTTCCAGGAATCATTCTCTCGTATATAATAATAAATCGAACTACGATTGTTACCGGCCAGATGATATTGCGATCAAAACACACAAATAATTCTCTAGCGTTATGCGGATGCTATGGAAACTTCTTTCACTTGTTTTCTACCTCGCTATCACTATTGTTACGCTAGGTTATTATTAATCTCTCATATTATGAATAAACGGTAATTACCACTTATTCACATAATTATTTAGCAGGTTATCAAATTTATTATTTATAAATAAAAACATAACCTTTTGACTTTTCACTTATTTCAGTTCCATGATTGTCACCTGGGCCAATGAAAAGCCGTTTTGAAGTTAATATTCAGATTTTGAACACGACGATTTCGGAACACACTCTTAATCAGGGCTGTTCTCTAAATCTAGTAACTTTTAGTGGTGCGATTCAGGTTTTTTAAATTACTCCTCCTAGTTTAAAAACAAGGTATAGTTTCTAATAAATTTGGTGTCAAGAAAAGGTGACGTTTGTTAAGCATTTTCTTTTTCTATAGTAAATTGTATAACTATTGCAGTAAAATAGCAAATTATCAATTTCATTATAAGGAAGGTATAAAATGTTATCATCTACATATTTTTTAATGAAGAATAATTTGAAATTAAAACAGATATAAGTCCAATACATAATCTACTTGTATAATGCATATCAAAGAGCCCACTGGTGTTCCAAAGATTTGTTGGTTTGGTAATTTTTATCATTATAAGAAAAATATGTAGAGTAGGATAAATAAAACTCTCGTTTTAATACCTTATTTATTGAATATAGTGCTTAATAGTTGAAGTTCTACTGTATAAATGTAAATTAATGATTTTAATTATTGGATAGCTAGACAAAAATAACTTGTCATAACCCGTATACACATTTTTATAGTGTTGAATAATTTGCTGGTTTTAGAATTGCGTTCTTCAGTGTTGAATTTTCATGTTTGCAAAGATAACAATGGAAGCGGCCTTTGCATGAAACTAAAGAGTAGGTTTATAAATTCTTCTGAATTTCAAAATGTTTGGTATTGTTATTTGTATTTAGATTTGGCGTTGCATATCTGTAAATAAAATAAAACTTTATTCTCAAGTGCAGACTAGGATTTCATAAAAATTGATGTTGATTTTTGGAAGTAATGTGCGCTATAATGTTAGTTTACATTTAAGGCCGCTTGATATGATGCAATACAACGTGCAATGCAATGCAAGACGCAATAATTCTTGATCAATGAGTTTCTAATGTACTAATATTACGTTTTATATTCATTTGTTTCTTGATCCATACTCAACTAATTTTTCTCGTCCTATTTTCTACCCAATCTGTCCATCAGACTCCAAAAACAAGGCAGAGGCAGATATAATTATTGTCAGTCATGTATTGGTCACTTTTCTCTTGTTTACTCTAATTAGCTCTGTTATTTTATATTTGAAACTGCCCACAAAATATTAAATAAATTTTGAGGTTAGGAAATTGATTTTTTTCAACTTTTGGTATTTTGATTAGTGGCAATCATGATGCAGTGGTAAGAGACTTGCATAATGTTAAACGACATGCAATATTTTGATGTTTCAAGGAATTGCATGCAATACTTTTCACGTTATCTTGCACCACGTCAAGCGGCCTTTATACATTTCCGAAACTATAACCCGGGTTCAGGTAGATCACAGCATTGATGTTTTCTGGCACGACAGCCGATTTTGGACGACCTTCTCGAAATTCTTCCTGTAGCGAAATGCGTCCACGATTGAAGGGGAAAATAGCGAAAACACTCTTATGACAACACGTTTACCATTGAAAATGTCAAACTTCATGATGGCAATGTCAGATTTGACATATTCACATCATTGTCGCCATATCTCAAAACTTAAATTTGCTATTTAAGTTCGTACCAACAATTAAAATTACTTATCGACAATGCATTAAAATGGAGAGAAAATATATGTATATATGATATTTCAAATAATTAACTTACTTATTTTTCCCTAATGGTAAAATTAAAAGTAACCATTCCATGATGAGAATAAGAAGATAGAACACTGTTAGGAAACATGATGCATTTCTTGAACAATTCCTCTTCAGGCATTTCATTCAAGCAATAATCAGTCCTTATCAACTTCTTTTCAGGTCTTCTCATATCTATTACAGACACCTCATAAACAAATGTTTTTGAAGTATTTTGACTCCCAACAACTTCTGCTGCCATCAAACAATGCTCTGCTACCCTTTTGCAAGTCAGTTTAAATATATGATTGTAGGCTATTATACATTTACGATCAAACACTTTATTATAAATATTGTTTTGGTCTAAACGAAAAGAGTCCGTGAATCCAGAAGCCCCATTATATATTACAGAATCAAAATGAAAATTGATTAAGTGATTCACAATAATATCATGATTACCTGAAGAGTTACAGCTTGGGAATGGACAACTGTAAGGTTTGAACGAACATTCACTTTCGTGTTTTAATATGTCACTTGCAGACCCTATTTCTGCACACCCGGAATCGTGGTAAATACAAGGGTACATAACTCCAACTGTTAGTCCTTCCAAAGAATAATTTCTGGTATTTCCGAAAGTAGATCGACAAGTAGGGCATTTTTCTAATCTGGGTCGGCATAAATTACATAGGCTGTGACCTGAATGACATTGATAAATAGGTGGTTTCATAAAATTTTTACATACAGGGCATTCAAAAAAATGTAATATTTTTTCATCCATCGTTTCTGCAAGAGAGTCTTCAAGTTTAATTTTAAATATATTTGTAATAGTATCAGAAACTTGAGCTATCTGTTTAAGTGCATTAATATCTATTTCAACTGCGATACTTTCATCAATATCATCATAAATGAAATAAGATGAAAGTATTTTAGATTTTGTTTTAATGTAATTGTCACTAGCTCCTTTGTGCTTCACGGCATATTCACAAAATGAATTGTAATCATCAGTTAGGCTGCATATTACATAAAATATTTTATTTTTTTCAAGGTTATTTTGCATTCTCAGCATATAAGTATGTTGTTTCATTACTAATAATTTAACCACATTTCGTTCAGTTAATGAGGTTTGCAAGAAAAATAAATCATTCTCAAAATTGATAACGTGATCTCCATGACATTGTTTGAAGTGATCTGCAAAATCAAGAGAACTTCCTTCCCATTCGCAACCAGACACCTTCTGCATAGGGCATATTTTTGTACGAAATTTACAATTGTTCTGATGAAAAGATAATTTTCCATATGAACATCTTTCCATGCAACCTTTCAGTTTAAATTTACAAGGCAATTTTAATAAGCTCAATACATTTTCTAATGCCGAGTTATTCATACTTTTCAAATTTGTTACTTCTGTTTCTTCAAGACAGGTAGTACATATATTTCCAATGGTTTCTACCAACATTATTGGTGGCTTTAGGATATCCTTACATATTGCACAATACAGCCAACTGCTTTCAAGTAATTCATCGGTAAAATTGAGAAGAGATTGCTCTGTCATTGTACCTAAAAATATGAATGAATTACCAGTATGATTATTACAACACTTTTCAGTCAATTCAAGATTTTTAATATTATGGAAGGCTAAGAATTATGGGAAAAATTATGTTATTCCAGAATGTCCATGTTTGCAAATTACCAACTTTTCAGGTTTCATAAATACAAATTTCTTTATGTATAAAGATTTCACATGTGGTTTGATATAGGAAAACGTCTATATTTCAATATTTTCTTACTACACTTTCCAGCAAAATTAATGCATGATTTCGATCCTTAAAAACATTGCAATGCATATGAGCAAACAATTAATATGAAGATGGAATTGAAATTACACCAAGATGATATTATTGTTTTTTCAATTTCACTCTGTATTGTACGAAAAACAGATATTTACCAAAAAATGTACAAAATAAAGTTACGTTTTTTTTATTAACGAATTTTGTTACAATGATTCTACTCTTTCTACTCAAGATGTAGATAAAGAAGAAACGAATCAACAAGAAACTGATCAAGGTACTGCAATTACCACACCAGATTCTCAAAATAAATTGATGACCTTTATTGTTTTTTTCTAAGACTTTTTCCTACAATCACGTTTTTTCTTTAGCTGTTTCATTTTATAAAAATAATATTGTAAATAAATTGTAAAAATGTACAACTGTAAATCGGTTAATAATGTTTCCATGAAAATTTATGCATACATATTAGTAAGATTAATTATGATTTTCAATTGATTATAGAGCTTTCAAATGCTTCTTCCTCTAAATGGTAAATTTGCATATTCATCGATTGGGGTTGGGGCGACGATATTTCTACTGAAAGTATCACACAACTAACCTCGGTTTTAGAGCTAAAAGACATAATAATAGGTCCTTATTTGCATCTGTTACACTTCTATAGCCTAACCAGGTCTTCTTTGACTTCTTTCTGTATCTAGGTAGATGATAATCTATAAAGCAAAGATTGGGTTGCATGGAATATTTATGCTGCTTGGATTGTACGAAGCTCTCTCTAATCGAAACAAAAGCTACAGTACACTCTGAGAGTGTAGGATTATGTTTATTATAATTTACAACTTTAAAATAAACCCTAGTTCATTTCAAAGTTGTACGTTATAGAGCTAGGTAGTCGTTCACTTGAACAAAATGATTTCAAAATAAACCATCTTTTGCATTTTAGAAAATTTACAGCATCAAAAAGTATTAATGAGTTCATATCAATCCTAAAAAATAACTTAATTTCAGGTAGAAATATTGAATGACAACAAAATTATGCTAGTAAAAAAGCCTAAAATTATTTCACTAGAAGTGAAATGATAAATTACACATTATTTTTGCTGGTAGTGTAGATTAAAGTAGAATTGGTTCTTAAGTATAGTTTGAAAAAAAAACCAATGTCAGCCAATTTGTGAATATAACTAATGCATGTTCAATAGCCCATTTCTTCAGTGCATTAGCAGAAATATCAAAATTTGCTGCCTTAAAAACTTAACCATAAACTCAAATAAACTTTGAATATTAGATAGGTAAATATAATTTTCAATAAAAGAATAATTACAATATAATTATGAAACATGTTTTTCAGGTAAGAGTAGTAAAAACTGAATTAATACTTACATTTATTTTGCCAAAAAATATTCAAAGAAGTCACCCAAATGATATAATTTATAGATTAATTACAGTAAGAATTGTGTGGTTGGTTGAAACTTTCATGGTGTTTATCACGATAATTGCGAAAACTATAAACTAAAATATAACCTCTTGAACATTTGAACTTTTTCTTTTCTATTTTTAGCCGAACTATATATTGTAAATAAACAAACTTCAGTCATTTCTTCTTTTTCTACTGTTCACTTTTCAGACTATTTACTTATGCTTGAATTGGATTTTTCTGATATACATACACCTTATAAATTTAAGCACACATTATCTAGTGTTTTTACAACTAGATCACTGAATGTTGACGCCTTTCTCATTGCAGTTGTAAAATTTTAATTATGTAATAAGAGAACTCCAATAGATAAACAAATATATAAGAGATTTCATTCTATGATATGTATAAGGATGTTGAAAATCTCAACTCTCTATGGTGATATGTGTTTAGGTTTTGTGCTTTTCAGAAACCATAACCCTATATCGGGTAGATCATTTATCAGCTGGTTACAAATCCTAACCAAAAAAGAGATTTCAGAACGACGCATTCTTGAATTAACGTTGCTTTTTTATTCATTATCTATTATTCTTTAAAAATCGATCAATTTTTTCACAATAACCTCATTCATAAATCTTACTTTGAACACATCACTTAAATCAGGATAAGCTTTACCTAAATATACTTTCACCATTTACGTATTAGCCTTCTTCAAAGTTAAAACAATGCATCGAATTTCAATCTTACTAATTTCTTTAACAGAAATGCATAATTTTTATTAATACTATTCCATTCCTCTATTTTTTGGTTAAATTTGTGAAATCAATTTTTTAAACTAATTTGGCCCTTGTAAATTCTTGGTTTTCAACTTTTCTTGCATTACTAATTATTATTTCATTTATAATTCCACTGGAAATATAAATGAAAACGAAATCAATCGTGTGCCAAAATAATGCTGACAATTCCTTCGATCAAATATAATAGATATTCTTATTTCCATTAGGTAATTTGTTTTCCCTTTGACATGCATAATCTACTTCTCGATTTACTTGTGATCCCCAAGTTTCAAAGTTAAGTGCTTATTTGGAGCACTAGTGGTCAAAAATTATTTGTTGAATGTTCACTTGATTTCTTTCCCCTACAAATATTCTTAATTAAATAACTAATAAAGTTGACTGTATGCACATTTGTGAAGCAACCAGGTAATAATAATTGGGTCATTTTGCATTTTTTTTACAAATTTTTAAGCTAGTTGAATGTGTTTGAAAAAATGCACAATATTTATTTATTTATTATTTCTTTATAATAATTTAACGTTCCTGCCACCCCATAATAATATAACCACTACATACCTTTCTATCCATGATTTTCCTTCCTTAGTATTAAGATAAACAGCAACACAATACACTATCACAATAAAATTATTTCAAAGTGGTACTGAAAGCTCGACAAACTTATTAAAACATAAACTTTTATGCAGTGAGCCAAAAATCGCAGTCGCACAAAAAGCCAAATTCAAGGCACATGGATGCAGCTACTAGAGGAATGTAATTAGGATATTCCAGGACTTGAAAACTAAAACTAAGAGAAAATGCAATGTTTTTTGAATATAATCCATTTTAACAATTATCTTATTTTTATATTTTTATTATTTTTCTCACTTTTAACTAAGGTATTATTCAAACGGATTTTATTTCATTTTTATTAAAATGCAGTCTACGTACAAACTTTAGAAGAACTAACTATTGTCTGTCTATAAATATACTAACCAAAATAAAAGAAAAAACTGCTAACTATTAATTAACAATGAAACATGGCAAAATACTTAATATACTAAAACTATATTCGTTTATCCTTGACAATTATTTTTTTCAGAACGAATTTTATGGCGAAATTGTAATTGGACATCCAGGTAAAAAGATGTATGTAGCTTTTGACACAGCATGGGATCGAACTTGGGTAATGTCTCTAAGATGTAATATACATCAAGTTCCCGGATGTAGTAAGTATATTAAAAGATATATTTTTTTCAATTTCGTAATAGTTAGTCAACATATCAGTAATAGGTCCCCAAAAAGCGCAGAATATATTGATTTACTATTGGTGTACTTGATTTTTTGAATTATGTATGCCTATATAATTATTAAAAACAGAGTAATACCAAACATCCTCGGATGAATGATATGAATCTACCAAAACTTTTTTGTTTTTATATCTGTATTAATCGACGTCATTATTGTTTCGCATTTTTTGTGAATTAACACTTAAAAAATCTACCTAAGATAGGTAAATTTTTCATTTGTCTCTTCATCGTATCCCTAAGCGTGTTAACTACCGCCAAACATTATTTTAAATGACATATAGTTAGCTCAACTCAACACGTTCTGAGCGGACGGCATGTTGCGGAGCGCTTTTAATTTGTGCTACGGAACGGTAGCGGAACTGAAACTTTATAAAAGCGAACAAAAACTGAGAAAAACGTTTGAATACACTAAACAAAAAACAACCAATATACCCTCTATGTATAAAATACACTTGTCAAAAACTGACAATACACATAAATCGAAAACGATTTACCGGCGAACGTTCAACCGGTAGGTAGCAGTTGCTCTAAAGGCTACGTCCGCTGAATGCGACCATTATATTTAATTACATTAACGAAACATAAAGTGATAATTCTTTAACATGACGTAACTAAAACTAATTTATAAAACTGACATTGACAATGATGTCAATGTCAGTTATACCAACTTAAACTATTTTAATTGACATTCAACATGTTTATATTCCACTTTCAGTTATAATACATTTGTTTTAGGAAGCCATCATTTATATGACCATGATGCATCCTCTTATTATAAGGAGAATGGCACTAAATATTTGGGACAAGATAATTTCTTAGGATTTTATTCATATGAAAATATATCCGTAAGTTCAATATCAAAACAATACAAGTAAACTGTTCCGCGTGTATTTCAATTGTACTGCATATACCTACTTGATTTTTCAGTTGAAAAAATTTCACGTTCAATTTTCATCGAAAAATCTTTTGTGTGAATTGTAGGGAGTCAACTCTTAAAAGTGAACGTTATAAGATCTCTTACTCTACCTAAGTAACTTAAATAATTAAGTAGCGCCACTATGTTAAAACGGATTTTTGTCGTTTGATTTGGCATGCAAAGGCATTAGATTCTATCTCATGATATGATAGCATCGCATATGAATGAGTCAAGTCAGAGAGGTATCGATAATAAGTCTAGCCAGTACTACCAACCCCAAAATCTTTAAGATAATACATATTTGATCTCACTAACCGATTATCGGTGATTAATCAGAGAAAACATTATTTATTTGTGATTTTTCAACAAGATATTTATAACTCAACGATTAATACCTATAAGCGGATCCAAATTCCAAATTGATTCTTTTTATATTGTCTGACTTGGATACATCTTTCATTTTCATCGCTTTCTCCTCTTGTACTACTACCTAAATGGTGGCAAATTGTATATTTCAACCGTTTTTTTTTGCAGATGGCACATTCAAATGTAACAGATTTTTCATTTATTGAAATGACGGAGGTTCCGGATTATATGCAGTTCAGTAAAGTCGATGGTGTCATGGGATTAGGAATCAAAGTCGATGATTATGAGCCATTTTTTTATACATTATTAAGACAAAATAAAATAAGAGATCCCATTTTTTCCATTTATTTGAACAGGTAATTCTAGTTTTAATAATTACTCATTGGTTATACCCAATTTTGTAAATACATAGTCAATTTCGTGAAATTGATACATCGATTTCAAAAATTAATTTTTTAGAAGTAATTTTATCCTGTTAAATGTCACAAATAACTACTGTTACATACTGATGAAGTTTATGAACAATATGCTCTGTCTTTATCAGTATCTTACTGTATTTAGGTACACGTGTGTTATTAATACTTGGACTTGGACTTGGAATGAGTTTTTAGGTTAGACTAAACGCCATAAACACGATACCATCTGACACCGACCTATTGCGCAGAAATCGTACAGAAATATGATAGGGAATGGTATTTCTGTACAATATTCCATAACGAAAACTACATGATCGTATGACAATATACAATTTTTGTTAACATTGAAAACTAAACAGAAAAGAATATCGGAAATTACATATGGTCTTAAGACAACCTAGATGTGTAATATACCCTAGTAAACACTCCACTAAAGGATGTGTTAAACTTAGAAATGCTCAACCAAAATAAGTGAATTGTGGGGATGCATTTTGCAAATTATAGAGGCTGCGTTGTGCCAAAAAAAAATACAAACAACTCTAAAATAAGCAAATGAAAAAAGCAAGCTTACTAATTCAACCTCAAAGGGCTAGACTGCAAGCTCATGTTAGCAAAAGGAAACAGGAAAGAGGATTGATGAAAAACGGCAGTAACGGCAAGAAATCCCGGAAATGATGGCATGTAGTAACCGAGGTTGCATCCTGAAACTAATATTGAACAAAAACTACAGCAGATTCTAAAAAAATTGAATATAATGGAGAACCGTATAAGTGATCTACAACATTTTAGCAGGGGAGATATATCAAAGCAAAGAAATATTCAAGGAAATAAGAATAACTGAATAGAATACCAAAAAAACTGCTACACTACCAACAAGAATTGCAAGTAGTCCTGGACATTGAATTGATGAAAAATATCTAATTGCTGAGACACATTTTGTAAAAGTTAGAGGATATAAAACATCCATCCATCATGAAAATGCAACTAAGGGTGGGGCTGTTCTAATAATTAAAGAAAAAGATCGTACACCGCGCAGAGAAATCGAGAAGTGACAGTGACAGCATTATATGGCCCTCCGAAACATCAGCTTAAGAAAAATCAGTTACGTTCCTGAAAAGTCGAGGAAAAAGTTTCCATTTTAGGGGGATATTTTAATATTAAAAACATACGATAAAGTTTGGCATAAGGGCTTGAAACATGAAATAAAGAGATACTTGCCTGCCTTTATATTATATACTAATATTTTAGAAGCCTATATTCCAGATAGATATTTCAAAATTAAAGAAGAAGACGACGACTACGACTTCATCACCATACCAATGTTGAGGTAATCTAGTTCCTTTACACTGCAGCAATAGCAGGACACTCAAGAGGATGAAACTTTTTGAGTTGGTGAAGGGAGTTTGTTAAAAGCGTGATACACAACAGCAACCTCAGATTTCTTATACATTTTGTACACAAATTAACCTACACTATAACATGTGCAAGACCTTAGCTAGTTACAGTAGTAATAATTTAAGTTATCTATAAGTTGATCATTTGATCAGATTGCAATGTAAACACCATGCCGCGCCAGGCAATTTTTATTGGAAAAAAAAGATTCTAAGAAGTAAGTCAGGGAAACGGTTTAACACGATCTACTATAGCAATTATACTTCTCGCAAAAAATTTTTTTTCCTGAATATAATTCTCCATTTTTTCAGAGATCGTAATTCCAATCGAGGAGGAAACGTTATATTAGGATTCGTAGAATACCGACATATTCATAAGACAGAGTTGAAGAATGGAACTGTTGTACCAGATACTATCACATACTTGAATGTCGATCCAGGGAGATTTTGGAAATTCACAGTAGACAAGTAAGAGTATAGCTAATAATATGTTATCCAAAAATTTTTTTGTGGGGACATTATGTTTGCTCGCCTATATACACAAAAGTCAAAAATAGCATGTAATCAATTGTTTGAAAATGAACGATTAGCAGCTCGGATTATTGTGAGATATTCTTGCCTGGGTGCTAACCTCTATAATCGGGGATTTGTGTTTGGTTCTAGAGGCTAAGAATTATTTGGAAAATTCTTTTAATAATAGAATTATTTCTACGTACAACCTAGAAGCCTTGCAGCTTACCAGATTTATCTCTAAATTATTTATTTAAAAGTTACGCTATATCTGTAACGACAAATGTTATAAAATGTAGGAATACTTCCTCACAAAAAATGGAATTTTCTATAAAATAAGTACCTATCTGATTTTTTCGTCGTGCAATTGGTTCTTAATTATTATTGCTTAACTAAACAATTATTGTTTCCAGAATAATTTTCACCAAGGATCCCAAGAATATTTTCACAACTTGTGAGAATGGATGCAAGGCAATTGCTGACACAAGCTCCAATCAAATTTATGGCCCAGCCGACGCTATTAACAAATTTCATGATATGATACATGCTTATGAAGTTAACGGTCAATGGATAGTAAGTACCATGCATAAGACAGTTCATTCATGGTAGAGTTAATTAACATTGAATTAATAAATGACTTGTAAATTAGTTTTTAACTTGGTATATTCAAAGTCGTTACGATAATAAATATGGGTTGCCCACAATATACAATTCACTTCTTTTATAATTAAAGATTATATTATGAAGTGATGAAATGCTTGAACAAATCTTTTTGTTGAACAATAATAATGTGACGAGGGGCTAGATAGATGTGAATTGGTTGGGTTATTCTTCTTTCTCATGTAAATTGGCGTTTGCCTATATGATTACATAGTTTTCAAGTATGATGGTGTTTTCTTAAGTGCTCTAAATTGACCTGACTATGTTTGAAGAACTTATTTGAATATTAAAGTGCTCTAAAAGCAGTGCTTCACAGTCAAATTTGTTGATAGTTAGAATTAGAGAAACGTGGAAGTCACTTATTTCTATTGTACTCAAATTGTTAAATTACTCTATATCTCATTGTCTTCAGAAAATGCTGTTTTTATGGCGTAATAAACTTTTGATGTCCACTTTTTTTCTACTGTAGTCGGCTAACATTCTACTTGGCGGTTGATTAGCAATATTAGGATGCCAGTCTATACCATATTGTGGTTATACCCCCATGGAAAAAATGAAAGCTGTAGAAATAAAAATAATGTTCCAGATGGTAATGGGGCTGAGCATTGAGGAAACGGATGGTATTTTTGCAATTCAATATTATTCTAGGTATTAGCCAGGAGAGTAGTTTTCTTCTTTGAACGGTAGACCAAAAATATTGAATTAAATCGTCTCCAAAGAATGTATATATCCATCAACCTTCTTGTCGGTATCGGCTGATTCAGATTTGAAAAATGGTCAACATGAAATTGAAAACGAAGATTTTTCAAAAATATCACGTGTAGTATGTGTTTTCGATTCTTAGGAAAAGGGTCATCTTTATTCTATGGAGAAAGTTATCCCTTGCTAAAAAATAGATCTTCAATTTCTTATTAGAAACTAAGATATAATACTCAATAATAATAATACTAAATTGTTCATTTTTTTTATAGGTGGACTGCGATAAAGTCAACCAAATGCCGAAGCTAGATATATATTTGAATAATGTTCCTTTTCGACTGGGAGGGAAACAGTACATAATGAAAGTAAGTTGAAAATATGATTGATTTCATTTATGTTCTCTCTTCATTATGCAAAATTACGTAGATGAAATATTGTTATTCATGTCATAAACAAAAAAATGAAAAAAATATGGGCAATTGTGGCTCTCTGTTACAAACACAAAAGAAATTTCATGAAAAAAATGTGTTAAAACTAAAAGGTGAGTAATGTAATAGAAAAATGAGAAGAAAATTTAAGGGGAGAGGCTATCCTTCAGACAAGAGTTCAAGAATTATGCAACGCAATTATTTTATGACAGTCTATAGGAATAGTTGTCAAATCAAGGCAATCATCTTGCTCATTTAAATAGAGATTATGCTGGAGTGCAACAAAATCATAAAATAATAATTGGTGAGTAATAGCTGCAGATGATGGAAACCCTGGTATAAGACAAGCTAAAGCACATATCGATGAGCCTTCTGCTTCTTTTACCAACTTCACTTCACTTCACTTAACTTCACACAACTGGACTCTGTCATCAAGGATGCTAACTCCATATTAATGATATCACCGATGAAATGCCGCTATTGTATGGAGAAGAAGAAACTGCAGTGCACGTCATTAGTGAGTATCCAGCACTCATACGTGCGAGATTCAAAGACTTGCTCAAGGCTTATAGTTTGCCTAGTGACGGTTCAAACCAAGGCATCGATTAGCTTTTCAATGATATAAGAAAATATCCATTATATTAAAAGTAATTTCTCGTAGTTTTTACTCAACTTGCGCTCAATTCACCGTAAATATAATGTACACATGTGAAATTCCATTTTCAATTCAAAATTTAAGATAGATCAATTATGGATCTTCCGTAACATATTATTTGAAATGAAATATTTTAATTTTTTTTAGGAATCAAATACTACCATAACAACTTGCATTTCTGCGTTCTCGCCGACTTCATCTACAAACGGATTGTGGGTTTTAGGAGGTGCCTTTTTAGCACAGTTTTACAGCATTTATAATGTTAAAGATAAAACTATTGGATTTGTTAGAGCCGTTTAGAAACATATATTTAAATAAGTAATTTTAAATACTTATTTTTAAAATCATATCATATATTTTCATATCACTTTGATTTTACGGATAGATAAATATAATTCTATCTCATTGTACGTGAGGTGTCAAAAAATGGGTACTCTAATAATGGATGTTTGGAGTATTGCTTATTATAAACATCTTTTTAAAATGCTTATCTAGATTTCATTGTATAATGTTCTAATGATTTATGGTTCAAATTATAGCTTAAATTTTTTTTACAATCGTACTTACATTAATAAATTTGTTTGCTTTATATACTAAATATACTTTATAAAAGAAGTTTTATAGTTTTTATCATTCCGAATAGTTTTGAATTATGAATTTTATTTCCAACTATTTTTTTTTTCTATTCTGGCGAGTTTTACTATGCTCTACAAATTAGGTGTATGAGGCCACTTTTGTTAAAATCTTAAAGGAACCTTCCTAACATGTATTTTTTTTTATTTGCTGCCTACCTTTCTCTTAAAATATAGAAATTCTTATCAAATAGTTACATATCAATGAAAGATGATAGATGATTAAACATTTTTTATTCATCAATTCACACGTTTGATCCTATATACACAAGAATTATTTCTAGCGAAGATATATTGTAAACCTCTAGTTTAACTTGATCAAAAAATTAGGCTGGGAGCAAGCTTCCTAATACTTTGAGGACGTTATCTTTTGTTAATGGACATTTTGGAAAACTGTTGGAACATTTCTCCTCATCTGCCCTTCTTCCAAGTTCTACAGCTCCTTTTATTGCCGTCCCATCAAGCATGTAAGAAAATAAGGTATTACTGAAAATAAAGGTGGCATATAGTTCAAAAATATAAATGAATTATATCATCATTACATCTATAACATGTGTATACTAAAAATAGAAACAAAAGGTAGTACTTCCTAAATATTTATCTCTCTTAACAACACTTTCTTCCCCATTATTATTGGTAATTCCCAATTTTTGAATTTTTAACAATTGCCGGTTTTGTTATTTATGATCTTAAGTCGTGACCCAGTAGGTAAGGTATTATTAGGCATTTTGAATTTAAATTTTTCAACCTTCAACCAAACTTCAAATGATTATTTTTTGAAGTATATATTGCTTTATATTGGAGAATATAATTTTTTTGCTAAAAAATGTAATCCTAGGCTTATGAAAAATACTCACTTTACAATTGATGTTATAAATTCTTCCAAGCCGGAAGCATTTCCGGAATTGATATTTTTCTGTGCACTATTTATGTAGGAGCAAACAACTCTCTGTATGCATGAAGTACTATCTATATTGTGTGATTCCAAAGAATTATCTATTCTTGCCAAAACATCTGTGAATGAAGACATTTCATTTTCTAAATCTATAAACAAAAAAATGAAATATATCAGAAATGAAGATGAATAGTGTAGATCACAGGCTGACAATCGAACAAATCGATTTATGATGACCCACGGTTTAACATATACCGAAACCAATTTCTACTGAGCGGCGTTGTCCTCATATTGTAATGCTTCAACATATCCACCTTATCTTTGTAAATATTCAATTGTTCTTTTGTCAAACTCTTGTATTACTTTCCGTATCATATTTGGAGCAATTTTTTGGCATTCTTTAGAAACAAACCCATTAAAAAAGTCAAGGGGAGTCAAATCAGCAGACCTAGGAGGCCACAAAATATCTGAATACCTGTAAATCACCTTCCCATTAAACATATCTTCAAGGAGTACTCTAACGTTTAATGTTCTATGGGGATGGAAGCACCGTCTTGTAGGAACCAAGTTTTCATACAATCTTATAACTGAAGGTCGTGCAAAAATCACTTACTCGATTTTCTAATAATTGTAAGTGCGTCATTTAAGGAATGTCGAAAAAAAAGGTCCAACTAATTTATTTTTGTACACAGCACACCATACGTTCGTTTTAAAAGAATATTGTTAGATCACCAGCGATAATTTTGTGATGAGACGCGTCCGTTTGGAAAGAATGTTACCTCATGGGAAAATATTATAATTCTTCTAAAAAATGGGTCTTCACCCAATTTTCGTTGGATCAGAGCGCAGAATTCAAAACGAATATCGTAATCCCTTGGTAGTAACGTGTGTACAAATTGCGGTTTCTATGCATTATCTTTCAAAATGTTTGCCACTGTATCTTTACTTACCAAAGTAGTTTGGATTGCAGAGGCCCTTTTTCTTAATGACATTTTTGGATCTTCCACGACAGAAAGCATCACTTTAAATTCAGCGGCTTCATTCGCAAACCGTTTTCGACGTTTATTCTTAAATTTATTTTCTATACTTCCACAAGTCTTAAATTTATTCAAAATTTTTGTAACTGTTGAATTACTAATGTTCCTATGCGGATGTCTATTATTAAAAATATTTGCGGCCTCTCTATGTGTTTTGTAATTGTTTCCAACAATTAATACAAGTTTTTTCTTTCTTCACTATTTAGTAAATTTGCCATTTTTATTTTAATGTTATAAACAATAACTCACTCTGACATTCACTGTCACATACTACACGTTTAGGGCATCCTAGATTGCGTTGAATAGCAAAACCTGTCGTGGGTCAGTGTAATATTTGAACTTATCTCCCGTCTCTTGGCCGTATTATGTGGTTTATGCACATTCCCGTAACATATTTTCAGAAATAGAAGTGGTTTGTTGGGTTGTCTACCAATCCATAAAATTGTAATACGGCATTACACTTCCTCACTGATTCATGAAAAGCACTCCTACTAATCGTAATATTTATTTATTGCGCGAAATAAATAAAACTCAATACAAAATGACTTTTAATGATTATGTTATTGAATTATTGAAATTCGAAACAATATTGGAGGTGAGAAGTAGAAATAATATATTATTCCTAATATTATCTTTATACTTACTCCTATATCCACCGTATCCTCCTCCCACAATGTTAGCAAGTTTCGGAATAATCAAAACTAAACCAAGACCAAGAATAGCTCCTAAAGCAACTCCTCCAATGTCAATTTTCATTGGACTTATGGCATAACCAATATTACTTCCTGAATATTGAATCCCACCATTACCACTTGATCCATATGAACTTGTTGAAATGGGAATTATACCAAATCGTGATTCCTTGTGTTCTTTCCTTTCTGGTTTTGTAACATTATGTATCTTGGACCGATAGTCGGGTATACTGGACTCATAATATCTATTTGTAGGTTCAAACCCCCTAAGTAATAAACGACAAGTAACAATTATATTCAAATACTATTATATAACCTTTGGTAAAAGCATATTCCTAGTTCCCTAGCAATATTTCTATCAACGTCAATTAGTGTAATGTATCCCACATTAAATATTAAATTTGTTCCAATAAGCATAGGCAACCCTTATTACTTCTTCTTGATACGATATTTCGAATATTTAACGCAGGCGTTTAAGAGTTATTTTTTATTGTATGCATGTACGGTTTCTTTATTGTAGTAGGAGTTCGCCTCTCTCTTCTATTCGAATCGTTGAACTGTTAACATCGAATACACGGTTGTCAGATTGAACACATTGTAATATTAATTTCGAATTGTTTCTTTTTTTAATTAATAAAGTTAGTGAGTTTTCACTCGTGGTACTTTTTCTCAACCCTAATCAAGACATTACAATTAGAATTTTGAATGCCATGAGTTTAAAAATTTTTACAAGTTTTAATAATATCAAAATCACCGGAAATCTTAATCAATTATTTCCCAAACGATGAATACATAAGTATTTAATGCATCTAAATGTTCTTGATTTTAGGTCTTTTCTGTTTCAAACTTATTTTTTTTTTTTGATAGTTTTTAAAAGAAACACAAATTTTGACTTTTCTTTAAGTCTTTATCAAAATATGATATTGACACTGACAATTTGTTGATTTGTATTGATCTATAGATCACCTTCATCATGAATATCAAAATAAGGATGAAATCAACTTAGAACTTTGTTCTAATAAGAAAAATTAATTTTTCCTTGGTCCCTACATCTCAAATGTATAGCAGAAATCAATTAAATTATTTGTAATTTTAATAACAAAATAGAATTATAAATATTACGTAAATTATATATCTTAATAATGCATCATGTCCATTATGATTTATTCTAATTTATTCATTTATTAAAATAATTTTAGTGTTGTTGGGAAAATCCTTGTACACACGGTAAGGAAAGTTGTTCTCCATTTTGTTCTTCAGAATCCGTTTTGTTTTTTAATTTAATTTAATAGTATTTGTTGTGTATTTTTCTCGGTATTTTCCGAGTCGTGGATTTGAAGACCCAAAATGGTGAAATTCGACGTCTCGTTACCAAGATTTGCGTGCCACCGGTAGAAAGTTACAGTGAAAAATTACTAAAATAAAAACTTTCATTGGCAGGGCCGGATTAAGATTTATAAGGCCCGGGGCTAAAATAATGACGGGGCCCACTTAAGGAATTCGAAAACCCGGAAAAATTCACAAAATAATATCAATACGTTAGATTTGTGGTATGATTTTCAAATGATGAGGCCCTCTTGGACCTGGGGCCCGGGGCTATAGCCCCCCCAAGCCCCCAGCTTAATCCGGCCCTGTATCATTGGTGATATTCAATTAAGAACTAACTCATTTTCAATTTGTTTTTAATATATTTATTATTTGATGTATATCATTATATTTTATATGATGAAGGACTGCATTCTTTCAAGGCCAGCGGTATGTTGATGTATATAAAACATTTTTGGTAGAAGAGGCAACAGCGCTTAGAAATAAAAGTTCAGTTTATCACAAATGATCAGCGAAGTAGGGTTTTGTGCCGAAGAATTATATTTTATCTTCAAAATAAAATTTTACAGTCCACTGAAGTATATAAGTTTGTCTTAATCAATTAAAGTGTACCCCTACAGTGTACCAAACACTCAGAAAGTTTTGGGCAACACACCAAGCATTTTCAAGCAGAAATTTATGCAATTGAAAAATGTATCCAGTTCAATCTAGAAAATTACCCTACAATTGATTCCGGGACACACCGGAATGAAGGGAAATGAAATAGCTGATAAACTCGCTAGAGCAAGGGCAGTTAAGCCCTTCGTGGGACCTAAATCCTTCTGTGGTATTAACTACTGAAAAATATAGAAAGCATTGGAAAATAAGGTAGATAGAGCAAAACCAATTACTGGGACAACCTACGTGAGCTGTGAGAGGCAAACAATCTCCTGGGAAACTATAACCAGAGAAGGTAGAATACTAACAGGAGTCCTATCGGGGCACTGACGCCTCAGTAGACACCTAAAGGGGCTAGACTCGCACAGAGGACAAAACCTCTATCTATCCCGAAGGGTGAAACACTACGTAGCTCCAGAGCACTACACCTGGGAGCGTATGGAATGGAAGATTTTTGGCAGCTACAACAGCCATCCCACATTCTGGATTTTTTAAAGGGATGGGATTAACAGATTGGCTGTAAACACTGGGTTCCCCAATATCCCTGCAAGAAAAGAGGACAATAGATCCTTTGGGTTGCAGTATATATAACACCCCAATAGATACATACACACACAGATATATATATATATATATATATATATATATATATATATATATATATATATATATATATATATATATATATATATATATATATATATATATATATATATATATATACTTCATAGAAACGACATAACAACATCTTTGGAGGAACATACAGAAAAGATCTTGTATTGGATGAATGAAAATGAATTAATATACTCGAGTCAAAGCATAGGATTTAATATAATAATATTTATATTTAGAGGATCAGGAATTGCGTCTGTTTTGGAAACTGTAACTTAAATCGTTGGCATATTTATGTATATTCATCCTAAGATTTCTGATATTACTATACATACATATTATTTTAATAGACATTTTCTGTTGTTATTTGTTACACAGCAGTGTTGATTAAAATCAATCTAGGTCTTTACATACATTTTATTTACATCTTCATATATATACATCATCTATCACTTATATCTTATAAAACCAACCATGTGCTAAAAACCCGGTAAAACCATATATTCACTTAACCTTACTTTTCTCAATAATAATCAACTACAAAAACAAAACTATATACATAGAACATTAAACTACTATTTCTACAAATCAAGCGCCATCTCTATAAGAAAGCATTAACTTAAAATAACTCCTAAAGATTTCTATTATAACATTTTCTTACCCATCTTGTGCTTGATAAACTTTGGGACCACAAAACACTCCGCCCAATAAAAAACTAGAAATAAATATTAGTGAATAATTCATTATTATTTTATAAATCACACAGTATTTTCGATACACTTTATATTGTTAAGTGCGACAAACTATGACAGTTTAATGTTATATACACATATTTGAAACACTCGGTGAACAAAAACAATCGACAATAGGTATCGTTGTTCGTTGTTTCATACAAAGAAAATTTTCACTTTCGTTTGTATTATCATTAATGTAATAATTTCATAATAGTGTCATAAACTATTAGGTAATCTTAGGGGAACAACGTTATTTGTAGCTTTTCGGTGAAACTGTTATTTGAAGAAATAACATTTTGAGTAAAATGCAGTTTGCGCTCGATTTTTTTGTTTTGATAGAAATTAACCTCAATCAATAGGTTCTGGCACTCTATGTATGAACAGTATTTTCATAACGTTCTAAATGATCTTAATCTGTCAAAAATCAGAGTTTGATTATATGATAACAGTAAGCGGAGATTACCAAAATAAAAATTGCTGAATATCTTACATAAATTGTTTTTGAAAGTTTCTCTTAACATTCAATACCGTCGATTACAATGACTTGCAGTGAAGCATTTAGGAGCCTTCTTGTCCTCAACAAGTACCAAAAATTTATTTTTTTTTAGATAATATCCAAAGTATATCTTTAGTAAATTCATTCTGAAATACTCACAATGAAACAACAATTGGTAACTAACGTATATCAGATAATTTTCATATTCGGTGCCTAATACTTAAAAACTGTTGTATCAGGAGAATTTTCTTTTTACTTGTTGATTTTGACGTGATCGTTGAAGTTCATTTAGATGAATCTTCTCTTTGATTTTATATGATTTTATGTAATTTCGTTTGTACCAGTAACTTTCTTCAGGTGTGGGGAGTTCGTTCCCTAAGTTAGCTCAACACCTTTGATTGTTTATCGGACATCAAGTTGATATTTAGCAATGAAATGATGCCAATGTAGTGCGAAGAAGACGTCGCTTCATTAATGTGCGTTAGATTGATACTGGTATGTATATACAGGGGGCTTCTTGTTTGGAAATTCGAGGAATTTGGCCTATACAGTCTGAGGACTTACTGTGGATCTTGAGATTGGTTTTTGACACAGATAAACGACATCTAATTCTTTGCATGCTGTATTTGGATACTGGAAAAGTTCTAAATCAATTTTTCAGTTAGGCTGGATCAAATTTATGGCTATTAAAGTGATAATTTCACGAAGTTCGAAAGATTATGATTTTATACACGTTGCCTTGAAGACCTTGTGGAATAATATTCATCACTCTCCAGAATAAGGACTATTTTTTACTCCAAATAACATTTAAACATATTCTCATTTGCCATGTTCTACTATAGATGCTCTTTTGCTTGATGAAAGCCACTTGCTAAATCGAGTGTTGTAAAATACTGACATCTACCTAATTTATTTGAGAAATATAATATATATTCGGTATGAAATATTTATTGTCCATAGTTTTTTCGTTCAAATTTCGATAATCTACTACAATTCTTCATTCAATGTAAGCTGAAGTATCTGTTTTTACGGTACTACCCAAATTTGTGATGTGACCAGGTTGATTGAATAATTCTTATTCTTCTTTACGTATACGAGAATATCTGTGAGACTTGGTATACACTGGTACTCATCTGTTGTTTTGATTCTGCCTTCTTTGATTTGTATAGAGGTGAAGAGTTCGTCGGACCAATAAAATATTTCGGAGAAGTTTCGGCATATTTCAGTTATATTCTTCTGAGTCCATAAATTTTGATATCCATTTTTTCGTTGTAGTTTTGAAATTCTGTTGGAGGAGGTGCGTCATGTCATTGAAATTGTTTCCTCGCTGTCAATAATTAATTAGGCCTTTGCCATTTCATTTTTGAAAATGCATCAATACTTCGATGCAGTAAGTAGGAGTTGAAAATATTGTTTCTTTATTTTCTACAACGAGAATGGGGTTAATTGAATGATTAACTGAATAAAATGGAATTTATTTTGATTAGGTTATTGAAAATGTTGTTGGAAAAATTGTTATTACAAATTATATTTAAAATGTCGAGATATCTGTGATAAGATTATTCTATTGGAATTTTGTTTTAATTCAACTAAATTTCGGGCCTAACTCTAACCAAAATTATCAACTATCTATAATATACGATTCACTAGGATTTTCATCAAAATTTGAGAAAATACAGTTTTCCACATTATATTATAGAGGAGCAGCTCTATTTGTACTAAAATTATTAAAACTATTTTCTGGAATATTTGAATTTGAAATTTTAGTATGA
Organism: Diorhabda carinulata; assembly: GCF_026250575.1. NCBI lineage: Eukaryota > Metazoa > Arthropoda > Insecta > Coleoptera > Chrysomelidae > Diorhabda > Diorhabda carinulata. Next base: position 66,823,869 of record NC_079472.1, read on the forward strand.
GGAACAGAAGCATAGAAGAATCTGGATTATAAAATTCAAATGCTCTTAGGTTTCTACTGACGGTGCCAATAATGCTTTCGTTTTTAAAAAACAAATTTCTAAATACGAATTTAGTTTCTCAATGAAGATCAAAACACTTTTGCAAGAGGTTGAACCAATTCTCGAAGCATTTTTTCCATTCCGGTACCTTCAAAACATTGGGTGCAAAATAAGGACTGTACGTGGAATCACCCAACAATTCGATGTTTTGACTGCGCAAAAACGTTTTTGTTTGAACTGATGTGTGAGAGCTCGCATTGTCTTGGTGGAGAATGATTCATCTTTTGCGATTGGTTTTCCCGATTTTTTCGAACACTTGTGGCAAACATGCAGGTGTACCTAACATTCAGAATTGTCCGTAGCTCTAATGGACCGGTGGCGATATATCCAGTTATTCCGAATAAACAGGCAACCATTTGCTTTGAAGAGCTTCGTGCGCGAACAACTTAAGTTGTGATTGTTGTTTAGTTTCGGGTTATATCCATAGATCCATGATTCGTCACATATCACAATCTTATAGACGTCTTTTGAACTTATCCAGTATTTCTTTGTACCACTCGATACGAGTTTTTTTGCGCCATTGTCAAATTTTGCGGGGTAATGTTCATGGAATATTGAATATGCCTCACTTAACGATCTTGAGTTTAGGCATAGCATCGATGTTTTCTGGCACAACAGCCGATTCGGGGCGACCTTCAAGATATTCAATCTATAGCGAAACTAACACGACTGAATTCGGAAAACCACTGGAACACTGTGGCTCCAGATGGTGTTTCATCACCAATGTTCGCGATTTAATTCCATTCTTTAACCAAGAAGAATGTTTCAAGTATCTATAAACCACTCAAATAACACTCGTTTTCACAAAAATTGAGGAGTTGGCCGGTTTTGCAATTAGGCGAAACATTCAATGTATATTTTACACTTAAATTTGTATGACGGGTTCGAGAAATAGAAACGAATATAATCATTTTTGAATATGGAGTGTTTTAAAGGTTTAACACTTAATCCGTGAATATACTTTTTATTGTTAGATAATTGTTAAATGTTCTGTGTAAAGAATTTCACGTACTTTGCACTTATGGTTAAATAATAAATAATTCAATTATAAAAAATCGTCCACTATATAAAACACACTATTGTCAGAGCGCATTTAGACCTAAACGAATGTAATACTAAGTTTACTTTGAAATTACTTTAAAATATTTTTTATTCATATAATTCACTTTCTCACGTACCTACGCATTTTCTAATAAAATTTTCAAATTTCGTATTAGTTACATTTAAAGGCGGTATGTCAAATTTTATGAAAATTCATCTATCGATTTTGTATGTGATTATTATTCTTTTTACTAACACGGCTTGTTGGAATACCACGTATGATTTTATTAGTCTGAAAAAGGACTCGTTTAAAACTAAAAGTGAACGATTTTTAAGTTTTGATACGACTGATGATGACCTAAAGGTAAGTTTACTTTTATCCAATAACAATTTATTGTATTTATTCTATGAACCGTGAAATATCATTGCATAAAATAGTTATTTAGGAAATAAGTATAGTAAAATATTTAAAAACCTCTTTTCATCTATGTTGAAACGGTAAGCTATATACATATATTTTTGTTTATGTTCCTTTTATTCTATGATTATGTTAAAAAAGAAGAAGATTTTCTTTATCGATGATATACTTTTCATAACCTGTGTATTGTATTATAAAGGTTGGCCTACCACGTGTAATTTCTCTTATAATTTAAATAAAGTACATACATAAATAAAGTATTTGGATGTAAATCACGACAATGTAAATACGTTTATCTGCATATGTAAATATATATATATCATTTTATTTTAAATTGTGTTTACTTCAAATGTAATTGATTAATTCTTTACTATAGTACTCTGTAGATTAGTTTCAATAATTTATAGTAGGTATATTGTTTTATTGGGATTCGTAGCAAAACTTTTCAGACGAATCTATACGTTTTCAAAATCAAATAGTTGTTGATTTTTTGAATATGATGATCAGATAATGATTAAAAATTTTAAATAAACCGACTAAATCGGCTGGTTTGTGTATAATATAGCTACATTTATCGCATTAAAAAAGTGGTGTGAAATTAATGAGGTCAAAAAATTTTAATGCAGAATCACCAATATCTATTTTATTTATATATAATTCGAAATTTGTAAATAACAAAGCAAGAAATACCAACATTGCAGGTTTTTAACTTATTTTATTATTGTTTGCAGAGGTGATAAGTTAGACCACAATAGATCAATGATAGGATCAGGACCATAATTTCGGTAAATAATTGCAAAATATAATATATATCGCTTGTCCAGTTCAAGACTGGTTTATTTCAAAAAAAGCGATTTCTCAGGAGAGCTGATTAAAGTTTATGCTTTTCTCTTCAATTGATATCCGATGATTGTTGCATTATCCGAATTTGTTAAATTTTGCACGAATCATCACAATAAAAGTACTCCTCTATAGATTTACAGAGGTTTTCCCCTCTCTCTATACTATTTTTTTTATGAGTAATTATGAGCAAAACTCCAAGATGATCCTATCTTGCACCGAAATATTTCAGGTTTTTATAGATAACTCCAGAACAAAAGTGTAAAACATGATTAATATCTTCATGAATTCAAAAATCCTTGAGACTAGTGAGACATTTTTTGAGTCTTTATTCTCAGTGGTAACTACGTCTTTCTTCAGACTAGGTAGGCACTCTTATCACAAATTGTAGACAAAAAAAAACATTTTCATTATTTTAAGATAATCACAGCTTATTACAAAATATGACTTTGTACAATAAATGCATATAAAACTTTATATCTAGATACTACAAAAAGAGAAAAAAAAAATACTGTGCCAATTCGTTTCCTACTGAAGGAACTCAACAATTACTTGGAAAAAAATGCATGTAAATACTTTTACAACTAGATACTTAAAAAAAGAGAGAAAAAAATACTGGGCTAATTCGTTTCCTATTGTAGGAAATCAACAATACAATTGCTTTGGAAAAAAATGAAAATAATAATAATAGTATAAAATAACAAAAATTGTAGGAAAACCAAGGAAGCGATTAGTTTGCACCTTTTATAAATTTTTGTAAAACTCTTTGTAACACAGAGGCATGACAGCTACACCATTGGTTTTTTTTTCTGGAAAAGAGAAAGTAATGCTTCTTTTTTTTTATTAGTGATGCTCGACTTTCTTGTATAGGCCTTGGAGAGTGTTACAGTTGGAGTGAAACTGAAACTGCAAGAAGCAGATGAACTGCTTCGACGTTTCTTGTTCTGGTTTGCTATGTTGATAGATTTGAAATCTTGCTGGGAGAATGATGTTTTATATCGAAAAAATCCAGGCTCATCTTTGTGGGTCTCAATCACACAGATATCAGCGATTGGTACCTTAACACCGTCTTCATTGAACAAAGCGTCCTTTATTGTCAAGTCAGCTGTCACCTTTCTTGGACTTTAGCTCATACATAGTGAAGTTATACACGTTTAATTTGGACACGTAATAAAAGGCTGATGATTCTCCTTGAGGGCAAGGCAGCGAAGCTTGTAGATCAAAAACGGTCACAATTTTATCTAATCCTTTATCTGTATCTTTTTCTAATCGAGCCATCTCCTTTTCTCTTAAATGCTCTTGGTAATTATCTTCGAGCTGTGCTTTCTCAGATTCAGAGGCGTTCAGGTAGCCCAAACAAAAATTACACTGATCTTTTTTAGGGCGGTGGAAAGCAATGTTGAACTCGGTGTTGAATATGAAGGCGTACATTGAATACTTAACGAATGGCTGGCTTGCCTCTTTCTGGACCTCGAGATAATCACGGCTATCTCAAGTTGGCTCTTTCTTGAAGAGAATAATCTAGAGGGAAATAAGTTAATTTACCATTATCATAATTATCATAATAGTTCAGTTTTGTACTAAAGATTGATATGAAAAAGTTACGTACTGTCGGTTTATCACATAATAACCCACTATTGCACAATAGAACTCCACTCTCTCTATGTGTGGCAAGGATCAAAACTGAAATGATTCACTCTTGCACAGCCCCCCCCCTCCACAAATCAAAGATGGCCCACTTACATGCACTCCATCTAGGGGTGATCCACTAAGTTTTTTAAGAAACGGTCTTGCACAGAGTTAGTAGAGGCAATTTGAAGATAATTCATGCCAAAAACTGAAAATCGCTTTATTTTGAGTTAGACCAGTCTTGAACTGGACAAGCGATATAATATAATGTGGAACTCTTGTTTGAATAAAATTACTTTTTGTGTAGTGTAGTATCCTTTAAATTGATTGGAACCGCTCGCATAATTTATTTCATTACATATTTGAGCCTAAAAATTCATAATAGTCTTTAGAACGATCCTGTCCTCTCGTAACCGACCCGTTTTAGTTTCCCTATGTCTGGGGTTCTTAGTTTTAGGGAGTCTTCCATCAAATGCATACATGATCGCTACAATGCCAGTAACTAATCTTCTTCGGCTTCTTCTCAACCAAATTTGTTATCGTCACATTCTTCTTGTATGGTTATCAAGTATCTATCAAGGTTTTCGGATGGGCCAAACGTAGCGTTCTTACGTATCGTGGTCGTGCATTGCATCATGTTTTCTGGTGCTAATCGATGAGCAAATCGAACTAATTTGATAATGACTACTTCATACTCTTAAAGGGTTTCGTCTCGTTTCTGACATTGGTTCTTCAGCTGAGATTAGTACTTGTATTCTAGATGTTCCTGGCCGTATTGAATGTCCAATTTCTTCAAAAGCTGTCGTCAGTTTCTTCAAGAGGTAAGGTCGGTAGTAAATCTAACGAGTACGATAATTAAGTTAATTGCTTCCTCCTTATCGGATACTGTTTTACATAATAAATTCGATCTTCTCTTCTTTTGATGGAGTGTCTTTTGTTTTTAAATTCTTCATATTTTTCTCTAACTCCCCGATTTTCTTAACGATCTGATTTCCCATTGTTGTCATCCTATTTTCAATATCCTATTCTATTTTGTCGTTCATCGCTGACATCTAATTCTTGATATCCGATTTTAGAGATATCGTTTTTCATACTGGGAATATTGTTCTTCATAGTGGAAATATCGTTGTTCATAGTAAATTTACTTCCCCCATGGTCGAAATATTCTTATCCATAGTAGCAGAAATATCGTTATTCGTAATCGAAAGATCTTCATTCATGGCAGAAATCGACGAAATTAAGGTGGAAGCCTCATCTTTGAAGAGAAATGTTTCTAGATCAAAGCTGTCAGTTTCTGGTGGCAATATGAGTATTTTAACTAATTCATTCTTCTTACCGGACGTTTCAAAATCGTAAAAATTCTACTGTGGAGTTCTAAAATTTGGGGATCATCTGCACGCGTTTTCTCTTTTCTAGAATCGTCCCCCGTTAAGGATGCGTTATTCTAGTCTGGCCTCCTTTGTCGACCTACGTTGCCAGCTTGTGTAGAGCTCCGTAGATTGCTTTAGAATATTTATCATTATTCAAATCCAACAATTTGTTTCCTTTTTTTCTTTACATTATATATCGTTTGTACATACGTTTTCACCTCAGAAATATCAGCGGATTGTTTCGATGCTGCTTCACCAAAAAATATTCAATATAATTGATACCTGCTCTGATTACCTTGTGGCCGGGCAAGCAGGAAGGTTTAGCTTGACCTAATTGCTATGAAGGATTATTGCAGATACTTGCCAAAAGCAGTTTTTTAATTTAAAGTGAACTAATATCATACAAATACAAATAATCAATTATCGTTTTCATTCAATCATGGTTAATACATAGGCAATAAAATACAAGATGTTACTGACTTTTTTCAAAGTTATTATTCGCCAATTTATATGTATGATAAGAGTTAAAACTGTTCCAATATCAATTTTTTGCATTTGGTTCCCAAAATTCTATTTTTTGGATCTTATACCTTAAAAATATGTAACTTTGAGACATGATTCAACAAAAACGATAAATTTGAAAACTGATTAAATATTTGTTATGTGAAATTGCCGTATAACGCTGCTAAACATTCATAAAATGTCTACTATTAATCCCCATAAGCAATGTGATTGATAGGCTTCTGAGATTTATACTTTCGGCATTTAAGCATCAAAATAGCTTCGATCAGTTTCCAATGAACTGAACTTCGTTCACTCTCGTTAGCTGTTTATTATGCCCTTATTAAGTCGCATCTCTGATATGCCCTTCCCTTTTGGGATACGTGTGGTAGGACTCAATTCAAGCGGATTATCAAACTACAGCTTCCTTATTCATCTTTGAATCCGTTTGCCCAATTCGTAAGCACGCTTCTTCAATTTCAGAAAGATCGTTGCACGATTATCTACTTAGGAACGCGGAGCACGACCTCTACCTACCTACTCCACGTTCAGAATTAGTTAAGGGCTCAATATTTTACAATGCAAAAAATGCACAATCACTTGCCAATTAAAATCAAATCGTTATCATCCTTTTCCGCATTCTGCAATAATTTGAGGGCATATTTATTGGAAAGTTACTTCTACTCTGTAAAATACTTCTATTCTAATGATAATATTTAATTCCGGGCATGCTGTAAACTGGTTTAATTTTTGCTATGGCCTTATATACTAATTATTATCTATTACTATTACCTATAATTCTGTTATTCTTTGTTTTATCTTTATTTAGTTATTTTTATGTTTGTTATTTAGTTTTAACAAGGTTTTGACTACGAATTAATAGATATTATGGAAGAATTAACGCATAAAAAAGTAATAAGAATGAAAAGTTGAAATTGAAAATTTGCAACGAAAATGGAACGTCACGTTCGAAAACAGTGTTCTAAATCTTATTCTGGGTTAGGGTCCTCAATCTGCTTATAGGTGCTCTACCTGAACTCGGGTTATAGTTTCCGAAAAGTCCTATTGTACTTCTTCAACTTGGCCTATTCGAGTAGAAGTTCAACATGTGCTATTTGTAGATTTTCTATTAAATATCACGATAACAAAAAATGTGTAACCTCAAAAATAAATCTTCAGGTTGTTAGCACGTGTTATTCTTTTTATTTATTTTTATATTAATCTTGCAACGGCTTAAGAATTTCGAAATTTATATTTTTTGTATTTGGTATCCAAAATTCCAAAATTCCTGTCGTATAGCACAGATAAACACAAATTGAAAAAAGCAAAATTTCGAAAACAAATCAAATTATTATTTTTTTATTTAATTTTAGATTGAATTGGAGTTCAGTGTCCCTTTTCTGGAAATTCCAATTAAAAAATCCGTGAATTTTGCCAAAAATGTGGTGGCTAAAGTTAATCTACCCTCTCTGGTCCTAACTGGATTGATCGTATTTATATCTGCAATTTTCCTACCATCTATTATGTTTATTATCAAGAAGTTTCATATTACCAATCAGTTTATGGATACGACTGGATCTAATGAAACTTACAGAGGTAAGTGGAGAACAAACTGATAATCGCCAATTCTCAAATTTTATATCTTTATTTCGTTAGATTATAAATAAGCATTATAATAATTTCTTTGATATATTTCATGCCGAAAAGTTTGAATTTTTGTTTGGAAATTGTAATTTATTTCAATTCAAATTTCAAAATTGAATTTTGTTTGATGAAATTGATCCTGTGTGTTATGTAGTGTCGGTTTTTAATATTGATTTTTATCATTCACTTAACAAAAAGTTACTGTCAACAAGAATATTATTCTTATCTAAATTTCTTCGCTCATTATTAATGTTTTGTGTTCGTTATTTATGTAACAATATTCAACTCGTTCAAACTCATCAATTTCACAAGAGTATCTATTGTTTTAACTTTTAGTCACACAAAGGTGTATTGAAATTTTTCTCTTATTATTTTGGCAATGATAATAATTTTTTTAAATATTCCTAATATTTACAAATGAACTACGATTCCTAATTTTTTCTAATGAACTAGTTTTTTTAACTATAAAGACTCAACATCTATCTCCAATGAACGATGACAATAATTACATAATCAAAAATATGCTTGCGTAGTCGACAAAACCTAATACAAAAGAAAATCACACTTTTTGTATTCAATCTGTATTTTTATTGTCGCAAGCTTCGATTTTGTTTTTGAGAATCAATTTAATGAAATAACATATCACAAAAATGGCAGCAAATTTTATCCAGACAAATGTTCGCTTGCCTGTTATTTTTTCTTTGAAGGTTACTCTGTGGATTATGAATCAGACAAAGTTTTGACAGCTGAAAACGACTAAACGTCTGTTCTTAGGAAAAACATATATTGCTACAAATGATCAGTGTATTAATAAAAAAAAACTGATTTAAATAACCTTAGTGTAATCAATGCATTTTTTTTAGATTTTGAAAAAACAAATTTTTATAATAAATCAATGTCATCATTAACCAACTAATCTTACTTAACCTATAAAATTCAGGTTCATTCATAATGATCTAACCTAATCTAACCGATAAAAATTTAATGTCATTCATAATGTAACCAATAAAAATTCTCAACGATATGAACAGCAACCAGAATCAGTAAACTTGAAATTTATGTCAAGCGTCAATTTGAATATTGATTTTTGAATTTAATAATTAAAAAAAAAAATTAAGACATCACAATGAATTGATGCAAGTAATTTTTAATATTGCTATACTTTTGCACATAATTATACATTTAGTCAATATTCTTTGAATCTGATACAGGGTGAATCCAAATACTTATGCATATTTCTTGGTTTTTTCAAATTAATCGAGTAAGTTGGCAAAGAATTTGTCCCAATTTAGTTTTAGAAATGCGGCAAATAAAAAAAACAAAGTGTACTTTTTAGATAGATTATATATCATATCATATATATAACATTTGAAAAAACCGAGAAAATATGTATTAGTATTTGGATTCACCCTGTATCAGATTCAAAGAATATGGACTTAATGTATAATTAACCAGAATTTCCAATATCAATTAAAGAAGGTCAGAAATCAACACAATTTTTGAAAAAACAATATATTTTGATAACGATTTTAAATTAGTTGAAACGTCAATTTTTTATCAATCTTTCAAAAAATTATGAAAAAAATTTATTTTGAAACAGAAGAGACCTAAAACCAAGAACATTTAGAAACATAAACATATCAAAAACTCTAAGAAATAAGAAATTAAATTGTTGTGAACGCACCTCGTATATATGTATATTCCTTTCGTATTATTAATCTGTTTGCCGCATATACTGAATTTTGTTACCATGGCAACAAGCTGTATTATGGTTTATATTTTTAAACCTTTTTTTGCTTGTCTAGCCGGCGAACTCTGGGCCGTAAGATAAATAGAAAAAGAAATGTAACACTTGCTTTTTGGTCACGTAGTGTGCGTGTGATTATTATCCCGCTACTATCTTATAATATATTTATATATTATGTATTTTGGTTGATGTCAATTAGCAAGAGTGGGTAAATGTTTTAGTTTCAAAGTACAATTTAGTTAAATAGTAAATACAGTCCACTACTTATTGGTTTATGGTTTAATGATGTAGTAAAGGTGAATAAGAAGAAAGTTTAGTGTTTTATTTGCCATTACAAATGAACTAAAAAATAACGTAATCAGGAATCTTCTGTACATAAATAAATTAAGATAATTAATTAAGATTTTCGGTAAGTAGAAATTTTATTATTTTTATACATATTTCTTATATTGTATTTGACCATAATTTCACTCCCAAAAAACGTAAAATTACCAATTTTTAAAGAGAAATTGTGAAAACAAAAAATTATTGCGAAAATCAAAATTTAAATTTGAACTTTGAACACCCCTTATCATGCAATATTTGCATGAGACATGTTGAGCGAGATCATATTTTTAGGTCTAGAATATACAGTTCAGAGATTGGACATTCTTAATGAATCACCCTGTATATATGTACATATATAAATAATTTTTGAAAGACAAATAAAAATTGACGTTTCGATTTATTAAAGTCTTTATCAAAATATTATATATTATATTTTTCGAGTATTAGATCCGTTTCAAAAATTTTTGGATCTTTATAATTGAATTTAGATTTTTGTGATATTTCAAGGTTTGTTAATGCAGTTCTATTTTTTTTATATTATTGATAACCTCTTAGTCTATTTTCTATATTTTCTAAATACTGAGTCTACCCTATGTGGACAGCGTCTCATACATTATATGTACAAAACGAGAATTGAAATTTGCTGAAATTATTTTCTCAAAATGTCAAAAAGTAATGGCACATAATATGTCAGGAAAAGTAATATCAGATATCAATCTACATACATTTGAAAAAAATAATTTCAGAAAAAGTTTTTGATTCATATTTTGTCTAGTGTAAACCATAGTTTCAAATAATTTTATAACTTTCTATACGTTTTTAATGATAAATCGTCTCGATTTTAGGTTTCTTAATTCTAAAAAATTCTAAAACGTGTATAAAAAATTGACATTTTGACCTAGGTTTTGAAAAAGAGCGCAATAAGTTGGAAAATCAATTTTTCACCAGTTTTTTAAAAACTATTTTTCAATTAGAAGAGATCTAACGTCAAGATTATTGTCTCAAATGCAATGAATAATATCAGAAAAAACGTATTTGAGTACAGGAAACCAAGTAGAAATTTGCTTATCAGATCTCTACATTTTCACAAAAAATTTATTGCAACAAGAGAAACAAATGCATTAGTAAAAATTTTTCATATATTACTTCTAAAAACTTTGTAAACAGTAACTACAGCAAAGTGATTTCTCAATATTTTCCAAGTACTGTTTCATTTTTTACCTTTTTTCCCTTTTCCTCCTTTCTTGCCTTTTCCTCCTTTCTTGCCTTTTCCTTTGCCTCCTTTTCCCTCCTTCTTCGATTTTTTTTCTTCAAAATCTGCAGGATCATATTGAGTATCACAAGTAGCCATATTCTTTTTCTTCACAAATCTTTCTGGATGGATTATACCAGCTGGGGAAGTGAACTCTATATCTAGCTCACTATCGCTGCTAGATTCTTGTGGATCATCACAATGGCATAATTTAGAATCATCATCATCTGAAGAAGGAATAAATTAAGGCAAAAATTAGTGGATACAACTTTTTATACTTGGCGTGCATGAAAAACACAACATTCTATTTTGCTTTTTAAATCGATTACACTTTTCTATCGGAATACATTGAACTATTTGAACTATTTGTTCCATCAGTAGGATCACCCCCTTCGGCATGGGTGGGAAAAGAGGAAAATTATCATTTTTGTTTTTATATAGTTCCACTGGACCATTCACTTTTATCTACACTACCGACTAAATACTCTATCTCTATCTTAAAATATTTTACAACCTGATGAAACACGATACACAATACACATATATGTTCCAAAATTTAACGAAACATTTTTGCTCGTGAAAAGAAATATGGTATTAAAATTTTTCCAAGAAACGTTAGCTTGTAAAATAGTAATTTTAAAACCTAGCTGCATATAAATTTTATTTTATGAAGTTTTGTTAATGTGTCTGTCGAAAGCGCTAAAATGGATTGTGAACTTACTCTTTTTGGGTTTCGTGATTTTAAACTGCATAGGAGTACAATCGATGTAGGGGTCTTCGTTATCTGCCAATGTTTTAGAATCCTTTAACGGATTCATTGTAATGAAATAAGTCCCTTCTTTTTTTTGTATGTGCAACGTAGGTTTTGGTTTAATATGGAGAGAATCCGATGATACTCCTCTCACAAGACCTTTGCCTTCTCCTCTGTAGGGGAATCTTGGAAGTACTAGTTTTCCCAATCCCTTTGCGTTTCTATGAGCCAGTATACGTTTCGCTATAGTCTTCTCGATAGCTCCGGGTCGCCAGCCTCTTCTTGGCTAGATAGAAGCATTTTTATTTGATCATTTCAATATCTCATCAGTAAAAATGAAATTTCGATTACAATCAAAATAAAAAGACGTAAAATGAAACGAGGTGCAGACATATGAATAAGAGACAAATAATAATCTGGAAGTTTACTTGGAACATAACAAAAAATTACTTTTAGGCGTAATTGCATGAATTTCATGTGTGAATGGAAAAATATTTTTTATTCGATACATTACTACACAGTTCCTTATGAATTTCAAGTTAATTCAACATCCCCATATACAAAAAAAAAACAGTATTTTCGAGTCCGGGACCTTTTAAGGCTACTAACTATTTGTTGAGCAATTTTTCTGGTATTTGTGTATCCTTAATAATTCGATGAATTTGTTCCTTAAGTTGTCCTCTGTTTCGAAGTCTATATATAGTACAAGCTAGAGCAACATGAGTTTTTATTGACTCTAGTCCCTACTGCGGACCAAAATACACATACAAATAATCAGAAAATTGAATATAATTGAATTGAATTTTATTAGTATTTAGCTGATTAATATTTGGCAGCATACTACAGCATTCGATCAGGATTATCAATAGATCATAATATATTTGCCTGGCAGGTATAATAGGATTTTTTTTCTATAGATAGTTGTACTTTTATTACATGCCCAATTTCTCGTTTTCTATTTTCTATTTTACTTTAGAGTAGTAACGTTATGAGGGACGGATCTATCTTCGAAACGTACACTCTATCTTCATATTTAACTCAATTTTGTAACAAAATTTTTCACTTATATACCTAATAGTGCTCTAATGTGACTAAGATCATTTTTAAATCAATCGAATTTGAATTTAATCGAAATATAAATACGTGGTATTGTTTTCGTTACCTTCATTTGGAGTATAGGTGTAAATTTATTCCACAACCATCCCATATAAGCTGGTACATTACGCCTAGGTAAAACACATTCCCTGTGCCCTATTTTTACTCCAGGATATTTGTTACCAATAGAATAAACGAATTTTCCTTTCTTTTTTATTTTTTTACTTGGAGCAGCGCCGCTTGTATCTGCCTTCACTTCTGCTGTTACAGTTGCTTTTCCGTCCTGAAAATATCGATTCTTACACATAAATAAAATATTAATTCAAAATCTAGTCCCCCGTTGCTTGTTATTATATATTATTATATATTGTGAGTTTTTGTAGTTTTTAGATAAATCTGACAAACAGATTATTAAAAATGGCCAACATTATACTGTTTTGAAGCCGAATTGTTAAAGAAAAGAGTTTTGTTCCTTCACGAACTTGCTTGCTTGCCTATTCGTCTACCTATTTTGTAGAAAAAAATCGCCGTAGTTACATGCGAAGAATTCCTGAAGGACATTTTTAAAACAATACCATTGTATCAAATATGATAAACATCTATCAGCATTTATTCTATTTTTGTATCAAATAACGTAAACATGTATCAGCACTATTTTATTATAAATAAGATGTTTGTAAACAATTCGATGATATTTAATGTTTATAATTAGTTCGATCTTGAGATTAATTGTATTCATATAAATATTCAAAAATAAAGTTTTTTAAAAATATATTTCGAAACCCGAAATATATAATTCCGTTTTCGTTACAATTTATCGGATCAAATAAAAAAATGCATCGTCACATAGTCGCATTGAAACATATTTTCAATGATAATTTACTACCAGTTTTTGCATAACAAAAATAGTGAATTTTTTAAGGTCGGCCCAATGATGAACCAGATTATTTGATAGTTCTTTTAAACGCAACGAAACTGTCGAAATCACGTAAAAATATTTTTATTTGTAAAGGAAACTGTACCCAAAATGCTAGAATGGAAAGTAATATCAGTACAGAATATTATTGTAGAAAAGACGAAAAGAATAGAGAAAGATGGAAGAGTAGAAGCTAAAGCGAAATTTTTATAATCTTAGGAATGTGACAGAAATATGGCAAGGAAAAATCTTTGTGATAGGCGACATAAATACCGAAGTAGTGTGACAAAGAAGTAGAAACGAGAGTAACTAATAATAGAACAAAAAATTAAAAAGGGAGTGATCATTACTGAAGACGGAAAGATAATGAAAATATGGAAAGAATATTTCAGCAACGTACTTAATACAGGGCACACTGAAAACACATCAGCCGAGGAAAATTTGCGTACGATCTGGATCAGCCGGTTGCCCGCAACTATTCCACTGGTGATGGCTACGCAGAAATAACAATAACTCAACGAAGCGGCGGAATCCGCAGATTTAATTACTTCTCTGCCATCAAAAAAGGCCTCAAAGTGTCCAGACGTCCACCGCCGGAACGCTGGCGGAAAATATTGGCCAGATTGTCCATGATTTAAGTCGAAAAAACAAAGGGGTGTACCGAGTTGATCGGAGAGGATATTTAGAAGGTTATAAAACATTATTTCCTATATGGTGTTTAAACTATCGGATTACTAGATCCTCTCTATCATATCTGTCGATCGCTATATTACCTATCAGATTTTATTTGTTTGCTCTTTTCGAACCAAGCTTCTGCTTCGTAGCCCTATATATTAAGACATGAACTGTGAATGGGCAATAACGTACCATGCATGTAATGAAAAAATATCATTCTCCCATTATCAATTATATAAAAACAATTATTACGACAAATTAAAAATGAATGTCATGGTTTTAATTCTGGTCTTTTGGTTCATTTTTTAAGCACGTTTCACACGAGTGGCTTCTTAGAACGGTATTATTACAAGAAAAAGAGCGTTACTACATATATTATTCCCGATTAAATTTTCATCTCACATTCATAAAAATATTTTGTTCATATGCTAAAAGTCTTTGTCACAAACGATAACTTCATATATAATCTTCTATGCCTTTTTACATTCAATCTTTCACTTACTGTCGAGGCAATCCGAATAGTACATTAAATTATGACAAGCCGTGAAAATTAGTGTTTAGTGAATTTTTAAAAATGTCGTTCAGAAGTCGAGATTTTGTAAATCTCGTACAGTCAATGTTTTTTCATAAAATATGTCCGTTGTAATAATTTTGGAGACGTTGGAAAAGTAGACAAAAACGTTGGAAATAACTAAAAGAAAATAAGTGTTCAAATGTATTTTGGAATCACGGGACGGAATTTTGAAGATAATCGTGCAATTGAGAAATTTGAGAAGCCGCGATTTTATCTTGCAAAATTGCATCGTATAATTCTCATTACCAGAAAATTGTTCAACCGAACAAGAAGAATTCATTTGAAACCCATTAAAAATATAAATTTTCTTGATTTTAGGTCTCTTTTGATTCAAAATTAGTTTCTTTTCTAATTTTTTAAAGACGAAACGTCAAATTTTCATCTGTCTTTAAAAACAGACTTAAAATCAAAAACATTTAGAAGTATTAAAATTATATAGAACTTTACTGCCAAAAATATCAAAACAGCTACCCAACTATGGGATATACGTAATGTAGAGTTGGTAAATAGCCAGTATTACCCCAGCTGACCGATAAACCATACCTTCATTATAATTTCAGTTCGGGCTCGAATATTTTCTCCTTGCTCATCGGCTTTAGGACATAAAGGGTCGGAGCAATAGGAGCTCCTATTTTTGGCCTTATTTGCATAAGGACAAAGTGGATTTCCACAAATACCGCCGTCTTCCCCATCACCATCTTCATTTTCTCTTTTACCACTTCTCTTGAAAAAGGGACAATCAGGATTACCGCAAAAGCTTTCTTTTTTCTTACTATACGGACATTCGGGATTTTCGCAACTGTCTGCAATACAAAATTATACATATTTTTGCAGATATACCGTAGTATTTACATGTAATGAAATAAACATCTCCGACAAAGTGATTCTTCTCAGCTTTGCAAGATTATTGCTATGACTATATGTTTTATCTTTCGCGAGGTCTCACCAGTTTGACAAACTACGGTCTGAAGTTTACTACAGCATTAGAAGTATTTCAATATGTAGAAATCATTAATATAAAAACTGTAACTTCGTTATTTATAAAAAAAATACTGGATTAGAAATTATAATAATGCGTGTGGAATAATTGAGGTTAAATAACATCTCTGATATCCATTTGTTTAATTTAATTATATTTCGGTGAAAGGTCCTAGGTAGCTAAATTCCATTCTACACAACACCTTATCAAATTATCGATCCAAACTAATCAAGCAGTTTATTTCTATGAGGTGGACAAAAATTCATTTTATTCTTGATTTTGATAATGATAATTATTATCAATGTGCTGTTATTTAATGAACTTGGTATCTTAAAAAAAAACAAAGCTAAAAAATACCCAAAAATATAACCGCAACTGAATTTCAAAAATCAAGTTGCTACCAATCAATTAAAATTAAGTTGGCTGCCTAAAGTCACTTAAAATATCAGTTGACGTTTTGTCAAATATACAAAGCCGAGTGAAAAAGTTTTACTTAATACTTCACGCTAAATTACAGCGGAAAAAAGCATATCTTATTGGTCTCTATGACATATTGAATTAATCATTCCTCCACCGAGTCAAAACATGATTTCCGACACCGTTCAACAAATCTGCATTCAATGTCAAATAACTTTCCACAACACTTTTAACAACATGTAATTTTACTTATTTTAATACCATAAGTTACAGGAATAACAAATTAACTACAAACCTTGTTTTTCTTGTGCAGCTGGACAATAGGGATTGCTGCAAATGGAGCTGGAACTTTTTTTCTCGACAAAAGGACAATCGGGGTTATCGCAAATTGAAGAACTTTCTGAGGTATCATAATTCCTTCTTTTAGCATTAGATGTAGCAAATGGACAATCGGGATTACCACAAAAGCTATCCTTATTTACAGGATTTGCAAATGGACAATTGGGATTACTACAAACACTGTCCTTTTTATTAGCAAATGGACAATCTGGATTATCACAAATACTGTCTTGTTTGTTTGAACATGAGCAACCAGCATTATCACGAATGTCATTTTTGTTGTTAGCAAATGGACAATTTGGATTACTGCAAACGCTTGTTTCGGATTTTTCAGCATACGGACAATTTGGGTTTCCACATTTACTGTTTTTCATTTTCTGTACGCTTTTTTGTTGAATTTTGTCGGAAAATGGACAGTCTGGTTTGCCGCATACTGTAGTCTTGTTTTGAGCGAATGGACAGTTTGGATTACTGCAAACACTATCGTTACTGTTAGATTTTTCAGGTTTGAACTGACACATGGGTGATCCACAAAATTTATCTGAAACATGATGAATTTATTTAGTAGCGTTATTCTATAAAATAATTACGCCTAACTTTCTACCTAAATATTTATAAATAGTATATTATATTCCATTATATTATATTTCCCGGCTTGTGCAATGTCAAAGCCGATACAAAAGCGATGCCACGACAGGATATTCAAATTTCAGACAGCATTTTTCCTTCTATTTTCCTTATCCTTATCCTATTTTCCGACCGTTGTTATGTGTGAGCCTAGACAATTGTTACGGATTAAAATGTGGAAGGTAACAGCTCTAGTTTAACTAAATTCACTGAATATTATTGGAATGTCAACATTATCAAATAGTCGAAGTACATAAAAACGGCTCGAAACGGTTCCCAAGATCAGAGAGCCTGAAAGTTGTAATTAAAACCCTAGTACAACATTAAATAGCTACTGTGCCGGTGTGAAACGTTTGCGTATGAAAATGTCAGCAGGTTTTCCACTTTTGTAAAACGGTTTCCACGTAAAAATTGTTTAGAAACATTCTTAAGGTCTCAACTAACAGCGGTAAAGCAATGGCCAAAGGTTTAGTCGTACAAAAATCCTTGATTGAAACGTGTCGGAATACTCCCTTAAAAAATCGATACGGTTCCCGCGCCCAACTTTTTTTCCAACATTCTTTATCCCTTAACTAAGAGCTGTGCGTAATGGCAGAGGTTTTGGACGACAATAAACCCTCGGCAGAGATTATCTAGTCGGAAAATGTCAACAAATTTGTTAATACACGATTTCATGTATGTCATTCAATTATTTTCAAATTCTAACCCAAATTACAAAAATACC
The DNA here is from genome assembly GCF_026250575.1 of Diorhabda carinulata. Lineage (NCBI taxonomy): Eukaryota > Metazoa > Arthropoda > Insecta > Coleoptera > Chrysomelidae > Diorhabda > Diorhabda carinulata. Next base: position 66,841,834 of record NC_079472.1, read on the forward strand.
CTTTATAAAGAATAATTTTTGGGCATAGTATTTCAATAATATCAAAATAATATATGAAATAATAGATGAGCCAATGAACTATACGATAAAAAAATATATTATAATATTTACACTATTTACAAATTTGCATTTTTCGACTAGATAATCTCTGCTGAGTGTTTATTGTCATCCATAACTTCTGCCATTACGCGGAGCTCTTAGTTAAGGGCTAAAGAATGTTGGGAAAAAAGTTGGGCGCGGGAACCGTATCAATTAAAACTCTATTATTCAGTTACCCTAACCTTTTTTCACTTTCTTTGGGTATTTAGGAGCTGAAGGACAGCTTGGATTACCACAATATTCATTCACGCTTCGGTCCGGTTCTTGCCTGAATGGACAATCAGGATTGTCGCAAACATCATCTGAAATAATTTGTAAATTAAGTTGGAATACAGGGTATACTTAGTAGAATAGAATTATATAACTATGTCTCAAATTAAAATGAAGATAAAAACTGTAATTTCCTTGTAATTATCAATTACTCTTCAGCTACGTTAAACGGGTCGGAACGATTAACAAAAAAAAAAAAACAAATTTAAGTTTATTTTGAAATTCGGTAGAATAAAATATACAAAATTATTCTTTGACAAATATATGATAACGAAGGACTAATTTACGAGATGGTATCAAAAACATGTTAAATTATTTTATTAAAAAATTGAGAGGTGACAAAATTATTCTGTTTCTAATAACCTCCCTTGGCATTTAATGCACTTATCCGAACCTTAAAGATATGTTTGGAAGCATTTACTGAAAGCTTATTTGGAATGCTTTCAGTTTCTCTATCAGAAATGGTGTCACGCCGTTTTCCATCCGACCATTTTATATTTTGGATGAGCTACAAGCTGCATGATGGTAAATCTGACGAGCGAGGCATATGTGCACAGACAGGAAGACTTTTAGCATCCAAAAACTCGTGAAGTAAAAGTTACTTGTTTTCATGATCAAAAACTAGTCGTTTATTTGTTCGTGTGATGAATTCGAAATCTGCAAGTTTTCCCCAGTCATCAGTCAGTCGATCGCATTTACATGATTAACTCGATCAGTTTCCTAACAACAATGAACATGATCCGGTTGAGCTCCCGAACATTCAGATCAAGATCGAGCAAATCCGATTATAGTTTCCGAGAAGTCCTTAAAACACATGAGGGGTCTGAGAAGTAGCAGTTTTGTTCGAAATCTGCAAGTTTTCCCCAGTCATCAGTCAGTCGATCGCATTTACATGATTAACTCGATCAGTTTCCTAACAACGATGAACATGATCCGGTTGAGCTCCCGAACATTCAGATCAAGATCGAGCAAATCCGATTATAGTTTCCGAAAAGTCCTTCAAACACATGAGGGGTCTGAGAAGTAGCAGTTTTGTTCGAAATCTGCAAGTTTTCCCCAGTCATCAGTCAGTCGATCGCATTTACATGATTAACTCGATCAGTTTCCTAACAACGATGAACATGATCCGGTTGAGCTCCCGAACATTCAGATCAAGATCGAGCAAATCCGATTATAGTTTCCGAAAAGTCCTTAAAACACATGAGGGGTCTGAGAAGTAGCAGTTTTGTTCGAAATCTGCAAGTTTTCCCCAGTCATCAGTCAGTCGATCGCATTTACATGATTAACTCGATCAGTTTCCTAACAACAATGAACATGATCCGGTTGAGCTCCCGAACATTCAGATCAAGATCGAGCAAATCCGATTATAGTTTCCGAGAAGTCCTTAAAACACATGAGGGGTCTGAGAAGTACCAGTTTTGTTCATATTTCGTATAAAGAGTAAAAAAGTAAATTAACTGCCGATTTAAATTCAAAAGTTTTGTCAACTTACCGTCTTTTTTCCTGGCAGGACAATCAGGATTATCACATATATCATCTTCTTCATCATTATCTTTCAATTCACAAGTGGGATTTACATCACCTTAAATACAACATACCAGGTGAAATAATTTTTCTTTTTAATGCTGCTACATATAACATTTCATATTAACGGACAGCATGACGATTTTATTTTCTAAGTATTATATTTACCTCTATTTTTTTGTTCCATAAATGGGCATGGGGTCTGTCTGAATGGACAAATTGGATTGTTACACGGACTTGGCAAGGCGTAAGGACAACTAATATTTCCACATGGCCCGCGTGGTTGTGGTTTCGGAGCCGGACATTTTATAGTTTGTAGCTCAGGAGGTTGATAGGGGCAATTAGGGTTTCTGCATGTTTCTACCGGTAACGGGTCTGGACAATCCCAGTGAATAGGTGGTAAAGGAGGATCAAGAGGATATTTACATTTTGGATGTCCACATGAATCCGCCACTGGGGCAGGAAGAAACATCAGTTCTAATGCTGCATCATCATCCACCAATCCTACAACATAAAATAATAGTAACCAAAGATGTGAGAACAAAAGAAGTAGCTAGATGTTTGCTGCTTGATGATCAATTTGAAGTCCTAAAACTATTTTATCTACTGACATTCCATTATCCAAAAAATTGCAGAAATAACTAGCTTTTTATTTTCAGTTTTTTGGGCTGTTTTCAGATTGGGCTGTTAAATATTAATATTCTCAAGATTTCCTGTATATCGTAATCTCATTTTGTAGCAAACCTTTATTTTATTTAAAAGCTCGTAGTTATTTGAATATTATTTTCCTTTATTTCAAACTTTTAAAAACAAGTCAAAGAATAACGTGATAATTCAATTTGCAGTATCACAGCATAACAGTACAATCACTGACCTGTTTTATACTTTGCATAAGCACATTTTGCACTGCCGCATCCAGCGAGGAAGGATTTTTCAGTGTAAGGGCAAATGTCTTTGTTGCATGGAATGTCTTCGCAACTTTCCTCTTCCGGAGGTGCAACTAATTTCACCTCCTTACAATAAGTTTTACAATTTTCTTCTATTATATTCTGTGCATATGGGCAAGTTACTTCTCCACAAGGACCTGAAAGTTAGATATTGAGATATAAATTTTCATTCAATGGAAATTATTTGTTGAATCCCAAGTTTTTTATATAGAAAATACGTTGAAATAAGAAGAATAATGTGACTTTTCAGGAATAGAGAGCATTAATCTGTATTCCATTTCATAACTTCTTCAATTGATTATAATTTGTCTCAAAAACTATTATTTTGAAAGCAGTAGGTTTTATTTCATAACTCATATCTTGATCCCAATTGATATACAACAAAATAAATAGTAGAGGATCTAGAGGTAATAACTTTATTTATTACGAAAACAATCGAAATGTATCATAATGTGTGAAATTTGAATTGCAATTGATTATTTATTAGACTCAGAACTATCAAGATTACATCAAAGTACTGAGCGATATACTGAGCACACTGGTTAAATTACCACTACACCAACACTTCCAACTACACTGAGTGACGCACGTTTAGATGATTATAGTCTTCAGAGACTAAAGGTAAACAGTTTACTTTAATTTTAAGTTTACCATAATTGTGAATTTTGGTGTAGTGGTAATGTGGTGTGAATATCACCAACGATTCAAGAAATCGCAATTTAGTAACTTAGTACTATATAAAATAATAATTTTACTGGCCGATAAATGATCTATCAAAGTCCAAATCTAGACGATAAGTTTAGTTGACTATGAAAACGTGCGTTAAGTGTTTTCAACTATAATTTAATCAAATCCTAACCGACAAGAATATCAAGTGGTCAATGAATCATTTCTCAATATAATCATTCTAACCAATGTTTCACCGTTACATGGGACTCGCTCGGTTCATTAATTTTTAGCAATCGAGCTCATTTATTTGTATACCATCTAAAGACCGTGCATGGCTAAGTACTACTCGGGTATCCCTAGTAGCTAACAGCCAAAAACATAGATAAATAACAGAATGATCAACTTTACAGTCTTGCATGTTGTGGATGATCGATGCCCAATTAATAATGACAATTTTCAATCACTAAATGTTTCTTTTACTTTAGTGAAGAATTCACTGTAGCTCAGTCTGTGTCAACGGGAAAGTCCTTAAACTGATGTTCCTGATAAGAACCACGGGACAAAATTATTTCATTCAATTCCAAAGATTCTGTTACATCTTATATATTAAAAAAATTGATGATTTCCATTCCGAGTCCGTTCAGGCGTTCTACCCAACCGATTTGCTTAATTTTTTTTTGCTTTTCAATGAAAGGTATTGATGCACAGATCAGCCATCAACCATCGGATTTCATCTAATTTTCACCATTCTCAAGTTATACTCAAATGCGATTTCCCCCTGTACATTACTTATGGGAGTTTTTCACATACACACGTTCTATCTTCAATATCTCAGGTTCTATTCAAGATAGAAACTTCGTTTTAGTTTAAGAACACTCGCTGAAACACCTTCTTTCTTTTGAGTTTTTGAACACTTAAATCGGTTGAGTTGGAGAGGAGCTAGACGTGGACAATCAATGTGGAGTTATGGATTTTTGTAGGTTTTTGGCAATTTTTCTACATTCAAAGATCTATATCTCAGGTTCTGATATAGCTACAGAGATCGTTTTGGTTTAAGAACACTCGCTGAAATACCTTCTTTCTTTTGAGTTTTTGAACACTTAAATCGGTTGAGTTGAAGAGGAGCTAGGCGCGGACATTCAATGTGGAGTTATGGATTTTTGTAGGTTTTTGGCAATTTTTCTACATTCAAAGATCTATATCCCAGGTTCTAATATAGCTGCAGAGTTCGTTTTGGTTTAAGAACACTCGCTGAAATACCTTCTTTCTTTTGAGTTTTTGAACACTTAAATCGGTTGAGTTGAAGAGGAGCTAGGCGCGGACATTCAATGTGGAGTTATGGATTTTTGTAGGTTTTTGGCAATTTTTCTACATTCAAAGATCTATATCCCAGGTTCTAATATAGCTGCAGAGTTCGTTTTGGTTTAAGAACACTCGCTGAAATACCTTCTTTCTTTTGAGTTTTTGAACACTTAAATCGGTTGAGTTGAAGAGGAGCTAGGCGCGGACATTCAATGTGGAGTTATGGATTTTTGTAGGTTTTTGGCAATTTTTCTACATTCAAAGATCTATATCCCAGGTTCTAATATAGCTGCAGAGTTCGTTTTGGTTTAAGAACACTCGCTGAAATACCTTCTTTCTTTTGAGTTTTTGAACACTTAAATCGGTTGAGTTGAAGAGGAGCTAGGCGCGGACATTCAATGTGGAGTTATGGATTTTTGTAGGTTTTTGACAATTTTTCTACATTCAAAGATCTATATCTCAGGTTCTGATATAGCTACAGAGATCGTTTTGGTTTAAGAACACTCATTGAAATACCTTCTTTCTTTTGAGTTTTTGAACACTTAAATCGGTTGAGTTGAAGAGGAGCTAGGCGCGGACATTCAATGTGGAGTTATGGATTTTTGTAGGTTTTTGGCAATTTTTCTAGATTCAAAGATCTATATCTCAGGTTCTAATATAGCTACAGAGATCGTTTTGGTTTAAGAACACTCATTGAAATACCTTCTTTCTTTTGAGTTTTTGAACACTTAAATCGGTTGAGTTGAAGAGGAGCTAGGCGCGGACACATTCAATGTGGAGTTATGGATTTTTGTAGGTTTTTGGCAATTTTTCTACATTCAAAGATCTATATCTCAGGTTCTGATATAGCTACAGAGATCGTTTTGGTTTAAGAACACTCATTGAAATACCTTCTTTCTTTTGAGTTTTTGAACACTTGAATCGGTTAAGTTGGAGAGGAGCTAGGCGCGGACATTCAACGTGGAGTTATGGATTTTTGTAGGTTTTTGGCAATTTTTCTACATTCAAAGATCTATATCCCAGGTTCTAATATAGCTGCAGAGTTCGTTTTGGTTTAAGAACACTCGCTGAAATACCTTCTTTCTTTTGAGTTTTTGAACACTTAAATCGGTTGAGTTGAAGAGGAGCTAGGCGCGGACATTCAATGTGGAGTTATGGATTTTTGTAGGTTTTTGGCAATTTTTCTACATTCAAAGATCTATATCTCAGGTTCTAATATAGCTACAGAGATCGTTTTGGTTTAAGAACACTCATTGAAATACCTTCTTTCTTTTGAGTTTTTGAACACTTAAATCGGTTGAGTTGAAGAGGAGCTAGGCGCGGACACATTCAATGTGGAGTTATGGATTTTTGTAGGTTTTTGGCAATTTTTCTACATTCAAAGATCTATATCTCAGGTTCTAATATAGCTACAGAGATCGTTTTGGTTTAAGAACACTCATTGAAATACCTTCTTTCTTTTGAGTTTTTGAACACTTGAATCGGTTAAGTTGGAGAGGAGCTAGGCGCGGACATTCAACGTGGAGTTATGGATTTTTGTAGGTTTTTGGCAATTTTTCTACATTCAAAGATCTATATCTCAGGTTCTAATATAGCTACAGAGTTTGTTTTGGTTTAAGAACACTCGCTGAAACACCTTCTTTCTTTTTAGTTCTTGAACACTTAAATCGGTTGAGTTGGAGAGGAGCTAGGAGCGGAAATAATGTCATCGTTCCTTAATAAATGTATAATATTCAAAATGTACTCAAATTCAAATAATGTGTTAAGTACAAGTGAAGCTAAATAGAAGCGTATCAAAAATGAATCTGATGACTTAAATTTAACATCGATAATAACAAGCGTTACCTTATATTGCTAGATAAATTACGTGAGTTGCAACCAAAAATTTATTTTTAAGGAAATCGTCGATATACTAATTTATCTATAAGAATCGGCTCTTGAACGTCATTATAGAAAAATTGATACCATAGTACGTACTATTATCCTTATAACACAAATATCCAATATGAACAAATTAATATTTATTTCAGAGTGATACTTTACAAAAACAATGAATGTATAAAAATTTTGTCAGGTTGTAAAATCATCTTTTTCTTTCGATATTATTCAAATTGAACTTTGATTTTGATTACATTACTCAGAGCATCCATTCTTATTGAATATAAATCAGTCTCGACAAAATTTTCACAAAGTTTGAATACATTTTCAGTTTAAAAACTGAATTAAACTGGCAAATTTGATTTACACTTACTGTACGAGTAATAAATGGTTACGTTATACTTAATAATTTAGTAAAACGATCATACCTAAAGCTTTCTTGTATGCATTCACAATTTGATCGAACTGGTCCATAATTGGTTTACATTCAGTTATAGCTGATTTGGGAAAAAACGTTCTAGATATGTCATTTGCGTCAGCTGAACCTCCACCTCTAAGTCGAAAATTTTTTTGTTTGAGATTGCAATTTTCAAAATTTCCCAACAGTATGTCACACTGATTTATGACTCTCTCGCAGTATTTAAGAGTATCCAAATGCGTTTCAATACCGAAAACTCCTCCTCCTCTAAGGCGTAGTGTTCTTGGTTTTTCTAGAATAAAATTCAAGATAATATTATTACAGTTCCTAAGTTAAGAAAATACAATTCAATTAATAGTGAAAAAACTCAGTTGACGTGTCATTTGTTAAATAAAAATTGGCAGCTCAAGAATATTTAAATCCATTTTGTTTATTTTCCCATCTTTGTTATATCAAAGTTGGGAGAAACGTTAAAAATGATCTAAAAATATGGCAATTAGGAAATTGTCAAAAATTATCAACTAAATATCTATTGTATAATATGTATAAATACATAGATGAAGTAATAGAAATATCAAACATAATACTGAGTTGTGTAGATTGTTTCGTCTTCCAAATATTACCTGTTTAAATGAACAATGAATTGAAGCAAGAAAGTTACCTAAGGAAAAACGTAGTAATTAACGCGGCTCTAAGAATGCGCTCTGAAAATATCGGCTAACGATCAGTCTTCTTAAATCGGGAAGTTACCCGACTTGTATAAAGAAAGTACACTAATTTTTTCGCAATATTACAGATATAAATATTGTCTAATAGAAATATGAAAGAAATCGACCAACAAGACTCTATTCCTAAGAAAAATTACGAAGAGGATATATATTTATTGTGAATAATCCAACACACTTTTCAAATCATAGATGTTTTAAAATATTTGCAATCGATCACAATGAAATTTCAGACCCATTAGCGCCCAGCGGCACCATACGGTCCCAGCAACCACTTAGCTTTTCATCACCTTTATATCGCCTTGAGAACAATTTTTTGGAGAGGGGATTGTGAGCTATTTATAGCTGGCACTCGTATCCCTTCGTATACCCCTGCAGAGGAAAAAATTCCTATATCAGGGCCTAAGCAAACATACCTAAAGTACCCAAAAAAAAAGCCGTTCCCTCCAAATCCTACCCAACGAATCTCTCTCTCTCCCCCTTCGTATACCTGAATGCATTTTACTTGGAATTGGTGGTAGTTCTGTACGGTTGTGTTAAACTCGAGTAATTTTCTGTTTAGTGTAAAAATGGACATCCGATTCGTGTAAGTATTATTTCAGTCATATTTTCAATTAGTAAGTAATAGTGTGACTCTATGTATCTGATATCGTTATTTAGTAAATTTCCCCATATGGGACCACCAGGCGTTTCGCAAGACAAAATGATTCAAAACATATTTTCTTCTTCTTTTAGTGGAATTACATTAAAAGAGGCATTAGACATTGCTTATGATGAGTCTGATAGCGAAGTATCCTCCCGAACCCAATGTATTATCTGACGAAGATTCGGGAGATGAAGATGAAGGTGGTGTCGTTGACAATCTTGTAGGAGACAACTAAATGCTGGTTCAAAAATTGTTCTTGCGGATAATACGAGAATTGGAGGTACTGAGGAGAATTTTCCTGCAGCAGAAGCAACCCAGCCCAGCCCAGCACTAGCTCAAGTCCCGATTTTCCTGATAAAATCGCTCTGACCCCGCGCCCAACAAATTTTGAATTTACTATTGGAGATTTGACACATTTTTCAGAAGAATTTTTACCAGGTGACTACAGTGCAAACACTTATTTGACTAGCGTTGAAATGTTTGAGCTCTTTTTCTCAAATGAGTTGCTAGAAGCAATAGCACTCCAAACAAAAAATTACTCCCTTTTCAAAACCAGTCCTGATCCAAGTTTCCATTGGAATTCTTATACTCAGTGGATATAATCCTTTACCTTCCAAAAGAAGCTATTGGGAAACAGCCAAAGATATGAGAAACGAGGGACCGATTTTTGCATTTTGTACCAGAACGAGTTACGACGAGTCAATGATAAACTACTACGGCCGTCACGTGTGCAAACAATTTATAAGAGGAAAACCTGTGCGATTTGATTATAAAGTGTGGAGCCTCAACACATCTAGTGGTTACCCGATAAATTTCGAAATTTATCAAGGAAAGAATCCAAGAGCCATTAAAAAATACGAAGAACTCTTTGGCAAAGCTGCAGCACCACTTGTTCAAATGATTTTCGTCGTTATAATTTTTTTTTCGACAACCTTTTTTCTGGTACCAATATTTTGAATACTTTGAAGAACAACGGCTATAGTGGAACGGGAACAATTAGGGACAATAGAATTCCGCGAGATTGTCCAATTGAAGACAAGAAGACATTTCAAAAAGAGCTAGAGGCGCTATTAGCTCGGCTTTGGAAAGAATATGCGGGATTTTGTACGTAAGGTGGATGGATAACAGCGTTGTGATATTGGTCAGCACTAATTTCGGTGTGGCACCAATAAAACCTGTAGAAAGATTTTCTAGGAAAGATCGAAAAAACATATCTGTGTCTAGACCAGACCTTACAATGCAACAAAAATATGGGTGGAACCGATTTGATGGATAACAACGTATCTTGGTAAGATACATATAAATATTCTAAACACTTTTCAGTTACCGCATCGGCGTCCGTGGAAAGAAGTGGTACCTACTGGCCCAACTTTCCTTATATGGTGGATGTTACAATACAGAACGCATGGACGCTGTATAGAAAAACTGGGAGAAACATCAGCCAACTCGAGTTTAGAAAAAATATAGTGAAGGTAGATCTGTCTTAGTCTTTTAGAAAATATATATTTTTACAGACATATCTTACAAAATATAAGAAACCACTGAAATCCATTCGAAAAGTAGCCACGGCAGTTGCGAGCGACTCAAGAGTTGGTAGCGACGTGAGATATGATGGCTTACACCATTATATCCAACATGTTCCTGGAGGCAAAAGAAGAAGGTGTGCCAGTACTGGTTGTTCGAGCAAACGAAGAACTATGTGCAGTAAATGTGATGTGGGGCTATGTTTAGAGTGTTTTAGGCTTTTTCCTGTGAATAAATAAGAGTTGAACTTTTTTTTAAAATAATTTTGAATTTAATATAAAAATTCACGGAAAGCGCCTATCGGTCCCATATAGGTATTGCCTTTTGTACAATTACTTCTAGAGAGACAATAATAATGTTGATATTTTTTTAGTCCCAAAATTATGAAATTTTTTTTCTCGGTGTTAATGGATTTGTGATAAGTAGTGATAGTTATGTAGTAGTAACATTTTGAATGTGGTCTTGAATAACAAAGATGCTTTTCTGCTAGTTCCTTTACACCTACAGTTTTTGATGCTGATTCGATTTCAGGTAGTAATCATTATCTATCAACCAAAACCTTAAACCGGAAGTTTTTTTTTAACCAGAATTGAACATGACCAAAAATATTGTGTTCCTGCGACTTAGATTAGGCTATTAATATTGTGCGGACGACGGTTAGGTTAGTAGATATTTATTTCATAAATATAATGAAAAGCATACTTTCATGGAACCATCTACTGGTATAAGGAATTTATGATGTTTTGTACTCACCTTTTCCTGCGATTGGATGTTTATGTTCGCATATATTCTTCGAAGAGCCCTTTTGCTTTTTCACATCCAATTTCTTAATGCAACCGCCTCTAAGTCTTTGACAAGAGCATTTCAATTGAGATTTTTCGAATTCATTTTCTGCGTGATAATGATCTGCGGGCGGGTAATAGGGTTGATTTGGATCTTTTGGCCTTCTAAAACAACCATATGGTCCATAGTGTTCAAAACGTCCATACGTATGACTCAAACCATAGGTAACTGGAGGCTCCACAATGTTGTAAAGAGTTCCCAAACCTGGAGAGATCATATTTTTGGTTGATTATTACCCTAGTTACTGCAAATTTTCAATATTTGGCATGTAATCTAAGACTTTTGAAATGTATATACGTCCATGGGGTAACGTTACTTTTTAATATTTCGAGTTCTTCAGGTTCACATGAAAAAGTTTTTTTCCATTATAATTACCATTTATCAAGAAGTGGATTCAAAATTTTTATCATAAAAAACAATTTACAGCCAGTATTAATAAGAAAAACGTCACAGCCATGTCACCAGGTACATTGTTACGAATTCATATTGTATATACGTGTATGGAAATCGCTTTCGTGTAATAAAATCTTTCGAATTTTGTACACACACACGGTAGTCAAAGAGTCAAGAAGAAACTTTCAATATTATACATTCGACAGAGTCATATGATTAAGTTTTTGTTATCAGTTTAAATGGATAAGTTTGTCTTTCAAAACTAATTTCTAGAATCAAGAACATACACTATGACATAAATTCATCAAATACGTTAAGATAAAAATCAAGTAAATATTACAATACTTTATAGCATTGTAGCTGACCGTTATTACATAATATAAGTTTAGATGTTTCGGGTTTACTGTAGTCTTACTGTAATCATGAATACGTACCCTGTCCTGTAGCAAGAGGACCTATTCCATATTCCTTAAATTTGATAGCTGCGGGACAATCTTTATGTTTGCATAATTTATTTGTAATTGTTTCTGCTGTTAACATTGTCACGGAAGATTTCCTATGCACACTATCACCGTCTTGAGTATGGACTTGAACGTCGTCTGAAAAGGCCTAGAATTTCATAATAAAGCGCATTAGCTACTATTACCAAATGATTTTTTGGTGGATATTTGGATGTTAAAACATATGTAACACAATGTACCTGAAGTTAAAATGAGTAAACTAGTGTAATTATTCAATTAAATTGCTTATTTCATGGATAAAAAAAAACCTTATAGTTTAACTTAATACTTCCCTCAATGACTGATTTAGAATAAAATAAAAAATGAAATTGAACTTATATTGAAGCTAAAACACAAATTCGTATAAATGTCGATCTACAAATTGAAACTTACAGTGGTTAATTTCTTAGGTTTATCCATAGCAACTGTAACTAAAGTTTCTTCCTCTTTAACGTTAACCTCTGCTTTCATTAAGTTCAAAAAATCGAAAAACTTATTTTCTGGAGGACGAAATACCATAGAAACAATGTCATATGCGCTTCCGTGACTAATAGTGTCTAGTTGTTGACGCCTTGATTTAGTAGGGCCTGCTACACAAAACATGTCTTCCATAATAATCGGAGCAATACTTTGTTTTGGTTCTGCAAATTTGCTACCAAAAAGTTCTGTCCAAGACAATTTTTGATTGCTTGGGACACAACTTATTAATGGATTGTAAATACAAGCGATTGGCGTCACAACTTCATCGTTAAAATTGTACCTGTAAATGGTGAAAAAAGAGAAATTAGTCCAATTATTCTAAACTGTAATTAAGTTAAAAATAAATTAAAACAACCTTATCAACACTTATTATTCACCTTATATGAGGGTCGCTATTTATGAATGTAAAACTGGTATCATCAGGTGAATTATATCATTATTATATTAAAATTTTTATAATACTTAGTAAGTTGAAAAATTTATCTCGAGTTATAGGAAGAAAAATCTAGAACATTCTTAAAAATAAGACGTACAAATATTATAAACATGTATCACCATTTATTTTACTATAAAATAAGATTATTGTAAACAACTTTGAGTTGAATATTAATTAATTCGCTTGTGAGATTAATTGTATTCATTCCCTACCGGAAATTATATCTCTCGCCAATTATAAATTCACTGTCGAAACTTTATTTTAAAAAATTTTATTAACAAAAAACATTTTACAACTTTACAATTGTTAATTGGGGTCAATTGATTTTAACGATTGAATTAATAAAATTCAATTGATGAATGAATTAACAAAAAACTAACTAAAAACTAAAACACTTTTAGTCCTTTGAAACTTCTGGTTATACCGAAAGTGGACCCAGAGGGAATGCTATGGTTTTTATTAAATTTTTGGTATCTACGCCAAATTTCAATATAACTTTATATGAGGCATAGTACGCATAAAGTAAGCTTAAACGTCTACTGTTATCATTGTTTGTTTGTTTGTTGATATGTTAGCTTCCAGTATAAACGGAAGTTTCAGAGAACTAGCTGAAACGAGCATTTCGGAAAACCCATACAAGCAAATTTTCATTTAGTCGCAGTACTTTCCCATTCATACGATTCAGCTCGTCGTGAAGGACCCTCTACATAAAGTTAGAAGTTTCCTTTCACTTTGAACTTCCCATCGAAGGTTTATAAAGATATTGACAAGCCACTAATTTGACTCACAAGACAAGTAAGAGCTTTGGTATGAAGACTATCGAACCACATCGCCGATGTTATTCGATATACATTACCAGATGGAGACTTTATTCTTGACACTGATGCGAGTAGTATAGGAACTGGAGGAGTGCTATCATAGATCAAAAGGGAGCAAGACAGAGTGCTGGGATACTTAAGAAAAATCCTCTCGAAACCAAAACAAAACTACTGCGTCACGAGACGAGAACGTTTGACTGTAGTGGAGTCCGTGGAACACTTTTACCTGTACCTCTATGAAAGGAAGGTCTCAATCTGGACTGATCATGCAACACTCAAGTGGTTGCTGCAGTTCAAGAATCCCGATGACCAGATCGCTAGATGGATTGAGCGACCTCGAGAATATAATTTCAGCATGAATCATCGAGCTGGTGTGAGTAATCGAAATGCCGACTCTTTGTCTAGAGGGCCGTGCCCAACAGACTGCTCCCACTACAACAAGGCAAAATATAGGTAAGTTGCAGTGTCAAGAACTAGAAAAAAATTTAGTGATATACCGGGATCAGAGAAGATCAGGACAAGGATTCTTACCTGAAGATGATTGAGCAATGGAAGGAAGGAAATCGGCTGACTACCTGACGAGAAGTGTCAAGATTTTCACCAGAACTCAAGGCATATTGGGCTCAGTGGAACTCCCTTGTCCAGAAAAAAGGGCCCTGTTGAAAAGAATACTCAAAAACGATGGTGGGTCTGATAGGAAAAGACAGCTAGTTATCCCGAGAACGGGAGTAGCCGAGTTACTGTAGAAGTTACTCAACAGTCCGACGATTTGCAGGACCACATTCAAGAGGAAGGCACCCACGAAACAGTATAATGTTGGAAGCCATTTCGAAAGAATTGCCTTAGATGTCGCTGGACCATTTCCGATAACAGAAGGTAGTTGTAACAGACTATTTCATAAAATGGGTGGAAATTTTCAGGATCCCAAATCAAGAGGCCACAGCAATCGCGGTGGTATTGATGAAAGAATTTATCAGCCGGTATGATATGCTCTTGAAAGTCCATAGCGATCAAGAAAGAAATTTCGTGAGCTATGTACTTCAGGAACTTTGTTTCAATCTGGGAAAGAAGAAGGCCAGTCTAACCGCATTACATCAGATTCAATAAGTTTAAAGTTTCATCGGAATAGTGACAAGTGAACGAAACGGTGTATTTAAATACATTATAATATGTTAAGTGTGTATATAAATATTAGTTAGTAGTTCAGTGTATAGATAAATGACGTAATTAAGATAAACCTTGTATAAATTCATCCAACAGTGATTAAAAACTGTTCACATGAAAATGAAGAATATTAAAATACGAGTATATTCATTATCAGGGACTGATATATGTAGTCATAAATATAATATTGATATTGTACCTACACCTAGATAAAGGAGTTTAAAAAATGAAAAGTATCTAAATTAGTTAATTGATGCTTCTGGTACAGGTGTAAAAATATAATAAAATGAAAATTTGTCAGTATTATGTTTTTCGATTACAGTAGAAATTGATTTGATAATTTCAATTTTACCTTTCACATTTAAATTGTTCATCAGACTTGGCATTCATAAATATAGCGCCTCCTTCATCCAGTATCCCAAAATAAGTTTCAACTCCAATTCCCATACAAGACATTTTTATCATTAGTTCTACCTGGCCAACCTTTTTTTGGTACAGAGACATCATTTCGAAGGAACCTTCATAATTAACACTTTTAACTACTCCAATAACTTCGAAAATACTTATCATGTTAGTAAATTCATTTATCCAAGGAAAACTACATGAACCCACTGTTTTTCGTAATATCCTTAAATTAATTTCTAACTCGGTTGTTTGCATATTTTTTATAAGTTCCTCTGAAGAATGTGAAAAGATGTATGTTTTTCCAAAATTGAGTTCAAATACTCCGTCGGATGGAATTAGATCTAAAAATTAATATATAGGATTTATTTAACTCGGAATAATATGTATTTAAAGATGCAATTGAAAACAGTTCAAATTTAGTATTAAACAGCATGAAAACATTGCAGTTGAAATTGTTTGAACACTATCAGACAGACATGTAGAAACATTGTACTGAGACAAAAACAATTGGAAGAAAACCTTTCAAAGACCACTTCAATTTCTAACAGCGGGTTCCAATGGTCTTACGTCAGAGAAAGATTTTGTGAAAGAGAATATAAACTTGGTAAATACAAAATCCATACAAAAAAAAAAGGATCTCAAACAAACGTCTACTTACTGCAATATGTGAATTGAAAATGTTTTGTCGCATGTATTAGACCTCAACGATAAAGCAGATACGTGCTAAAAAAATTAAGGGCTATTCTTTCTTGTGACGTTTTAAACTCCATTACTTGGTATGGAGTTTATGCCTTGGAAAACTGTCATTTATTGATAGTTATAACAATAAGTCAATAATTAGATTTTTGAAATTTTGGTTAGAAATCTGTAGTGTTATTAAATTGATTCTGGTACGCTAAGAACAACAAGAACCCCTTGGTTGATCAAGATTCAACAGTTAGTGTAAATAATATGCAGACACAAACAAATATGTCTTATTCAAGTACTTGGAGGAGCAGTAGCTAGATACTTATCATTACAGACGAGTCCAAAAACTCTTGCTAGATGATCTAGCGGGTACAATGTATATTTGTCAAACATTACTAGTGCTATGTGACATGATAAGTTCAGCATATTGACATTTTGCCATTAGTCCAGAGAATTCGCCATCACAAAGCCATATTCAAACGCACTAAATCATAAAGAACTACTATTGCTATAAAAAATCTAACTAGAATTGTTAACTTTTCAACCCGAAACGCTATGCATACTAAAATAACTGTAATAACCTCAAACTAACTAACACAGCGATGTTGTGTCTTGTAGATATATAAGAATCAAATATGCTAAAATATTTTTCATCTAATATATCACTATTTTAACTAACGTAATTTATGATAATACAAATTAAAACACACGCCTTTAAATTTGAAAACCTATGACAGTATCTAGTATCTAGAAATTTACTGCAATCATTGAAAATTTTAATAATAATATTCATTCCACAAATGATTATTTACCTGGTTTCATAGATGGGGTTCTAAATTCTTCAGGAATAATATCTAGAAACAGAAATTCGGGGCATCGAATATGAATCATTAAATCTTGAAGCTTAGGTACTGGCAGAACAGCAGGATCAATTTTTATTTTAGTAATTAGAAATTCTACCAAAAATAAACCCTGACCAGTCGACATTTTCAATTTTATATATGAAAATCTCCCTACTTCATAATTTGAACACAAAAATTTCAAACACCATCTGCTGAATTTTAAAAATGTATATAATGCGGTGACATTAATTTGACAACTCTCAATTGAAAATTGTAAGCGGATAGCAAAACTCCAGTTAAACGCACTTAATTCTTCATAAATATTTAACTATAAAAACGTGTTTGGAATAATTTATCTAAACTTCTATTTTAAAATCCCTTATAATAATTCTCAAATATAATTTTCGCTTCAATGTTGAATTGGAAAAATAGAATTATTACAATTGTCTACACATATTTATAAAATTTTGCCCCACATATTGAGAAATGGTTAACTCTTGGCAAAGCCGCGGAAAAAACTTTAGATCATTTCTCTTGTTTCTGGAATAATTGGAGAAAGGTGATTGTTGACAGATTTTTTTCTATTATAGAATCTTGCAATGTTTGTCGTCTTTGTAAAATTCTATTATTGGAACCACACAAGAAAAATTTGAAACACCAAACACCACCTACTTTTCGTTTTTACCAAGGTCTTCACTTTTGTACTTCATATTTTTGTTCTGTTCAAAGATAATTCGCAATGTATCAATGTGTTCAAATGTCATGAACAATTTAAAAAGATTTAATACTTCCAGCAATTTAGCAATAACAAGTCCTACTTATAGTTACATCTAAGTTGCATCTAAGTATCGCTTTTACATTTCCGTGGAGTGCCATTTCAAATGCCCCACAAAATTTGATACAATCAATTATTTTTGGTAGTGTACACCAATTCTTCGACGCATTTTCATTATACATCTGTATATCTAACCATTAAGCAGAATCTAATTGAGCCATAATACTCCATGCAAGTATAAAGTTGGCTTTTGGAGTTTTCGTGTCTTTATATCTTCAAACTTGAGCAGAGAAAACAAGTGACTAAATTCAGTGAATTTTGCAACAGCGTGAAATGGAAACTCAAGACTACCGCCACGTAATAAATATCCTTTTTTTCCTTTTTTTGGAGAAATAATATAAAATGTACTAGTTTAAATTTTTAGTATATAAATTATTTAAATGACATTTTTCATCACATAATTTTTCAGAGCTATGTAGCACGCTCATGCACTAGCCGTCCCTATTATACAGGGTAAGTCATGAGGAACTTTACATACTTTTGCCACATCCTCAGGGAGAATATCATGTGGCTACTAAAAACTCACAACTTCTTTTCTCTATTAATTTATAAGGTGATTTGTGTAATTGGCTATAGTGTTTACACAGCTCATTTGATTTTTTAAATTACAGCATGTGAATGGTATTAGCCGAAGCTAGAAATTCCAGGATCGGTTTTAAAAAATTCAATTAAGGGATTCGTATTGAATATTGCACCTTGTATAATATATTTTTAAATGCAATAGGTGATTTCAAACTACATAAATAAATAATATTAGTGAATAGCTTAGGAAATAGTCATTGATGAATTTATTTATAAGCTTGCAATTTCCTCGCAGCTAAATAGCAAGTATCTTAAACATTTGAGATAACTCTCAATCGTGCAAAACAAAAATATAATTTACCTAATGTTAAACTACTCCAAATTTAGTATTTGAAGTAACAAGATCTTAAAAAATTGTAAATTGTAAATATATAGAATCAGAAGTACAGTAGAAACAAATAAGTGTACTTCTTTGCAAAGTTTTATATTATATCTATATATAATATAATATATAATAAAATGTATAATATTTGTTGCTTTAGTATCAAGATCGTATTGGTAATTTTAAGGTTACAAAGAAAAATATTAGCTTGTCGATATGAAATTATTAATACTATTAACCTGAACAATTCCATCGCTGGAAAATCAAATATTCACAATTTGGTAAAGTATGAGTGAAACTAACCACATTGACAGTGTTTCAGTTATCAAAGACAGAAAAATATTCTTTAAAATTGATGTGAAATTTATCCAATTCCTAATTGATTATTTCTATACTAACTATATTGTCCATAAACTTTTGGAAGAATTTGCTAAATGTTCATAAAGAAACCAACCACTCTCTATTTTGTTATATGATCTATTACCGTTCATACAACTTAAATTAACTAAATAAATTATATTTTTGTAGGGTTTTTCCTAATAGTATTGCATCAATTGGAAATTAACATTTATCATTATATTTTAGGTCTTAACTTAGATGAAATACCACTCTGGAGGTATGCAGCGACATTAGATAATATATTATTAGAAAACAACATCGACGTAACTTCATGCATTCAACGAAGTATCTGTGATATAATCCACAAATCCAAAATGAATATTCTCAACCAAAATGCAAGTAGCATAGAGAAAATTATAGATGGATTAATAAGCAATGAATGGATTCTGGACAAGATATATAATACTCCTTTCTATTCGGCCATAAATAATGGTTTAAATAGTAGTAATTGCAACGAAGAATATAGAAATTGCAAGATGTCTTTACGAACTGTGAATATACTAATGGAAGATATTATAAATTTTTTAGGGACATAAGTGAAAACTCAACATTACTGAATTATTTTAACAAAAATTTAACACACCTCAAATCTTAACTAATTGGTTCCCAGACGATAAATACGAAAGCTCGGAAATATATTAGAGTATATATCAAACACTCGTTTAATTTCGCCCTCAATCTTTCTTTTAAAAATTATCAAAAGAAATTTTTTTAAAACAGAAGAGAAATAAAATCAACAACATTTAGATGCATTAATACATCAAAAGGTCTAAGAAATAAGAAATTTATATATTTATATATATATATATATATATATATATATATATATATATATATATATATATATATATATATATTTACAAAGTCTTCGCCAACTAGTTTAGGTTGTGGGATTGTGACAATCCAACACCACCAAAGTATTCCGAGCTTTTGAATACTTAACTACTCATCATAAGGGAAATAATTGTGAATTGCGATGTCTTTAAAATGGCACGTGACATAAATATAAAGTTTGTTGATTCAATTGTCGGTATTTATCCATATTAATCCCGGAGGAACCCCCATGAATGTAGGGATTTCTTGGTTGTCTAGAGTTTTTTGTCTTCGTAAAACGCCAGGCACATGGAAAATGCTTTGATGGAATTTGAACAATGATTTTTTCTACGTTCGTTATAATATTCACGTTTTTTTTGCATTCATGAAGAATGTAATTTCTGAATCTGTCAAAAAGCGTGGAAAAAACAATTTTTTTCACGCTTTTGCGTTAAAAAAAAAGTGCCGCAACGTGTCATTTTTTAACGCAATTATAAAATAGTTTTATCAAAATAATGGGCTGTGAACACTTTTTTCTCATGTCAATTCGTTTCTCCAATAAACTGTCACACTTTTATTTCTTGATATTCGTTCAAGAAAATCCGTTTTGTTTCTAATCCAAAGGAGTGTAGTATTATTATTAGTGATGGACAGTAATAGTGAAGAAAGTTTAACCTGCACACCAGAAGATGTTGTTGAATCAATGTTACTATACCTTGTTTTAAAACTAGGAGGAGTAAATTGAATTTAAGTTGGCAATTCTGATGACTACCTTTGTTTCATGCGAATTTAAACGTTTTAATAATTTGATCCTTCAAATCCACATCATGTAACTTGCATTTCTTAAAACCCCCGAAACTTCTTTCACTTATTTTCTACCTCGCCACCACTATTGTTACGCTATGTTATTATTAATCTCTCATATTATAAATAAACGGTAATTACCACTTATTCACATAATTATTAAACATAACCTTTTGACTTTTCACTTATTTCAGTTCCATGATTATCACCTGGGTCAATGAAAAGTCGTTTTGAAGTTAATATTCAGATTTTGAACACACACGACAATTTCGGAACACACTCTTAATCAGGGCTGTTTTCTAAATCTAGTAACTTTTAGTGGTGTGATTCAGGTTTTTCGAATTACTACTCCTAGTTTAATGGTAAATAACGAAGTAGACATCTGTAAATACTCGAAACTTCTTGCATAAAAACATTTGCCCGTGAAGAAATTAATTAGTTTCTGTTGCAAACTCCAGACGATCATTATTTCATGCATAACAATATTAATAATGCCGGAAATGTTTTAATTATCACAGTACCCGATATAAAAACTTATGATCAACGTAGATTTACTGTTATTGGTGAAATATTTGACAATAGATTAAACTTTGTAAACATTTATAAAAATCAACGACCCACAAATGTCAAAACCGATCATTTCTTTTTGCTGTATAGAAATATAAAATGCAAAACCCAAGTTGAAAGTATCAATACCTATCCAAAAATTCCCTCGCTTATTGCAACTCATTTAAATTTACCTAATCCAAAAAACTATACTGAGCATACATTTCGACGTCTCTATTAGTGGATTTCGGTGGTGATATAATTAAACCCATGGTGGGTGGAAATCCAACACAGTTGCGGAGGGACTCAATAAAAAACAAAATGGATTCCGCAGTGAACATTTTAACGAGAACAACTAGTTCGACTTCAAGCAACATTGTAAATGTTCACGATCCAATAAGTACTAATACAACCATAGACGATGTTATTTCTGTAAACTCGTTAAATGTTGATTAGAAATAAAATCACATTAATTTCTTATTATAATTGTGATGATGTTCATTCGAATAATATTTCAATAACTTCTTCACCTAAAAGTTCATAACACAAATTTCGCTTCGCATTTAATCCGCTCCATGTGAACATAATGCGTCAAAGTGCTGAATTACTTTCTATGATTCGTCTCGTAAAAACGAAGAAGACAAGAATATTACAAATATTTGTCTTAAGATTATAACCTCAATTTTAAACAGTTTTCAGTAGATACTAAAATCAATTCAAATGTCTAAAGCCGCCGCAAGATTAAAGTCTTTGAAAAAAGTTTCAGAAAAAATTCAACACGGTAAAATTCGTACAAATATACCAGCTGGTATGGCAGCTGCAGGACCACCGCTTGGACCAATGTTGGGTCAGGTATAATGTGTTGCTTATTCTTAAATCGGTTACTTTTTAAAGGTTTCCTTCCCTACAGAGAGGAATAAATATAGCCGCATTTTGTAAAGACTTTAATGAAAGAACTAAAGATTTAAAAGAAGGTATACCTTTACCTACTAGGATAACTGTTAATCCAGATAGAAGTTATGAATTAGTGATAAATAAGCCTCCAGTAGTATACTTTCTTAAGCAGGCAGCTGGAATACAACGAGCTGCTATGGAACCAGGTAATAAAAACAAACCATAAATGAGGATATTCCAATTTTCCTCTTTCGGGTTTTTCATCTAGTATAGCTAGTTAAATTTCAGATTTCTTTGATATAAAACTTCAATCTCTAGAAACAGACCATATTAAATACATGTAGATTTCTAGCTACAATATTTCTCATTGTGATCTTACTTTGTCTTAAATATGATACTTATAGGTAAAGAGATAAGTGGTAAAGTAACGCTTAAACATGTTTATGAAATTGCCAAAATAAAACAAACAGATCCGACGCTAGAGATCAAGACATTGGAAGATGTGTGCAAGATGATAGTTGGAATAGCAAAATCATGTGGCATAGAAGTTGTTGAAGATTTAAATGCTGAGGAATATGGAGAATTTTTAAAACAAAGAAAATTGATAGTAGAGCAACAGAAAAAGGAATTACAAGAAAAGAAAGAAGCAAAAATGTTGAGAACAGGCTAGCGAATTCAAATTTTATACTGTAGTGTTTTATCATTTTTAGCAATAGCATAAAAATGTTTTTCAGTTGTCTTTAAATATATTTGTTGCTAAATTGTCACTTCTGAATAAAAATTTGACTTTACAACAGGTAAAAAATTAAGTTTAAACCTATTTCCATCTTCATTTTGAGTAAATTCAACATAAATATTCAATTTTTTTCTGTTATGTGGGGGTAGACTGCATTACTGCTGTACCAATAAATGAATTAAAAATTCAATTTTTATTATAGAAAACAGAAACTAAACATCAAAATGTAAAATACTTTTTGTTACCATTTTTGTTACAACTATCAAACGATATTGTGTGAGGTTGGAGTAATACAATTCGCCGATAATTAATACATAGTTATTTGACATAAATTTTGTTTTAATCAGAATGTAATCTGACATTGACTACTTGTATATCATCCAATGGATGACATACCATATAAATAATATGGAAAAAATGTTTAACTTTAGTTGAACAAAAAGAAGCAACTCTTAATTCAAATTATTCATCACAATTATTTTGCAGAAAGCTCATATATAATCTTTTATTTTTTTTGTGCTAAACACGTTAGTTTAGTGTTTTTGAATAAAGTCCATTTATTGATTGGTAATTAGTACTTCTAGTTTCACCATTAATTGGATTGATTGCCCTACTTTAACGAAAAAACGTTAAATGTCGAGGGGCGATACATATATGGCCTTCAAGAAATTAGGAACAGAAATGGTAAAATCTTCTTTATGGACTTGAAATGTTTTCTTCACCTTCGATTAGATTAGATTTACTTCAACATAGGATAAGTTATCTTAATTGGCCAATTACTCAAGAAAAATATATTTTTCTATGAAATGTTTTTAAAATCAAGAGGAACTGACGTTTCATTTAATTCATAAATCCAGTTCAAAAAACCAAACCAGAAGTCAACCAATCCAATTATTGGTAAAACCAGAAGTACTTATTTGTTACAACTGGAATCTCTATAAATGCATTTGCAACCTCGAAAAAGCTACATTAGCTTCTTTTGAATATCCTTTTAAACTGGACAGATAAATATATAATGAAATTCATATTATAATTCATCATAAAACTCATCAAGCAAATGGCAATGGTACTTTAAATTTTTCTTTTTAGTTCAGCGGCAGAGACTTGCGAAAGGAAGAATAACGCACTGTGTCTTGAGTTCGGTTTTTTCACCTCTTAACTATTGAAATCTTTGAGTTATTGGCAAAATAAATAACTAGGCAATTATATCTGTCAATTAAAAAGTTCCTAATAATACTTTTCAGTTTTTGACATCGGTTAATATAAATATGCGGGGACGGTTCCTACTACTGACACATATATAAGGTAATGGGAGTCATTTAAGCAAAATATAGAATAAAATACACAATTTTCACTGTATCTTTGTTTTGATTAAGTTTTAAAGTATTTTACTCATAATACTATCAGTCCCAGAGAGTTTCAGTACCTTTGGAATCATGTATCAATTGTCATTAAACTTAGAAAAACACGAGAAATCCGTAACTTTTTGGTTTTAAGAGGTGTTCTAAAGAGTTAAATTTCTGTAATAGTAGTTTTAATAATTTATAACACATCTATATTGCTTATAAAGCTACCTATATAACAACACCGCTATTATAACAAGCATACTGTTCAACCAGCTCGTCCTTTTGAATGAAATAGATACATTACACAAATGAGTATTACAAAAACATAATTTCTGAATTCCATCACCATTTAAGACTAAACATCCTGATCGTAACGAGTTATTATCCTTATCTCTATCATTGGTACAACCTCTATACGTTGTAACAACTCCTTCCGATTTATTGACGCTTATGAAACAAAATTGTTCTTGAAGAGGAGGACATTTGAACATCATTCCTAATTTTACATTATATGTATTTAATTTAAAATAATTAAAGTCGCATTTCGGATAATTTTCCGTAGATTTTGAGTGACACTGATAACAATATAATCCTTTAGCTTTTTCTACATCTGGAGAAAATGTCCTACAATTTGAGTGCAACAGTACAAGGACATAAACCATACATATTTTAAACATATTTTTTGACAACTAGGGAACAATTATACTAAGGCATGTCATAATATGATTTTATTAAATGAATTTCGTATGTATTCATCCAATGGCAAAGCGGTTTAGTAGATTATCTGGAACATAGTACGAATGACAGAAAATGATTGATATATGTGTTATAAAGGTCTCTCACCTATAAAAATAGGATTCAAATAGTATCGGAAATTAATTAATATAAAGAGTAATTGAAGTATAATAAGTGTTTGATCATTTTAATTAAATACTAGTGTAAAAATGACCACTACATTCTCTTCTTTCGCCAATTTAGTCTTTTAATTTGTAATATAAGCACTTTTTGCCTTGGTTTTGTGGAATATGTTCCAATTCCACAAATATTCATTTAAATACCCCTTTGTCTGTGTATTTTACTATTAAATAAATCACATTCGATGATTTGATGAATTAATTTCACATAAACCTGTGATAGAGGTGTTCTTACATCTTACAAAAATATAATATTATGTAACTGAACCCAGCAACAAAATTCCAACAAAACCTTATGATAAATTGAATAAAAAGTATAGAATCCGTTTTACCATAGGCGTTGCATATAAAAATTATTTTGATGCAAATAATATAAAACAGGAACATAATTTAGAAATTTCACTTTATTTTTACAAATAAAACTGAATATAATATGATTTTCCAATTGAGTATGGAGTATCATATATTTTGTTTGTGATCTAATTAGTAATGTTTCAACATTCAAGTATTTATTCCAAGGGATACTTATATAAATAAGCAAAAAAATACAAAAAATCATGTGCTCTCTAACGCACTCTATATATACGGGGTGTTTCAAAAAAGGTCTCTAGAATAAATAGAAAACTGAAAAATCTTTGAGGTTTGCTCAGTAAAAATTTTAGTAATGCCATCCGTAGAACAAAACATATACATATTTTTTATGATTTTGCCGCAACTACTGATAACATTGTATTAAATTTTATACTAATATGTTTTGGAAGCTATACATCCATTAAATTTGTTTTTATGTCTGACTCATAGATATAACTTTTCGGAATATTTTCATTTGAAAATTATGAAGTAATAAGCAATGTTGGTATAAAGTATTGATAAAATTGTTAAATAGTAAGCATTATGTGAACTGAAAATTTTTTGTCGAGTAAATGAGATTAAAAAAATGGGACTGATGGCTTTGGTTTCTTGTAATGTTTCACAATCTTGTTTTTTAAGTTAAATAAGTATGGGCACTGAGCTATTGGAGGTATTAGTAGTATGAAACAAACAACAATTGGATCATCATGTATTCCGGTTCTGGGACTAAAACTGTTGTTTGTTTCATAGTAAGGTCCCCAATAGCTGAGTACCCATAATTTTGAATTTTATACAGCAATAGCATCTTCTGCCAGTTTGCCATGGAAAAATTACATTTATTGATAGTTATGACGTTGATTTAATAATTACATTTCTGAAACCTTGTTATTTGTTAAATTAGATATTGTTAATCAAAATGTAGGTACTCAAATTTTGAATACACTCACATGTAAAGCTTGGGTGAGTGTTTAGGAAACTCTAGTGCAGCTGTTGCGCGTTATGCAGAAAAGTTTCCTCGAAGAAACTTACCAATTAAAAATAGATTTAGAACCATTGAACGACGTTCAATAGCTGAAATCGGTTGATAAAGCAACTCAAGATTTTATACGTAGAACAATTTATAGTTTATATAAGGTGAACATATCAATCATACCAGTTTAGAAACATTTACCAGTTTACTTAATTGCCTACTGAAATTATTTGATACATTATCATGTTTAATCTGTTTCAATAAAGTTTATAGAGACAGATCACCAGATAAATATTGAAGAAATTGTAAAATCTGAATATAAATGACCAATTAATAAATCATGATTAGATTAAATGAAACCTATAGTTTTTGTAAAATATCAATATACTAATTTATTTCATTACCACTTTGGAATGCTATATTGTCAGAATCACACAAAGATTATTTAAAAAGAATAAACACCTTTTGTGGTAGTTTAAGCTTTATAAATAAATATATTATACCACTAATACAGATATGGCCCAACCTTAAAAAATATCTCTTGTAGTTATTGAAATGTACATTAAAGAATTATAAATGTAAAATGAAATATATTTGAAATATTTTGCATTTATTCACTTCACAATACAAGATCGTCACTCCCATCATAACTATCGCTACTTATATTAGTATCGCTAGGTACATAATTGGGCATAGACATAAATTTTAAAACAAAATAATCTCGCAGGAACCAAGGACTGAATTTGAATAGATTATGATAAAACCAATATCTCCAATTCTCATTTTTGTATACAATACATGGGTGTTCATCTAGTAGAGTCTTTTCATATTCTACGTATAACCTGAAAATTAAAAATTAATTGGATATATACAATTTAATGGAGCACTTATTGATTACTACTGATATGAATGTGTTTGAAAATAAAAGTACTTCTTATTCTAATTTAAAACCTTAAATTTAATGAGAAAGTTTCATGAAAAATTGTGAAAAGTAAATAATGGGTGACAACAAAACTTGTCAGTACGAGCCCCATCCCATTTCAGTTGGCCCAATTGAAAAAAATTACCAATTATTGCTTTTTCGGCTATTAAAAACCGGCAAATTGTTTCGTTTTGAGCACTTTACATTTTCTATAAATATTTTAGATACTTTTACAGGAGTTACAAGTCTTAACATATGTTATAATTACCAAAAAAAAAAAAAAAACCAAATGTAATCAGAAAAGCTTAAATATTAAACATACTTTTAAAAGTTACCATTACATAACATCTCCTTTATTTTTAATAACAGCCGTAATTCTTTGAGGCATGGTGTTTATTAAATTCTGGCATTATTCGGGAGTAAAATCATCACAAATTTCTTGTAGTCTTCCTTTTAATCCCATGACAGTTCTAGCTGGATTGGTGATAAATCTGGACTACTTGAAACCCACTCTAAAAGTGGAATATTGTTGTCTGAGAACCATTTTAAGGTCTTTTTTGACTTATGGCATGTTGCTCCATTTTGCTGAAAAATAAAGGCTTTCCCAGAGGTTAAAGTTACTTCTCTTGTTGGCAACAATGATTCTTCTAAAATATTCTGGTACTTTTCAGTATTGACAATTCCGTTTATGAAATGCAGTTATCCCACTCCTCTTGCAGATATCGAGCTTCACACCATCACAGATGCCCGAAAATTTAACTTTCCGCTTCAAATAATCTGGATGAAGAGCTTCATTTTTTTTGTCGAATAACTCTACTTCAATCGTCACCCACAAAAACTTCAAAATGAGACTCATCTCTCCAATGTATACAGCTCCAATTTTGTAAATTCCAATTTTTTGGCCCATTTAAGTCTATTTTTCTTTTAGATTTGAGTCAATAATGGCTTTTCCTTGGCATATGTGAAGAAAATTTAAATTTAGAAAAATATGTATTAAACTAAGGTGTTACAAAATTCACCTTGTAAGTCCGAAATCTTAATTTTTGAGCCTCTCTGTGACATGTGGATCTTGAAACACGCCTACCCACTCCATTACTCCAAAGTACATTTAGTTGACCATAGTTAGCACGTCTGTTTTATTGAATTATTCTTTCTAACGTTCGTTTATCTTTGTCTAACAATTTCGATTTTCTTACGTACCGGCGTTTAGGGACAATCGAACCGTTTGCTTTATACAAGCGAACTATATTTCGAACACTGTATTTTGACATGTTTACAACTTTCGCCATTTTTGAGTTCTTTTTCCCATTTTTGAATAAGTTTATTTTGATTAATCAAATTTTTTCATCAATAACTTTTCCTCTACCCATTTTAAAAATTATACTCACCTTATTACTTCAAAAATCTATCTGTCACTTAAAAAAAAAACATTTTGTGAAAATATGACTTACACAAGTCTACTTTATTATTTGCATATTTTAGACCTAATGAAACTTTGAGCACAATTTTGGAAACAATGAACCCTTGTATACACATAAAAAATTATTATCAACAAAATCTATCTATTTTCATCATATTAAATATCATTCAAAACATTTGACAATATTCATCTAAAGCCTATTTTAGACGTAAAACTAAAATTTCAAAACATTTTACTAACAGCTACTTTTTGGCACTTTAAAATAAAGTTTAATAATTTTGAATTTTTCTAAGTGGGTCAACTAAAATGAGACGGGGCTTGTAGGTGAAACCTAAACTTTTTACAGTAAAAGTTCAAGCCAACTAACAATCTATGTGTTAATTTATGCAGATATAATCATAATGTTTGATATACTTACTTGGGATCATCAATTTTTATTGGACTTGGTGGTGGTGTAAGGAATGACAAATAGATATTGTAGGCTTTAAAATAGTCGCTATAAAATGCATGTTGTTCTGGAGTAAAATTATCGTGCATTTCTTGCACATACTGAAGCTGCTTGGCCATTATATTACTTTGTAAAGTGAAAGAGCCAGGTATGAATTGAATAACCTTCACTCCATATTTACTCATTTCTGTTCTAAAACCATCATTAAATGCTGATAATGCTGCTTTTGTTGCACCATACACAGCTATTCCAGGAAGGGCAGCTTGTGCACAGTGACTAGTAACAGTTATTACTCTGCCTGTAAAAAAAATGGAACATATAATTAAAAATGCAAATTTAATATGATGTTCAAACAAAAATCAGATTCTATGTTTAAAAATCAAACAACTATTAATACCTTAAAATTCTCCTGACAAAAATCCTAGTAAGTAAATAACTAAATTTTTGGGAAATTGGTTTAATAGCCCTGCTAGTTTTTGTAACAAATCATTGATTGCATAAAGAATATTCCAGCAGAAAAATGAATGTATATATTGTTCATTATAAATTACCTTGATGAAGTCTAAGAAGAGGGCAAAAAGCATTGGTGAATCTTAGAGTGCCCATCAGATTTAATTCAACCTGTTGATGTATGAGATTCTCAGTTAACCATTCAAATTCTCCAAATACCATTATTCCTGCATTATTGATAATAGCATGTAGAGCTGAAAATAAGATTTTTTGAGAGAGTGAAATTTCATATTTAAAAATTTTGAATAAGAAAAATAGTTTTAAGATTATAATTTTGAACAAAAAGTATACATACAATATCCAGAATTTCTCGTTAAAAAATGTTCAATGGTTTGAACAGCAGCTCTAACACTATTAGTATCTGTTATATCAAGTTGTATTTGAATTATATTTTTTCCATACTTCTGACGAATATCTTTACAGCCTTTGGATTCTAAACTTAAAAATCCAGCAATCACTGTAAAACCCATATCAACAGTATGTTGTGCTAAAGAAAACCCAAGTCCTGAATCGCATCCTGTTATACAAACAACTTTAGTCTTATTCGCTTGTAGTTGTTTTCGGTTTCTTTTATTAACATATGCTACACTAACAGTGGTAATTGAAACAATTGTTAAAGTACGGATAGTATCATATCTATGAAATCCTTTTTTAAGGAGATACAAGATTCCCAAAACACCTGTTCCAATTGCTACATACATTTCGTTCAATATTTCGAAAGTGACTAGAGAGTATTTGGACAATATTTCCATTCTGAAAACAAATCTAACTGAATTATTGCCCTTCATACATCATGTTATTAAGATATTAATCAATATACAAAAGTCATAATTTCCAAATTTCGTACTAAATTAACCGCAAACAGCAGACATGACATTTTCAAAATCTTTTTTTAAGCTACTTTTGCCTCCACACAATAGGTCATTAACCAATATAATTAATACAGAAAGTATGTTTCAGATATAATTTCACTATGTAATAGTCATGAAATAAAAAAGAGTTCATATGCACAAGACAAAACAGCATTTTATTCTTTATTCAATTTCTTCCACTCTAGTGTAGAGTTATTAATGTACAGTTTAATGGATACTTTCAAGACCATCGAGTAATCATACAATGAAACGAAGGTTCTTATCACAAAACACATATATGTAATACTTCTATATAGACAGTGGAAGTTGTTCCGACTAAGGAAGACAGAATGATAACTGACAATTATTTAAAGTGACAATTAACTCATAATTTTAATTCAATAGTATTTTAATATTTTTAAACAATTAGAACAATATTATTAAAGAGTTATTTAAAGTAGGTCCACTTTCTGGGTGAATATTCTCTTGAACTTCTTGTCTAATGATTATATAATTTTCAAAATGTCCGCTCCTGTGTATCCTTTAACATTAGGTACACCCATTGTCGCATATCAGGGTCTCCCCTAGGAGCTAGATGTCGTTGTGAATCAGTAGCCTCATTACCATTCGGAAGTCGAACATGTGCATAGTTAGAATTAGCATCTAGAAGCTCAACCTCTTCTACAAGTGGTTCATATTTGCTTTGCCTCACTTGTTTTTTTTTAAGAAAACTGGACCGGGACAAGATAGCCATATAGGAACTGAAGAGCCATTTACTGATCTTCGATGATTATTGAATTTACGTTATATGGCATGCAGTTTATTACAGTACATAACAGAAACCTGATTGATTGGAGTTTAGAGTTTTGACTTTAGAGCAAACTGAATCGTCTTCCAAATAACCCCAATATATTGCTCATATTGTCCATGGCAAGCGCGGGTCCCTCTCATCCCAAAAAAATGTTTCCATTTTATTTCATTTCAAACAATTCCCGGTTTCAGGGGTGGACCTTGGTGTAAACTGCTTCTCACACGTAGGGTACGTTGGTCTCTCCCGAGTGAGTGAAGCAAATAATTTATTGGTATAATTATCCCGACAAACCAAACGTCTAACGTTGTATATAAAGAGGCATTGTAAATACTTATTAAATAACTGTTTTTTTTTGTTGAAGTCGCGGGCTCAGCTAGTGTTAAGTAAGTTTGTACTTTATAGAACATGACGAGGCTCCCCGATCATTATGTAGAAGACAGAAAACAGAAGTTTTAGACAGGAACAGGAAATCACTGATGATGAGAAGACATCAGGACAGACAAAAGCAAAAGGAAACATTGTATATTCGTCTACCACATTTTCAGAAGGTAACGGTTCTTTAGAATCGACATTAATTCTCTCGAATGCAGCGGTAGCCTATACTATACTATTAAAAAACATGATTGTGTTTTGGTTGAGTTTCGGTCATACGTGGGCTACGCATAGGATTAACATGGGCTGGGTTAAATTTGCGGCGGGCCCTACATACGTATATAAAATCTTGTTTTACACAGATGGCCCAAGGTTGAATTAATTTTCTATCTGCCAGCGTAAGCAGATATCAAACTGGCGAATTTGATACAACACTGGATAATTTAACGTTGTTATATATTGTACAGTCTGCCTTGATGATTCATTATCTGTGCGCAATAGCACACCTTGTAGTCTACATCATGTATTCAATTCAAATTGGCGCGTCGTTTTGGGAGCGAATTCTCATTGGCTGCTTCCCAGCTAATGCGCAATAGCACACCTTGTAATCTACATCATGTATTAAATTCAAATTGGCGCGTCGTTTTGGGAGCGAATTCTCATTGGCCGCTTCCCAACTAGTGCGCAATAGCACACCTTGTAATCTACATCATGTATTCAATTCAAATTGGCGCGTTGTTTTGGGAGCGAATTCTCATTGGCTGCTTCCCAGCTAGTGCGCAATAGCATACCTTGTAGTCTTTACATCATGTATTTAAATCAAATTGGCGCGACGTTTTGGGAGCGAATTCTCATTGGCTGCTTCCCAGCTAGTGCGCAATAGCACACCTTGTAATCTACATCATGTATTCAATTCAAATTGGCGCGTTGTTTTGGGAGCGCAATAGCACACCTTGTAGTCTTTACATCATGAGATAAAATATAATTATTCTTTATTAGTACGTTAACGTTAGAAACATGCTTTGCAACAATAGGAGTGTTAGTTTTTGGATACACATAATAATAACAACATTGAAATTGTAAAGTTATATTTCTACAAACTGAACATTCTAGTACAACTTGGTCTTGCTTCATCAGATGAAATATCGTTAATACGTATTATTTGTATCTATAATTAACCACCGATAAGTCTTATTTTCAATTTTTAACAAACAAATAGATAATTTTGCATATGAGCAAATGGAAGTGAGTTTATAAAATTATTCACATACACTTTTATTCCTTATACAGAATTACCAAATAACAAAATCAATAAATAATATCAGTACATATATTCGTTTGAAATATCTACAATCTTATGACAAAGGCATTGACAAATTTACGATATTATTAACGTCTTGGACATGAAGTTGATTTTAAATATGTAGAAATTTTAATTAATAAATAATTATAGAATATCTTTAATCATCAAAAAACTTGTTTGATATTATAAAATTTATAATTTTGCACCAGTTAATTGGCACAAGTTTCATAAATATATTTGAAGTTATCAAGTTAGAATTTTGAGAGAACCAATAAACTAAATTTCAAAAGTTGTGACACGAGGAATATGGTTTTTATATTCCGATATAAAATTTAAAGTAAATAGAATGTTTTTAATTTTATCCGACCATTCGTCAATACAAATGTCTAAAAATCAATTTGCCTTCTTTCAAACGTTTTCTTTAACGGTATTAGTACTATCTTCGTTTGTAATGAATATGGAATATTTTAGTATCCTTATATACTAGTGTACAAATGAACAAACCACACTCTAATATTTAGAGATATCTGTATATTTTCCTTCAATAAATATTCTTGATTTATAATCTATTTTTTACAATCTCTCACGACATTGACAATTCTGATAAATGTTACTCAATACATCAATATTAAAATACACTCTGCTTCGATAATTCGAGAGCTTTTATCTTTAATTTGTAGAATTCAACCTTTAGTGTCCAAATAAAAAAAAATCCTATAATTCTGTTTGTTTCCCAAAGCTTGAAAAATCACTCTAATTATAAAAAATTGATGGATGGACTTCTAAATACTGTTAGGTATAATGTCTTTTATATTGTCAATAATATACATTGTAACTCGCACTTGAATGAAAATTGAGGATAAAGTGCAAGGAGGTTAGGAAATAATGTATGACATGATATATGATAAATATATGAACTTGAAAGCATACACTTCTTCTCTTCTAGAATACAACCCTATGACTCCACTGTTTTCATGTTCCACTTCAACAAACTGTCCTTTAAAATTCAAATGTAAACATTTTTTCAAATTGCAGGTGGTATATTCTTTGGTATAATTGGTTAGGAATATACTATTGTTTTTTCCATTTAAACCCTCTGGTTATAGAAATCATGGTCTCCTCATTTTATTTCTTTATCTTCGTATAATCGAGGAAATCTTTGACTATCGTTCAAACATTTCTAATAGACAAATTTCAGCATAAACAACCCTCTCTAAGGTTGAAATATGGAAATGCTTGCTTCAGCCCCTCATTCTTTCCTTGATATCTATCAAATGACGTTATATAGTGGATTTTATTGGCAAGACACTATAGACTATATCTCTTCTTTATGAATTTCATGAAATTATATATACTGTAATAAGAGAATAATATTATCTGGCGTCATAATACAGAATAGTTTTGGTACCGACACAATAGCTGATAATTTAAAGGTAGGTGCAATTGTGAAATCCTGCTTTAAATTGAAAGTACCATTCCTAAAACATAAATCAACATTAATGGAAACTGATCAAGTAGATGATAATCAAGAAGATCCATTTGATGACAACAGCAACAATGACAAGTACTTTGATACATTTGGTGAGGAAGATGATACTGTAGAACGAGTCCTTTCCGTATGCTTTGGTGATGAGAATGCCTCAATAACTATTTCATGTTAACTTGTCAATTATAACAATTTGGAAGTTAGAGCACAAATTTTTGGGCAGAATTTTTTTTTACTTAAGGATACCAAGTCAATGCGTCAGAAAACCAGGAGCATGTTATTAAAGAAATTATCTTTCAGAGACATTGGAACATATTTTCATTGAAATTGGAACAAAGAGAATTTTTGTTCGTAGAGCTGCTGTATTCACTGAAATGAATCAGTGATCATTGGAAACGTCATCAGACTATTCAGTTATGTAAATAAACAGGAATTATGATTTATTATTACTTTACGTTAACGAGGAAATTCTCTAGTAAATTGAAAAGATCATAACATATTCGGAACTACGATAAAATTTATCCAGTAGATGATTCTAGAATATCTGAAGTTTTTGTTAAACGAGGATGTGTATATTCAAAAAAGGTAAAGATTAGCTTTCGTTAAAATCAATAATGACGTGTGGTTATGTAGTATTAATTGGCGTCAGTCAGCATTGTTTATAAAGCAGAAAAAATGTGGGAAAGTTGGAGTCACAGAAAGGCCGTTAGAAGCGCACAAAATCATGTTGGTTTAACTTTCAAACCTTTGAAGACTGGTTTGTGAGCCTCATACTCGTTATTTTGAAAAAACTAGAAGGAAAATAGTTTATGTCGGTGAAAGCTCAAATAACCATAACCATGCAAAAGTAATAGATCTTTTCCATGGAATTTCTTTTATTGCTTTGCCCGCAAACACTAAACACTTGATGTAGGATATTTTAGAGATAGTAAAATTGCCTGGTGTAAAGTTTTAATCGAACAGAAACATTCTCAATGGTCGCTATGATAGTTCCCAAATATGAATATCCATCACTTAGCTTCCAGCAAAAAAACATTTGAACGTTTTAAAGAATAATTTATGGTTTTTATGATTCATAATCTTCTTTGAGGGTTACAACACTTGATGGCGAATCTGACAGCGAAAATGACAGTAAAGAAAATGTTTCTTATGCAGAAAGTAGTAATCAAAGTCCTTATCCAACTCAAATGCACGACCAATCTGATAACGACTTGGTAGCCATTGAAATTCCTGGCAATAATAACCATAAAAATGAAGTTAGTGCTTGTAACTATGTACTCGCTATGTACGAACATCGAATCTATTTAGGAAAACTTTCAATTCCAGTAATAGTGTGGAGGAAAATGGGCAGTCCACAAAAACATATGACGGTACACAAGACATATCAAAAATCTAAGAGGAAAATGTTCAAAGTTTCCGAATTATTTTAAATTTGATTTATTTTGTGTTTAATGTTTGTTATTAGTTGTTCGATTTTTATTTGTGTAACTCTTAAGAAAAAAGTTTCATTTCTATTTGTATTCTTCATAAACGAAACATTTAATAAAAATAACTTGTGCGTTATATAGAGTCGATAGAAATATATCTGTTGATGATATTGAAGAAGAATTAAGAGGATAAAGAACAGAAAAAGTTAATAAAATGTTGGAAAGGAGAAATATGATATGAGTTCAAGAAACATACATGAATAAGACATTTTCGTCGACGCTATTTCATACTCTGAAAACGTACTATTTATGTGTGGAATGCTGAAATGGTTTGCTCAATAGGAACATTATTATTATCTATTGGAAATCTAAACAATAGAGTAAAGTAAGAAAGTAATGGTGGAATCAAAAAATAAAAGAATTGGTCCGGAATTTTAAAGATCTGATACAATTTATGGTTTATATATAAAACGAAATAATATAAATTATCGGGACCAAGCTTAAATACTGAATACACTGTTTACACCACCACTACACCAACACTCTGAATTACAATGGTCTGAAGCTTGACTTACCTCCTTGGAGGGAATCTTCACATCTCTATCACAATTTAAGCTACTCTTACATATAGCAACAATTTATTATTGGATACAGTTTTTAAGAATTTTACATCATTAATATTTATGTCATGATTATGACTAGCAGCTTGATCGGCAATACTCGATTTTCCGGTCTGTCCATATTTTAAATGGGCTATGTGTCCTTTAAACCGGTCAATAACGTATCTCTTGGTCTGCCCAATATACTTCCAGTCCCAATCACCACAGCTAATTTCATATATATCACTCTTGTTGTCGTGGTGGTGTAAACAGTGTGTTCAGTATATCACCAATGGTTCCAGAAAATCCAACTTAACCAAGCTCAAATATGTATGTAATAGATAAAAAGAAATTAATTTTATATTTAGGAAAGGCACGATTTTTTTGGTTTGGGAAAGAAAATAATAATAACATTAACATCTGATATTGTAAATAACCTTATTTATGTAAAATTGGTGTAACGTTCCCTTCCAGCGTGTAAAGTACATCGTGATATCGGCTGGAAAGATAGGGAATGGACGAAACAAAAGGAAACGGGTAAAAAAATAATAACAGACATGAGAACATAGGATAACAGGAGTCATGTACAATGAAACTACATTTCAACTTAAACACAGGACATGATCTCTACAAGATGTGGACAAGTGGCCAGATACAACTAATCACACGTTTTGGAATGCTTCAGATGGACGGAAGAATAACGGGGAATCGAAAACTGGATCCGACCAGCTTTGAGCATATAATAAAGATAGTTACAAAAGCTGGAATAAGGATATGCAAGAAGGCAAAACAAAGGCTAAAGTGCAAAAAAGATACCAAAATAAGAAAATGATAGACGGAGGAAGTATCGCCCGACGATTGTAGTGAGCATAGTTGTTCAAGGTAGTTATTAAAAAAATTGTATAAACGTATATTGAATTGTTTACGATCTTGAAAAGCACCAACTCATAGTTCTTTCTAAAAGTTCAATTAACTTTTAGTTTTAATATAGTAATTGCAAATTGTCCTTTAATATCCATGTAATGAGTGATACTATGTATTAATCTTGTCAATGTTCAACAATATTTTGGGAACGGCCTAAATAATTCCAAAAAAATAAGTTTTTCTTCAAATAATATTCAAAATAGTAAATATCTAAGATAATATAATTAAAACTATATTTATAATAGAGAGTTTATACAAATAAACCATCAAAATAAAAACACATTGAGCAGACGCTTTGTGAATGTACACAAACAGAACTCCTATCATTTTATAACAATAACAGCCAATAACCTATAGATAAATACGAGGTCTGCTCCGTTTGCTCTGCCTCTGACCTATTTATAAACTAAAACAATTATTGTTACCTTTTATGCATAGACGGACGCTAGAGACTGATGGTAAACTGAAGTTGAGTTTACCTACCATCAAGTAGTAGTGTGTTCAATGTGAATATCACTAACGGTGCCAAAAATTCCAATTTAGTTAAGACAAACAATTTCTCGAAAAAATTGGGTCATGGATCTATGGTGAAGAGAGCAAAAAAGTATCGAAATAAGTGATAATATAGAGGTTTACTAAAATGGAATCTTCTGCAGGCTACACCATGCTAACCATATTTTGATGTAATAATTTTATATATTAATACGAGTCATTGAAATGAACTAACAAGTAGGTTTCAAATGAGTTGAGAATCTGCCAGATTTAGTCCCCAGCTATTACCGGAGATTTCCAAAACTTTTGTTTTAAACGATTTGGATATTGACAAGATATATGCGGGAAAAGGGATCAGTTTTCGTATATAATACTTATAAATAGATCAATGTAGGCTCACGACTAAACTACTAATTTGTAAAAAATTTGACAGCAACTAAAATTGCCATTTTAATGTGTCTGCTAATAGATTTGCAATTCTCTACTAATGTCTAGTATAACTGGAAATAATTTGTACATACACTTTAGGAATATTCTCTTGCATTA
The DNA here is from genome assembly GCF_026250575.1 of Diorhabda carinulata. Lineage (NCBI taxonomy): Eukaryota > Metazoa > Arthropoda > Insecta > Coleoptera > Chrysomelidae > Diorhabda > Diorhabda carinulata. Next base: position 66,880,027 of record NC_079472.1, read on the forward strand.
TTTATTCTTTATACTTAGAGATTAAAAAAATAAACATTCATAAAGTCCTATAAACTTATTCTTAAACCAAAATAATAAGTTACATAATACACTGGCGAGCAAGAAATTGCGAATAATTTTAGCGCCAATATTGATAAGGATTAGTAGGCGTTAAAACAATTTTTTCCGAGACTTGACAGCTGTCATTCGATGTATTAGAGTACGACTTTGATGAAAAATGCGCCTTTGTGCTAATTGAATATTCACATTTCCCTTGCCTGTTTTCCAGTTTACTGTTGATTCTTTGTGTAAAACCCAACAATTGCAAAGTGTAGTGATTTTAACAGGCCCGTAATGCCTTTAGATCCGATTGTTGGGGCGAGAATTGTTGCGCTGTTACAAGATGGTCGGGGGCAACTGCAAGAATTGTTGGTGCTAGTATTTGTGGTGTGCAAAGGGTGTACCAGCGCTTTCGGGAGACTGGTCTGATCACTTGAAGACCAGGGTCTGGGTGAAAAAGAGTTACCACTAACGAGATAACCGTTTTTTGGTGTCCACAAGTTGGCGGAATAGGACAGCTACTGCGGTTTCACTGCGAAAAAGTTGGAAGAAGTGAGAATGTCAACATTAGTGAATGGACCGTTAGAAGAAGACTTCATGCTGCTGGACTGTCATGCAGAAGAATGGCTACAGGTTCCCCGGTGCAACGCCAGCATCGGACTGCAAGATTGACATTGGCCAGATATCCCGTTTGTTGGAATGATGATGTCTGGAGCTGGGTATTGTTTTCGGATGAGTCGCGTTTTGCCTCACTGGGTCAGATCGACGTCGACGAGTGTGGAGAAGACCTGGGAAAAGATGTGCTGAAGTTTACATTGATGAGCGTCTTCCATTTGGCGGTGGGTCAGTTATGGTTTGGGCGGGAATCACTGCACAAGCTCGTACATAGATAATGGTTCCCTAACCTCTCACAGGTTCATTAGGGAGGTGCTAGAAGACCATATTATGCCTTTCATGGTGACTATGGGGGAACGTGGCATTTTTATGCAAGATAATGCGAGACCACATAGAGCCAGAATTGTCAGGGAGTCTCTGGATGAGGTAGAAATTTGGCGGTTTGACTGTCCAACCCGCAGCCCGAACATGAATTTCATAGAATATGTCTGGGACGAGTTGGGACGACTGATCCGCAGACACACACACCAGCACCAAGAACTGCGAAGATTGCAGTTGCAGGAATGGGATAAGATCGACCAGAATATGATCCGCAACTTAATTCAAAGTATGCCGCGCGACTTCAAGCAGTCATCAAGGATCAATCAAGGAGGGAATACAAGTTATTAGTGTCAATTTTTTTCGTTCCATATCTTCCCTAACAACAAAATGTTGAATTTCGCCCAAAATGTTAATGTTGCTTTTTCAGAATAAATCATTAAATCCAAGAAAAAATGCATTTTTCTTCAGTATAGAGTATCATATTCAGCTTACAAAAGAACATTCAATGATGTACAGTTTGTGAGTACTATCTGAAAACGTAAAATTTCGAAGAACATGAAAATTTTAAGGTGACCTCAATTTTTGCTCGCCAGTGTATAATACGCATAAGTAAACTATCAAATAAATAATAAATATTTAGAACTTGGAGATAAATATGAAATTATATCGTGAAACTAGTGCGAGAAATAGGATATTTATACATATTAGTGCGAAATTTACTATTTTTTACACTAGTCCATAAAACGAAATATTAAGTGTTTCATGTAGGTCGTCATAAAAATAAATTTTCGAATCAAAACACGTTGATGTAAAAGTAAGTAAGTTGACAGGAAATCTATTAGGATAAACGTATAATACTATTGTCACAAAGTTTGAACAACAATCAAAAATACGAATAAATGTTTGTTGAGAGTGGACTATTAATTTTATGTTTATAATCATTTTGATCATTTGTGATTTTTGTGAATATTCAATTCATAAAAAAGGTAGGTCATGTATAAGTACCCTCTTAACAAACAAACATGATAAGGTAAAGTATTTAGCAGTTTTCAAATAACAACAAAGTTTTTGTTATTTAAACTAAATGCAAAGAAAGGGATCTGATAGATGGACCAACTATCATACAATAGAAATACTGAAATAATAAACAGATTGCAACAGTTGAATGTATTGAATCCGTTGAAGTGCAGATTACTGAAGCATAAACTACCAAATAAATTATGATTCAGAGTTTTGGTGTCGTAGAAAACTGTATGAAAAAGTACAAAAGGATGTATTCAAAAAAGTATTCAAGGATCCTTAAATACCAGTAAACACTTTTGAAGATGATATGTACCATTAAGGTACCAGCTCCACGGTGATAATTGGGATATTTAGGAGATCGATTAGTATTGTAACTATAGTAATTCAGGTTTACCTTATTTTGTTGAAGACACAAGTTAGTAAAAGTTCAGTAAACAAAGTTTGAATCCAATCTTAAATCTATTATAAGAAAGACGCAAAACTTTCGTTGCTTTGATAACTGGAAGCTAAGATTCAAATTTTTAGATATACACTCAACTATTGTAACATAATCTATATAATTGAAAAATACTTTACCTTAATCAATATTTTTCAATCTGTGTATATTGTGTAACTATGATAAACTAATACTACATCGGCAGATCAGTAATCGGCGATTATACAATACTGTAAAAGTTTATTGAGTCTTTCAAATAAATTACTTGTGAGCAGTTATTTTCATAATGTGCGAGAAAGATAATTTAATAAGTGTTTTTAGATATTTTGGAAATACTTTGATATACACTATACCCAATTATTTAAAAATTAAATTTTGACAAATCTTTCAACATAAAATATTCAAAATGTTTCACTCGTCATCTCGGAATGTTTCATAAAATTTGAGCTGAATATTCAAAAACTATTTTTTCCAACAGGACCTTTTTCGTCAAATAAATAAGTTTTGTTCATTTGCATCATCCAAATAATATAGATTGTGCTGAAACATTGTCACAATATGTTGCCACGTGCCAGAGTCGACTTGAAACAACAGCACATTTCAAAAACATCTTTTGAATGGAAAATTCTGAGATAGCGGAAGCAACTTGTGAAATAGCTGCTGTTTTGGAAATTATTAGATCTTTTTGTTTTCTCGACTGCGCCACTTGGCAGAATATTGCAGCACACAATACTTGCTTTCCTTTTCACTGAAAATTTCAAAATAGTGGTTGCTACTTTTGCATATGAAAGGTAATAAATTTTGTAAATTGGAGTTTTAATAGTAGTCTTTTTTCAATTCCATGACAATTTTAAAATTATAAGGAAAATGCCTTGGACGTCAAATATAGTGGAATATGGTTATTAAAATATTCCAAAATCCCTTATAAATATATTTTTATGGTATGTCTTATATCTTACTGTCCTAACTTTGATTCTTTTATCCATAAAGGCCGCTTAACATGATGCAATACAACGAGCAATACAATGCACAATATTTCTTGATAGAAAAGCTTGCGCAGATGAAGTTCAGCTGATTGTTTCATGCAAGATCTCGAATTTGCAACATAATCGGTTTGGTGCCATTTTTATTACGTGCAAGCTGCAATTATAGGAAGAAATCTAGTTACTTCCACCATTTTCACACCGGTCACAAACTATTGAATCAAATTTTAGATAAGGTATGTGTTTAATTCTTGAGACTTGCATAATGTCAAGTGACGTGCAATATTCATCTATGCAATATTTTGACCTTGCATGAAATTGCTTGCTTGCAATTTTTTGCACCATATAAAGCAGCCTTAAAAGGCTTGACTGTAACTTAGAATGATACTAAAAATACTCGAATTGAAACATAAATATCGAAATTGTAATAAAAAATTCCAATGTAGAATAAATATATAGAAAAATTAATTAGCAAATGGAAAACAAATTATTTAAAAATAATATTTGAATCAACACATCAAATTATTACATGAAAAAAGAGATGACACAATATATTAATAGATGAAAATATCGAAATTTAAGTATACACATTAAAAAGTTCGTAAAATTAAAATTCCAAAATATCTCATGACACATTCTTGACAAAAATTTAACTTTAATTTAAACATGAAAATCATATTTAAATGGCACAATTCCTCTCACAAATGTAACAATAATTCCAATATTCTTAACTACTGAGCGATATTCTGATTCTACAAGGCAGCTAATGCTTTTGCGCAATATGTACATGATTAGAGTTTACTTGGGAAATTTTTCACAGATCTCCAAAATATTATATAATTGGTAATAATCCCACATCAAAACATTGAAAAAATAATCTATTTATATAAACAAGTTACGCAGAAACTGTCCTGTCAAAACAAAAATTACAGATACTAAATCTAATTTTATGTCAATCTAACCTAATTCACCTTTATCCACCAGTACCCCTTGTAGATAATACTGTTAAGTGAGTTTTTAAACATATCTGAAAGATCAACCACTACCTACAACCTTAAAACCAGGTGGTTGTAGTGAAAAATTTACTAATGCAAACTTTTAGGATGTACTTAATTTAAAGTTAAATTTTTTAAGTGATTAAAAAAATTATCCAAAATCACCCTCAGAAGGAACTTTTAGATAAAAGTGAATCAGGTTATATGGACATAAAATCAATAGAGCGTATGTAGTTTAATTTTGACAGGAAAGTGTATGGACCCATGTATGTTCAATTGTTCAAATTTTTGTTAAAATACATTATTTTTGTTTTGAATGAACTGATACTAATAGATACTACTTGAGCGAGGCATTTTGTTTTTTGACCTACGAGTACTACATATTATGTACCAAAGTACTTTGGTAAATTAAATATCAAATTTTGGAATATGGATGAATTTGTCCACAAGGGAAATTTGATAGATATATAAATCATCATATTTTTCCGTTTAGGATTGATGTATTATTTGGGACATTTTTGGACAGTAACTCAAAATCATTGGAAAGTAGGAAGAAGATAGACTAATAATGGAAATGCACATTAGCGACATCATTACGCTATAGCTTTTTAGGCAGCGAACAGATCCATAGGTCATGTATGAATATGGTATTTTATAACTGCTAATGGCAAATTATTTTTCGAAATATCTCTAACCAGATGTTTATTGATTATAACTATATTTATAATTTTTGAAATCTTCTTACATTTTCTTGTATAAATGTTCTTGATTTTAGGCCTATATATTTGAATTAATAATGTTTTAATTCTAGAGACGTTTTATTTATTTATTTACCAAAATATTATCTTATAGAAATACAGTCTGTTTCCTCCACACATATTTTTTCTATTTAATTATCAAAATTCAGTTGTATACCAAGAAGCAATTATTAATTTAGATGATTTATTGTTGTATGGGAATTTATCAAATAGAATGTATTTCGCCTGAACTTGAATTTTTTCAAGATTTCTTACTTTTATGTGTATGAACTATTTCCAAAAATTTTCTTTTTGTATTTGACTGATTTTTTAATTTTTATAATTAAATGGTTTGTTAATGCAGTTTTATTTTTTCATGATATTGATGACTTCTCAAATTCATTTTTCAAATATTGACTCCTTTGTAACTAATTTAATTATTACTAGGAACATCAAATATCTTTAAAATGGATTTTATTATTTTGTTCTATTTACAATCGATATAAAAAAGAGTGAAACCAACATTGTATAAAAAATTAACAGTAACAAAAAGAGTCTCCAAGATACATACATTGGAATAAGTAGCTATAATAATGTATCATGTACATAAGAATTTATAAATCATTGTTAGTGAATTTAGTTATTAGTCACGATGTATATATAAAAATAAAAGACGAAATATAGAGAGGTTGAGTTGATAAAACGTGTTTTATTATTATTGAGAAAAGGCAATATGAACTAAAATATAATGTTCCACTTTATATTGAATAAAAAAAAATCATGGAGTACATAAAATAATATGTTTCATTTAATTGTCTTATAAAAACTAACACGTTGTGGACTCGGAAAATACCTAAAACTTCCGTGAAGTAGGTGAAAGAGTGGAGAATAATGGCCAGTGAACTTGATATAAGCAATATTATATATAGCCTACAGTATTTGGTAAATATAAAAGTTTATCAATATCATAAAAATAAGTAAAAATTCTTTAACAAACCATGAAATATCAAAAAATCACATTAAAACATTAATATTCAAAAATTCTTGAGACGGAATGAATAATATGAAAAAGAGAATTTTTGGAAAAGGTTCACAGAAACTGTTGTTAAAACAGATTATTATTTTGATTTAATTTTCATTTTAATATTCATGATGTAGGTGATATATTGAATGATATAATTATATGCATATTCGTTTTACAATAAATATGTTATATGTATCGTTATATGATCGAAACAAGCGCTTGGAATTATAGTTTAATAAAGAACTCTCATTTTCAAATTTGCTGTAATATACGTATATCAAAATTTATTTAATTTCTTAGTCCTTTTGATATTAACGCATCTAAATACTCTTTTAGAACGTTTAGATGCATATATATATATATATATATATATATATATATATATATATATATATATATATATATATATTTACCATATGTACAAGGACTTTCCCAACAATTATCGAATTATTTCAAAAAATATGATATTAGTATAAGTCATAGAGGACACAATACATTATCCAAATATTATATATCAAGTGCCTTGTACTAATTGTGATGCTGTCTGCATAGGGCAAACATCTCGGTATTTAGAAAATAGACTAAGAGGTCATCAATTCGTTTAAAATAATAGAACTGCATTAACAAACCATGAGATATCAAAAAAACATAGATTTAATTATAAAGATTCAAAAATTCTTGAAACGGAATCTAATACACGAAAAAGCTATAAATGATAAAAAAGATCTAAATAATTTAAGTAAAATTTATAGCTGTATGTTGTATATTCCAATAAATTTAATTGTAATTATATATATTATATATATATATATATATATATATATATATATATATATATATATATATATATATATATATATATATATATATATATATATATAAATTAATAATTTTTTGTTGCCTAGTGTTATTGAAATATTTAAAAGCGTGAAATACAATAGACTATAAAATAGAAGTAATAATGTATAACAATTGTAATATGCTTAAAAACATTTATATATATTATAAAAATTCAAGTAAAAAGGTAATATTTTAGACATAATCCATAAAAGTAAGAAATTATAAATTAATTACATAAAAAGAATTTAGCAATACCAGAAAAATATTTCTATGTAAATATAAATCATTGAAATCACTGATTGCTTCTATTCATGTATGAAAATTTGAATTTAAACAAATAAGGATAGGAACAGATTTTGTAGTTAAAAGAAGTATTTTGATATCCAGGTTTTAGGGGATTTATTAAGTCATATACCAGAATTTTCAATATCATGCCACATTTTTATAAGAGCCGAATTAACGCCTCTAAAATAAAAATACATTGTTAATTAAAATAGATTTAAAATAAAGAACATCTATTCAAGAAAGAATTTTATTTCTATCTAATTAATTTAATTGTGGTGAATTTATACTTATATTTTATATTGAAGTCTCATGAGACGCATAAACACATACTCCAAAAATGTACATGTATCCAGTTTAGTTTATATTAATTAAAAATAGTAAAATGTATTTAACATGTACCTTTTTCGTATATGGAATACTCGATAAGAAAATATGTAGTAATACAATCATGGTTTTTATTATTACAAAAATAGTTTATTATAAATAAATAAAATTATATATAACCAATTGTAATAGATTGGAGAAATGTAACAAAAATCAGATATAATTAATACTTATCGATGAAACCGTTGTTCATAACAATAACTGAAGATAGAATAAATATATTTAAGCATGCCATAATAATATTTCCCATTATACACAGTTATTTAACCAACAAAAATGGAAGAATACCTTGCTCTCTCCGGAAGTATATAAATCTTACACATACCTTATTAGTATAAAATGTGATTTTTTAATGAATTCAATAAATACAATTAAATTATTTCACTAAATGTATTGCTTTGTCGATGTATTATTGTGTACCTTTTTGTACAAAAGAAACATATATATATATATAGAAGTTGCATCTGAAAATAAGGTAATTTCAGTGATCGAAGAACTCTGCCTGTATATTCTGCAATTGTAGTTGCTGCATATAAGCTTCAAGAGTTTCAGGGAAGTTGAAATTGTTAATAAAATGCATTTTTTGGAACAATTATTTGTTTTCGCATCAATTCAAATACAGTTTGCTTTTTTCCTCGAATTTGTCTTAGCAAATCGTACAGCCACAATCGCTCAATCCAAAATATATCGGCACTACATTTTCTTATTTTGTCAAGTGCAACGATCATATATATTTCACATTCATATCTTATTGATTCTAATAATTTTTTTATTTACAACGTTATTTCTTGACGGTATGTGCAAAATTCTCAAATATTGTGACTACCGTTAGATGCAGGTATACCCCTTGGAAATAAAAAAAATCATCAGATTTTATACGTACGCTATATAAACGCGGTCTTTAATACATTGTTATCTCTCTCATGTCTGTAATGCCGTTGTCATTTCGTCGTGAATGGTTGCTAATTCGTGAATTCTTGAAGCAAGTTGTTGATTCAGTGTCAAAAGAATGTGCTTTTGGGATTCGTATGTGCTTTGGGCGATTTGTAATTCTGATTGTGTCAAATTGATTGTGCTCTGAAGTTCTTGATTTTCCTTTTGTAATAGCTAAAAAATACATGCTTGTTTTAAATTTAGAATAAAAAGATTTTTTTTTAGAAATTGATAGCCAGATTCAATTGAGTATATCTCATATTTTCAGCAAACAAACCTTTGCGAATCTAAGGGAAAAGGAAATAGATGAGTTATAGATGTTTGGTTCGTTAAAAATAATCTTGAGGATTTTAGAAGGAACTGATTGCCACAAAACTATTTTCTTATTCTGAAGATGTGATTAATAGTTCCTTTTTATAAGGAAAACAATGTACCTAATCTTACAATTAACAGACATTTTACGTTTAACCTAATCTACTAAGTACTTTACTGCCCTAAGTTAATATGGGCACATTTTTCTTTGTTTGTTTTAATACGCTATTTGTTTGTCCAGAAATCTATTTTGATTGACTGATGCTTATTGACCGCCATTCAAAATGAGTCTTCAACAGCTAGAATAGTAAACAGTATAACATTTTCCGTAACAAGAACGTGACTAGTAGGTATAATTAATATTAGTCCCGAACATTGCCAGCCTTAATCAATCCCAGTTCTGAATATTCGATTTCTTGTTTAATTTTTATTATACGGTATTCCAAGTAGGGAAAATACTAGCAGAACAAAATGAGTAGGCAAATATTTTCGATTCTCATTAACAAATCACTCTACCATAATTTATTAATTAAGTTTCTATTATATTTGTTATATATGGAGAGCCTGTTGCAAAAGACAAACAGTTAGTTTGGAATAACTTCGTTTTGATCAAGTATTGTTTGTATTCTTATTAATATTGTCTTCTCAAATAATTTTGAAGTAATTAGCAATAATAATCGTGACTAAGTTGGAAATTATGGAACCATTTACACCACCATTTACACATGTAGGATTCTACTTTATACACTGTTTTTCCTGGTTTAAACATCATAATTACTTCAGCTATTTTCTATGTTATTGGTACGTATCAGAGGCTGAATTCTGCATTTATGAGGTTTGCGAGTTCACAACTGCCTTTCTTGGTAACTGTTGCAATATTTTTCCTGTTATTAGAACGTATTTTGGGATAATTGTAATCATCGTCAGTATTAGTTTCACTATTTTTTATGTCTGTAGTTTGGAAAGTATTCGTTAAGTATGAGGCAAATGCAGATGCTTTTTGTTATTCATTATCATAAATTTTCTATTCGAATTGGTGTGTTTATTCTTTTTATACATTTCCACAGTCAGTTATTTGATAATAGTTTAGTTCACTTAGATAGTGGTTTAGTTCTTCGTTTAAGATTTTGTCTATTTCTTTTTTTATTCTCTGGATGAAATCGTTCAGTATCTCTTTATTCTCTGTAGCTCTGGACACATTTTTCTGGCTTTTCTTTATCTTTGAACTATTTCTTTGGGATAGTTATGACCTTTCGTTTTTGTTGTAATTTGTTTGGTATTATTCCATGCTGCTTGCTATATGTTTAATATTAGTTTCTCTGATGTGATCTAATTCTTGTTTAAGACTTTTCCAGTCAGTCCAGTAAAAGTTTGGTTAGATTCTCTTACTAGAATGTGTTCTGTATATGTTGATAATATAGGAGAATGATCTGAGTTTGGCCATCATCATCCTCAATTTTTATGATTCGTTGATACTTTTCTTGAGATGGAAAAACCAATCAAATCTGGTATCTTATTATTATGTATATTATTTATAATTACATTTCTATCGGTAGACCAGTATGTGGATTTTTCAGTTGAATGGCATTTTCCATTTATAGCAGCATATAGTTCTTTACCTTTTGTAAAAAATGGAAATGGATATAGTTTTCTTTTCTTAGATTATGTTTTGGAGGAAAATATACGGTTGTTATGTTTACGATATATTTATCTGTTTTGTGGCTTGACCTTTCTTAGTGTGTTATATTATTTTTTACTTCCGCTCCTTCACTAGCAGTGGGGCGAAAACAATGATATATTCTATCCTTTTAGTCATTTTAAGACTATTTTGATAAATTCTTGCTTATTCATGTGTCCTATTAACATATGTAGCACATTTGTTATTGAATTAAGAGTCATTACCTGTAGCTTGTAGTTCATTATGGGTTATTTGAGGGCATGTTTGCATTGGATTCGTTTACCTTGGTTGATCTTGTGCAGTACTTGTAATGGTTTGTTTGTTTCGTATCTTTTGGAGAGCAACAGCTGTGGCATATCCTCTGTAGTAGTAACCATTTTGGTTCTTAATTTTATGGCTATTTGTAATATTTGGTTGAGTTTTTTTCAAATAAAATCTCTTCTATAATATTTTTAGCTATGTCCATATTTCATCTTGTGCACTGTGGTGTCAATTTAGGTTTTCTAAAAGTTTCTATGATTACTTTCATTTGTAAAATTGCTTTGATTTCTAATACTTTTTTTGCATCTTCCTCTTTACTAAAACATAATGCAAAGAGTGGTTATGGAGATTCATCTTTCTCTCTTCATATTTGTGTTATTTCTATTTGGTACCATTTGTTCCCCCTTCTTCTATTAAATATAAAAAGTATAATAGATGAAATGTATTCTGACATCTTAACATACATCTATAGAATTTCGAATAATTGGATGCATAATTACAGGTTCATAGTAATTCTGCTGAGCTGTTGTATGGGCGTAGGCTAATTGAAAGAATTTATCGGGAAGGGGGATATGAATAAAAATACAAAAACAATTATGATCGTCGCCATCGATGACACGATTCAAAACCATAAAGTGTTTTGAATCGTGAAGTTTTGATTGGTTAGGTTAGATCACATAAATGGCCGGAGTGAGTAAGCAATAATTCTACTGGCTGGAACACATATTGTAATAATAAACAGTTAACATATTATTCCTGCACATTATCACTACAATACTCTGCTGTAGACAATATCCAGGTGAATTTTATAGAGTCATAAGTAGCTTTTTTGACGTACTCTGCTCGAAATCGGCTAAAATCATGACTGTTCTACTAAGAAGACGATGACTGATTTCTGCTGTTAAGATTAGATATTTAATTGGCGTTGGTGGGATTTGCAGAAAAGTTTTCTGGTTCCGAATCGTCGAAATCTGAGTATAAAAAAGGTTACAGGATGACTACCCATACAGGACACACAATCACCCATCTAAACTACGAAGTAGTTATGGAAATAAGAATGTTTATTAATTTTAGTAGAAGAATATTTATTCATCCAGCATCCATGATAAAACAAATAGTATGCTCTATTTTCTGTTAAGATTTGTGCAGTTTAAATTCCTAATCCTCACCTAGAACAGACCATTTATTGTATCTATTTTTGAAATGAATAGGCATATACAGATTTACTTTCACTATCAAAATGCACGACCTCATTGTTGTAAACTGTATACTATCAATGTAATTTACTCACTTGGAGTTCAGTCGATGTATTTGAAGTGGAAATCATTTTGATTTCATTATTTTTACTTTCCAATTCTGATTCTAATTGTTCTACTCGAATCCTTAAATTTTGTATTTCTTTTCTAAGCTCATCTGCTAAATCTCCACCACCTAAGAAAATACAGAAATAGAAAATATTATTCATTATATGTAACATGCGGTAATCATGGGAACAAATTTATATATAAACCAAGATTAGTTAGAACAAAAAAACAATATATGAGGATTATAGAAAATTAAAACTATTTATTAACTTATAAATCCAAGCTTTCAGGAAGTGTTCTTCCCATCATCAGAGAAACTACAATATGAATGGCAAGGTAAACTAAAAAATAAATCTCTGCAATCGCCAATATATTGATTTTTTATCTAACTAGTCTTGGTTTACATATAAATTTCTTATATCTTATACCTTTTGATATGTTGATGCTTCTAAATATTCTTGATTTTAGGTCTCTTCTGATTTAAAATTAGTTCCTTTTATAATATTTTAAGACAGATAAACATTTGACGTTTCGACTTCTTTTAGTCTTTATCAAATGTGATATTGACACTGACAATTTTCGTATTTATATTAATCAATTGATCATATACATTATAAATATCAAAATAAAAATTTGTTTCAACCATAAAGATTAATTTTGCCTTAGTTTTTACATCTCAAATATGTAATAGTAAACAATTAAATTAGTTGTAGTCGTATTAGCATTTATAAAATAGAACTATAAATATCACTTTAATTATTTAGGTCTTTTTGATCATTTACAGCTTTTTCCTTCTTATGAATGTAAGCCATTTCTAAAAATTCTCTTTTTCATGTATTGAGATTCTGTTCCAAGAATTTTTGAATAATATACATGACGGAAAAAGAATGGAATATTTATATCAAGTTTGTTTAGGATAGTTTCCTCAACATCTTCCATTACTAATTGTGCTATAACACTTGAAATGGAAGTCCCAATATCACAACCATAAATTTGTTTGTATATTTAATTTTTATATTTGAAATATGTTGTTAAAATTGTGAGTTCCATAGCTTTTATAAATTCATTATGAGGTACATATTTCTGTATATTCTTTAATTTTGTCCCATTTTTTATTAATATATTTTTTACTATGAAAATAGGAATATTTGTATATAAAGAAACCACATCTAACGAAAGATATTTCTTTGAAGTTCCATGTGTTTTTGACATAGTATTTGTTTTGATATAAATTATTTTAAAATTTTTCAAATAATTAGATAATGGGGTAAGAGGAGTTTGAACATCTTGAGGAAACTGTCCTAAGCAAACTTGATATAAAAATTTCATTCTTTTTCCATTATGTACAAGAAAATTATTATCCGGAAAAAATGATAAATAACATATGCAAGAAAAGGATAAACAGATACTACAATCAATTAAAAAACAAAACAAAGCTCCCAACAACTATCTAATTTCAATAAATATGATATTAGTTTAAGACAAAAAGGACATAATACTTCATCCAAATATTTCACTGAATTAAAAATTAAAACACCAAAAAATAAAAGAAATAGTATTATATATGGCTTGTACTAATTGCGACGCAGTCTACACAAGGCAGACATCCCAGAATTTAAAAAATAGTCTAAGAGGTCATCAATATGATAAAAAAATAAAACTGCATTAAAGTATTGAATTATAAAGATTCAAAAATTCTTGAAACGGAATCTAATACACGAAAAAGAAAATCTTTAGAAATGGTTCACATTTATAAGAACGAAAAAGCTATAAATGATAAAAAAGACCTAAATATTACAGTAAAATTTATAACTCTATTTTGTAAACGCTGATACTACTACAACTAATTTAATTAAGTACTATAAAAATTGAAATGTAAGAACTAAGGAAAAATTAATTTTTCTTATTAGAACAAATTTCTATTTTGATTTTATCCTTATTTTGATATTAATAACGTAGGTGATCTATTGATTAATATAAATTATCAGTGTCAATATCATATTTTGATAAAGATTGAAGTTAAGTCGAAACGTCAAATATTTATCAACAAACTTCAATAGCTTTTAGTTTAAAAAGTGCCAAAATTGAAATATTAACATATAAGCAGCAATAAACAAATCTATATTATATATAAAAAAAATATTTTCAAACCTTTACTATTCTCTAAATCAGTCTGATATTTAGCTTTCATTCTCATATTTTCTTCTTTAAGACTCGCCAATTGCCTTTTCCATTCGTCTACATTAGCCGTACTTTCTTGAAGTGCACTAGTTAACCTGGCGTTATTACTTTTCAGGGTCGCTAGTTCTATTTCCCATTTTCTCGCGTTGGCAGAACTGAAATATTATTTATTATTTAGGGATTATGTGTGATTGTATGACTACGAGTATAAACAATCTAATAAATTCCAAATCAATCGTGTTATTTGTAGCTTAGATGTTTATATCTTTGATTAGTTATGTATATTGCTTTAAAAGCACTTGTTAAAATAAAAAAATTCTTTTGTAAGTATCTATTTAACTTTTAATAACTGAATATACGAATAACCTTTTAATACTTCGATAGGAGCTAATATTTCCCCAGCTATGTTAGGATAATTTATTAGATTCAGTAATCGAAAATATGCACAAATTTATCATAAGATGTGAGACGATATAGATGGTTTTATACAAGAATTAATTAGAGCCACATCTTTTCAAGAACAGCTTATAGATTTTACAAATGGTAGCGGACTCCGGTTAATTCGTAACAGTCTGTTTCAAGGAAGTAACGGCACAAATATATGCGCGCTTAAACGAAGTTGTCAAATAAATCTATATGATAAATTGAACATGTTTATCGCAGAATGTAATGGAAAACTTAGGAATAACACGAAATTAAGAAAAACCAGCCTCATTCGCAGTTCCAAAATGTTCAAAAGCCAAATCAAAATTTTTATTGCTATGTACTGAATCAAAAACCAGCTAATAATTTTCCACACATTCGCAATAATTATCAAACCTATCAATAAATATAATACAAAACAGAGAATATTGGCCTAAGCAATCAGTACCTGTAGAATATTCAGTATTTCGCGAAGAATCCTTGACAAAAACAATTGATACATAAAAGATTCATTTGGAAAAATCTAGAAAATAATGTATCAATATTTTGATCCATCCTGTATCTGAATCCATTAATATAAACGAAATAAATATTTTTTAAAATACCTCGTAAAACACATCACAACCCTATATTATTGTAAGTCGGGCTGATTCCAAATATGCAATAAAATATAGGGTGTTTCATTTAAAAAAAATGTAAATTTGATATGACACAGCATTCTGGAACATCCTGTAAGATTGTAACTTTAAAATAGGAAGACAATTGATGGCTATAATCTTTCTCAGGGAGGAGGGAGGCACTGAACTTTATCATACTAATCAATCACCCTGTATTTATTTAGTTACCATAATATAGTTTCACAGAATGTGGATTGCAAATCCAAGAAAGCGTTTTTGCATACCTGATGGCCGCTCGCAACGGTACTCTGCATCCTTATAATAGTGATTGAGTAATGAGAGTATAACTTTATTACTACATACATACGATTTCGTAAGCGTTAATTAAAAGTTTATTTTGCGATCATCGGTTTGTTATATTTTCTTCGTGTGTTTATCTTAACTGATTGGCATAATTGGATCGATTAGGAAATATATCGAGGTTGAAAAATTTCTCGTCTCGCAACCCTTGCAATAAATGAGTTTATTACATAATTGATTCATAAAATAATATCAATAGAAAGTTTTTATTTCTATCGTTTAATATTCTTGATGAAATTTAGTTTTTTTAACCCTTTGTATCGAATATATTTGAATAGATATCCCTCTTCAAAAACCAGCAGTAATCACCCACCATGCCTGGACTCCTACTTACCGAATTTCCATTGTTCTGATATCTTGGTGGAACTTCTCACCCTGCTCGTAGCTGAGAGCTCCCAAATCATAAATTGGAATGGAGAAAATGAATTTTTAATGATATTCGGCAGCCAAGCGATTTATAGGAACCTAAATGTTCATTAAATAGCGATTCGAAGTTTGCATCCATATTGTTTCAAGATCTAGTTCTTGATTTGTAAGCTTTGCGTGATGTTCATACTGACCAGACTGTTAAGTAGTAATTTAAACAGTACTTTCTAAAATGGCCCAATAGAAATATCCTTTTTTAACTTGGTACCATTTAGCTGATGAAAGACCTGTCTTACGTAATTAATCCTTCACTATCTTTATGCGTAGCTTTCACAAAGTTCCTCATTAGTCCAAGATTAATGTAAAGCAGAGTCAAGAGGACATCTTCCGTCTAAATTTGCCTCACATAGTTCATTGACTGCACGACTGCCCCACAATCGATGAAAACTGCAATAATTCGTAAATCCTTCCTAAAGTTCCACCAAATATCTTGTCCAAAGGGATAAGCGCACTTCCGTACGTTTCTTTCACTAGCACAGAATGAGCAACTGGTACAGATGGTTTTAAATTTCCATTATCTAATAATAGATTGTGAACCATATTTCTATGAGTTTATGAACAAGCTCCATTCACAAAGAGAGTGCATGATATTATTAAACTATCGATATCGGTACACGAATTTTTCATATTGTTAAATGTGGAAAACGATGAAGTTATTTTTGTAATTTTCGTTTCTTTGGCAAGTAAATTCCACCCCTCAGGAAAGGCCAATGTTATCAATGAAGACATATGAAAAAAACTTTCTGAGAATACGAAGAGTAACCTATATTTGTGAACGAATAATTGTATTCTTTTTAATAACATAATTTTGTTTCTAAAGCAAATTTACTTTGGGTCAGCTAAACTTTCGACTTTATCTAAATTTTTTTTTGCATATGACCTCCTCTAATAACATCTCTCATCGATTAGACATAGATCTGATCAAGTTAGCTATTGTTTCTTGTGGGATGTTAAGCTATTCTTCTACTGTAAGCTCGAATTCTCCTTTTTTTGCTCATCCCATAAATGTTCTACCAGATTTAGGTCAGGACTGTAAGCTGGCCACTCCATAACACGAATACCGGCTTCTGCAATGTAATCTTACGCGATTCTGAGGTGTGCGGCGTTGAATTGTAATGCATAAAGGTGAATTCTTCTTCAATGTAGTCAACGTAAGGCCCCACCATGAATTGCTAAAAACTCCTAGATATATCTATCAGCTAAATCAGTTAAACCTCTTCTTCTGTGAACACGGTCGCCTCTACGAATGAACATAGGGTCGGTTCGTCCTCCCATAGAAATTGCACCACAGATCATGCCGGAACCACCTCTATAAGCAATCCGCTCTTCAAAACAACAATCTACAAACCAATTTCTTGGTTTTCGGTACACTTAACTCGTTCGGTGGCTACCGTAGAGGCATATTCTGATCTCATCTATGAACAGAACAGATTCTCATTTATCTAACTTCCAATTCACATTCTGTGCCAAACGCAGGCGTGCTTGCCGTTGAGCTGGAGTAAGTTTCGGAAAAATCGCGGGTGTTTTAGGGGTCAGGTTATTTTCTTGCAGTCTGACAAACAGGCACTCCTCGCACTTCACGGAGCTGTCGTTGCAAACATATCAAAAGGTCTAAGAAACAAGAAATTAAATAAACTTATAACATAACAACTTTAATATATATTAAAACAACTATTAAATTATTTAAATAAATATAAGTCATGAAGGACATAATACGTTGAATTCTAAAATTGAAATTGAAATCTAAAACACCAAAAAACGAAAGAAGTAATATTATACATTAAGTGCCTTGTACTTATTGTGACGCTGTCTACATAAGGCAGACATATCAGTATTTAGAAAATAGACTAAATAGTCATCAATACGATAAAAAATAAAATTCAATTATAAAGATTCAAAAATTCTTGAAACGGAATGTAATACACGATAAAGAGAATTTTTGGAAATGATTCACATTCATAAAAACGAAAAAGCTTATAAATGATATAAATAATTTATGTAAAATTTTGTAAATTCTAATAAAACTACAAATAATTTGATTGATTACCGCTATATATTTGAGAGGTTGGAACCAAAGAAAAAAAATTAATTTTTTTTATTGGAAAAAAGTTCTAAGTTGATTTTATCCTTATTTTGATATTCATTTATATGCATACATATATTATATAATATAATATCAGTGTATCATCAAATATTCAAAAGTAACAATTACAAAAACTACTCTTTGGTCATCCAACCAAAACATTTGAATAAAAAGCTGTTAACACGTTACTATTAAAAACAAGCGAAACAAAATTATTTCCTACATCCACACCACAAATTAGAGAAAGCACATAAAAGAAATATATCCCCCTTAAAATAGCATATAAAAACATATCAACCAATAGTTTTTCATCAGTTTCGTTCTTTTGTGTAAAACAAATACAAGAACATGTCCACTACAATTCAAGTGAGTTTTTCTTGATTATCTTATGGGTTTTGTGACACTGTAAACGCACATCTAGAAGCAAAGAGTCCTGTGAAAATAGTTCTTTTATAACAAACTGTAGTGCGAATGTACAATTAAAAAAAGATTCCAATCTTTGAAATGTATCATTTTTTAATACTGTCTCTAGAGGCTTGATTTGTTCAGCACGTGTTACTGATAAGCTGGATAACTTTAACGAATATTTCTTGGAGTATTTATTGATTGAATGGTATTCCGGGTCTATTTCAAGATTTATCGTAGCGAAAATATCACGAGTTTTAGTCCACTAGGTTATTTCTATATAAGGTGTCGGTAAGAGGTCATCAGACATCCCAACACAATATATTTTTAAGACCAAAAAAGCTTATTAAATGTTATTTCACCTCAGCTCAAGGCCGGTTAGTTTGGACCCTCCCTGTCAACACCCAAGATTCACAACCATATGTGAGAATTGGTCGGTGCTTTGTTCCTTGGAGATTTTTTTTGTTTATGAGCCCCTCGCTTAATACATAGTATACCTTGCTCGCATTCTATATCCTATTGTTTAATAATGATTCGTGTCTTCCTGTTTCTTCCGACATTGATTTCAATTTTTTTTATATTTATAAAGTTCTCAATATTGCATATTCTTAAATTTTCACGTCTTTCGTTATCCAAGAGCATCCTCATTCCGGTTTCTAGTATCTACCTTGTTTTTATCACTACCGAAATACCCAAGCCATCTTTGGACCCGATAACCCGATCGGTTTGCCTCTACTTACTGGTGCAATGAAAGAATTTTATAAAGATGTATTGAAGACTGTATATGACACCTGCAGAAGTGACAAATTATGAATATAGATGCGAAACAAAATTGGAACTAACTGTGTGTGTCTTTATTTAAGACACTCAACTCCGAATGGTACTCATGTTGCAAAGAATTATTTTTCATCATAAAAATACACGCCCTAATCCGTTGCTCAATCATTTGAAATCTTAACCTAACCTAACCAGCCAGAATTTGATGGACCATCCGCCCTATAATCTGATTTGGCATTCAAAGCCCTGAATATCAAAAACAAACGGAATTAAGATTTTCAACAGCAGAAAAAACCTTTTCTATTCTCGATTTTGAAGTTACATCAGTTGGAGTGGAGAATAGACCCTCAAAAATTAGTTCAGATGCATTGAGAAGTGGTTAACTCAATAAAAAATATTTTGAATAACAATACAAGTAGTTCATAGTTAGACCACAAATATAAATATCGATATATAAATCGGACTACTTTCAATACTAATTTGTCGGTGCCTTATATGCTAGTTGCCGATTTAACATTTATCAATTCGGAAATGGTTTGAGTAGGGGTGTAATTTTATATATTTAGGCTTCTAAATGTTCTTGATTTTACACAATCACGTACAATTCAATTAACCAAAGAGAACTTTATGTAGGGACAATAATAACGATGATATTGGGTGGGTACTTTATAATAAATAGCTCGTTACATTAAAGTCATATTATTATAATTTCTAGTTCCTTTTTGCTTTGTCTTGCCTCGCCTTCTCCAGAGCCGGAATTCTAGGAGGTGGGTACGAGGAAAGTTATGGCGGAATTAGCGGTGGACTCGAGTTACACGGAGGAGACGGAGGTGGTCATTATGATGGGGGACATACAGATTATTATGTAAGTACTTGAATAAAAGTGCGCAACCGAAGAAGTATTAGGTTTGTAATTTAGTTTACATACACGGACATGTCTCTAATAGAAAAAACTTCTCATCTCCTGACTTATTTAGCTTAAATCTGGGTCTTATAGGATGAGCGGCGGATTTAATTTATGATTCGTTTGATTTTAGCCCTCAACTGTTCCAAACTCATTTCTTGGAACCCTACAAAAAGGCGATGGAAAACTTTATCATTTAATATTGTGTTGCAGTAATATATGTCCAGGTACTTTGGTTGATGTTGATAAATAATTCGTTGGCATGAGTCAGATTAATGTTTGTGAGAAAACAAAACAAAATCGAATACTCGCTAGCTAGTTAGCTTCTGATCAGTACCATGAAGCTGGCTTCCCTAGCTTGATATCAGTTAATAGGAAATGGTCAATATCTTTGCTGCTGACTAGTATTCAAAAAAGCATTTCAACCACATACTAACTTTCACTGAACAAATTCATATGGCATTTTAGTATCTGGAGCATCAAAAAGACGCACATTTGGACTATCTTCTTAAACCATTAAATTAACTAATTAATAAAGGACTAAATCATCAAAGATGCCCCTAACTATAAGAAGTTATATAAAAAAAAGTATCTATGGTTTCATACTAGAACTAAATTTAATAGATGAACTTAGCATGCTCTGATTTGGTTCATAGAAGTTTTACGATATTATATTGACATAAAATGAATTATACAAAATCTGCTTAATGGAGTGGAAGATTCCACGTATTAAAAAGCATACCATTTTTGTTGCAGGAACGCCCGAATTATAGATTCAATTACGCAGTACACGATCCCCATACGGGTGACGAAAAACAACAATACGAAGAAAGGAATGGAGACGACGTTAAAGGTAGCTATTCCCTTAGAGAAGCGGACGGTACTACAAGAATTGTCGAATATCAAGCTGATAAACATAATGGATTTAATGCTGTTGTACACAAAGTTGGTCAACCTAAACCACAGTTTGAAAGTTACGGATCCATCGGAGAACATCACTATTGAATAGGAAGTAATATTTGTACGAAATTACTCTAGCATAAAGTATTTCAAGTACTTTAATATAAATTCCTTGATTTGGTTTTAAGCCTGTGTAATATTGGTTGGCGTCAAATGCTAATCTAGCATCTGTAATCATTCATAATATATTAACAAAACGTATAATTGGTAGGATAGCCGATACAAGTGTTTATACAATTTTGAAGTCATTGTCTTTTTCTCAAAAATGTCTCTCGTTTGGTCTTGAAAAATCGGGATGAAAAAAATTATTGTTATTACAAAACTTTGCATTGGTCTTAATTGACTAAAAATATTGTTCAATTTATCAATCATCATATTGAATATCAAGTATTTTCAAAATAAATCTAGATAAAAAATGAAAAATTCTGTTTCCCCTTTATTATATCGTATTATTTATAAAAAAAACCTTTGCTGACATTTTCAATAATTAACTTGAGAACACTAACGAGTGTTAAGTGTAAGTTATAATCAAAATGAATCTTAATTAGAATACTACTGGGCTTACATTATACATATTTCTAATATCACCGATTTTATATTGACGACACGACTTACAAAATGTGATAACATATTAGTGGGGCTTTTGAATAGAGCCATAAATGTGTAATAAAGTAATTTGATTCCTAAAAACTATAAAATTATGTTTTGTAAGGATGTATTTGTATGTTTTTTGTATAATAAAGAACTAAAGCAATTTTGAGTATTTTTTTTTTTATTTCAAACCGCTTCCATCGCCACTTGACAACTTGGTTATATACACGCTACTACTACAAATTAGACCAGACATACTTTCGTGAAGGAGTGACATATTCCTCACTATAGGTCGCGGGTTAATTTGCATTAAGGTAACGAGCTCTAAAGAACCTCAGTGTGCCTCAAACTATCTGAGCAACTTATTTAAATGCATATCATATAGAGCATAAGTTGTTTTTTAAAATATAAATATATATAAAAGTTTTACTTTACACTCGTGCGATTAGCAAATATGGTAATTTTTCCAATGATTTTTTTCAAGTCTGTAATATGGTTAATGAATATTAGGAAGATAATTAGCCCCAGAACTGAACCTTAAGGGACACCACTACTGATTGGGAGATTCACAGATATATTTTCGTTATATCTGAACAAGTTGTCTATGAGGTAAGATTTGTACCATTCGAAAAGAGTACCACTAATGCTATACAATCACAATTTTTTTCATTAACATAATCAAAAGATTCTCAAAATCATGATGTGTTGAATAATTTATTTTCAATGACAACTGTTAGGTAAAAAGATGTGATGTTACAACGTTTTGTTTTACGTTAAATGGCAAAAACTATGTGATACTTCAACAAGCACAAAAAGATTCACTTTAGTTTTTAAAATAACAGAAAACATCGTGTTCATCATTAAGATTATGCCATTGAACCATACAAAATTCGCAATGACCACTCCCAAAATAAACGTAAGTTATTTATATCGACAGCAGAGCTGATTTCATATTTATGTCACGAGTCAATTTGAATATTGATTTTGGAAGCTTATGAATTTGATAATTTTGTTTAAAAGAAAATAAATTTCAACAAACAGTTAATTAACTCCCTGTTTTAATTTTGGGATTTCCGACAAAAAAATACCGAAGTGCACTCTATTTTCATTGGTTAGACCATCAATGACATTGAAGCCTCTTATAGGTTAGATTATGGATGATATTCAATTTTTATAGGTTATAATAGCTGCATAATCCATAGAACTACCTTCATATAATTTGCCGTCACTTTTATGAGAGGTTATCCGATTGGTGAATGACCTCTTAAGATTGACCAGTGTATTTTGTTTCGCAATTTTAACAAGGAATTTCATAAAGTAGGTTAGTTAATTTATAGGTAGGTGTTCTATCTTTGATTTTAGTAGGCAGATTGAAGTGTCAAATTTGGTTTGTATCTGTTTGCTATCTTCAAATTATATTGTTTAAAAATTCCGTAAAGTTTGATATGATAATTAGAATTGCTCTCTCGTCCGATGTCTAAGTCACTTTGAGATGTATTATACAGAATTCATTCCAAATAATATGAGTTTTCATAAAAAATATTGTTAAGTACTTTAAAATTCTTTTGTTTGATTAAGTTAATCTTGGCGTTACGTGGGTAACATGTATGATAATCGATTATTTTATAAAAAGACCGAAATAATTTTCTATCAAAAAGACTTATAATCATGACAATTTTTAAGACAAAAAAATATTTATTCTTGTTGATAAATTGATTTAATTTTAGGTCTCTATTAATTGTAGTGGCTTTTTAATAAAAATTACTGATGACGTTTTGAACTAATTTCAATCTTTATCTCAAAATACGTTGAACGGGTTCAAAGTTTTCATTCGAAATAAGTCGAGGCATCATTTTTTCACTTACTTTTGAAAATTATTTTCTATCAAAAAGACTTATAATCATGACAATTTTTAAGACAAAAAAATATTTATTCTTGTTGATAAATTGATTTAATTTTAGGTCTCTATTAATTGTAGTGGCTTTTTAATAAAAATTACTGATGACGTTTTGAACTAATTTCAATCTTTATCTCAAAATACGTTGAACGGGTTCAAAGTTTTCATTCGAAATAAGTCGAGGCATCATTTTTTTACTTACTTTTGAAAATTATTTTCTATCAAAAAGACTTATAATCATGACAATTTTTAAGACAAAAAAATATTTATTCTTGTTGATAAATTGATTTGATTTTAGGTCTCTATTAATTGTAGTGGCTTTTTAATAAAAATTACTGATGACGTTTTGAACTAATTTCAATCTTTGTCTCAAAATATGTTGAACGGGTTCAAAGTTTTCATTCGAAATAAGTCGAGGCATCATTTTTTTACTTACTTTTGAAAATTATTTTCTATCAAAAAGACTTATAATCATGACAATTTTTAAGACAAAAAAATATTTATTTTTGTTGATAAATTGATTTGATTTAAGGTCTCTATTAATTGTAGTGGCTTTTTAATAAAAATTACTGATGACGTTTTGAACTAATTTCAATCTTTATCTCAAAATACGTTGAACGGGTTCAAAGTTTTCATTCGAAATAAGTCGAGGCATCATTTTTTCACTTACTTTTGAAAATTATTTTCTATCAAAAAGACTTATAATCATGACAATTTTTAAGACAAAAAAATATTTATTTTTGTTGATAAATTGATTTAATTTTAGGTCTCTATTAATTGTAGTGGCTTTTTAATAAAAATTACTGATGACGTTTTGAACTAATTTCAATCTTTGTCTCAAAATATGTTGAACGGGTTCAAAGTTTTCATTCGAAATAAGTCGAGGCATCATTTTTTCACTTACTTTTGAAAATTATTTTCTATCAAAAAGACTTATAATCATGACAATTTTTAAGACAAAAAAATATTTATTTTTGTTGATAAATTGATTTGATTTAAGGTCTCTATTAATTGTAGTGGCTTTTTAATAAAAATTACTGATGACGTTTTGAACTAATTTCAATCTTTATCTCAAAATACGTTGAACGGGTTCAAAGTTTTCATTCGAAATAAGTCGAGGCATCATTTTTTCACTTACTTTTGAAAATTATTTTCTATCAAAAAGACTTATAATCATGACAATTTTTAAGACAAAAAAATATTTATTCTTGTTGATAAATTGATTTAATTTTAGGTCTCTATTAATTGTAGTGGCTTTTTAATAAAAATTACTGATGACGTTTTGAACTAATTTCAATCTTTATCTCAAAATACGTTGAACGGGTTCAAAGTTTTCATTCGAAATAAGTCGAGGCATCATTTTTTTACTTACTTTTGAAAATTATTTTCTATCAAAAAGACTTATAATCATGACAATTTTTAAGACAAAAAAATATTTATTCTTGTTGATAAATTGATTTGATTTTAGGTCTCTATTAATTGTAGTGGCTTTTTAATAAAAATTACTGATGACGTTTTGAACTAATTTCAATCTTTGTCTCAAAATATGTTGAACGGGTTCAAAGTTTTCATTCGAAATAAGTCGAGGCATCATTTTTTTACTTACTTTTGAAAATTATTTTCTATCAAAAAGACTTATAATCATGACAATTTTTAAGACAAAAAAATATTTATTTTTGTTGATAAATTGATTTGATTTAAGGTCTCTATTAATTGTAGTGGCTTTTTAATAAAAATTACTGATGACGTTTTGAACTAATTTCAATCTTTATCTCAAAATACGTTGAACGGGTTCAAAGTTTTCATTCGAAATAAGTCGAGGCATCATTTTTTCACTTACTTTTGAAAATTATTTTCTATCAAAAAGACTTATAATCATGACAATTTTTAAGACAAAAAAATATTTATTTTTGTTGATAAATTGATTTAATTTTAGGTCTCTATTAATTGTAGTGGCTTTTTAATAAAAATTACTGATGACGTTTTGAACTAATTTCAATCTTTGTCTCAAAATATGTTGAACGGGTTCAAAGTTTTCATTCGAAATAAGTCGAGGCATCATTTTTTCACTTACTTTTGAAAATTATTTTCTATCAAAAAGACTTATAATCATGACAATTTTTAAGACAAAAAAATATTTATTTTTGTTGATAAATTGATTTGATTTAAGGTCTCTATTAATTGTAGTGGCTTTTTAATAAAAATTACTGATGACGTTTTGAACTAATTTCAATCTTTATCTCAAAATACGTTGAACGGGTTCAAAGTTTTCATTCGAAATAAGTCGAGGCATCATTTTTTCACTTACTTTTGAAAATTATTTTCTATCAAAAAGACTTATAATCATGACAATTTTTAAGACAAAAAAATATTTATTTTTGTTGATAAATTGATTTAATTTTAGGTCTCTATTAATTGTAGTGGCTTTTTAATAAAAATTACTGATGACGTTTTGAACTAATTTCAATCTTTGTCTCAAAATATGTTGAACGGGTTCAAAGTTTTCATTCGAAATAAGTCGAGGCATCATTTTTTCACTTACTTTTGAAAATTATTTTCTATCAAAAAGACTTATAATCATGACAATTTTTAAGACAAAAAAATATTTATTTTTGTTGATAAATTGATTTGATTTAAGGTCTCTATTAATTGTAGTGGCTTTTTAATAAAAATTACTGATGACGTTTTGAACTAATTTCAATCTTTATCTCAAAATACGTTGAACGGGTTCAAAGTTTTCATTCGAAATAAGTCGAGGCATCATTTTTTCACTTACTTTTGAAAATTATTTTCTATCAAAAAGACTTATAATCATGACAATTTTTAAGACAAAAAAATATTTATTCTTGTTGATAAATTGATTTGATTTTAGGTCTCTATTAATTGTAGTGGCTTTTTAATAAAAATTACTGATGACGTTTTGAACTAATTTCAATCTTTGTCTCAAAATATGTTGAACGGGTTCAAAGTTTTCATTCGAAATAAGTCGAGGCATCATTTTTTTACTTACTTTTGAAAATTATTTTCTATCAAAAAGACTTATAATCATGACAATTTTTAAGACAAAAAAATATTTATTTTTGTTGATAAATTGATTTGATTTAAGGTCTCTATTAATTGTAGTGGCTTTTTAATAAAAATTACTGATGACGTTTTGAACTAATTTCAATCTTTATCTCAAAATACGTTGAACGGGTTCAAAGTTTTCATTCGAAATAAGTCGAGGCATCATTTTTTCACTTACTTTTGAAAATTATTTTCTATCAAAAAGACTTATAATCATGACAATTTTTAAGACAAAAAAATATTTATTTTTGTTGATAAATTGATTTAATTTTAGGTCTCTATTAATTGTAGTGGCTTTTTAATAAAAATTACTGATGACGTTTTGAACTAATTTCAATCTTTGTCTCAAAATATGTTGAACGGGTTCAAAGTTTTCATTCGAAATAAGTCGAGGCATCATTTTTTCACTTACTTTTGAAAATTATTTTCTATCAAAAAGACTTATAATCATGACAATTTTTAAGACAAAAAAATATTTATTTTTGTTGATAAATTGATTTGATTTAAGGTCTCTATTAATTGTAGTGGCTTTTTAATAAAAATTACTGATGACGTTTTGAACTAATTTCAATCTTTATCTCAAAATACGTTGAACGGGTTCAAAGTTTTCATTCGAAATAAGTCGAGGCATCATTTTTTCACTTACTTTTGAAAATTATTTTCTATCAAAAAGACTTATAATCATGACAATTTTTAAGACAAAAAAATATTTATTCTTGTTGATAAATTGATTTGATTTTAGGTCTCTATTAATTGTAGTGGCTTTTTAATAAAAATTACTGATGACGTTTTGAACTAATTTCAATCTTTGTCTCAAAATATGTTGAACGGGTTCAAAGTTTTCATTCGAAATAGGTCGAGGCATCATTTTTTCACTCACTTTTTGAAAATTATTTCTATCAAAAAGACTTATAATCATGACAATTTTTAAGACAAAAAAATATTTATTTTTGTTGATAAATTGATTTAATTTTAGGTCTCTATTAATTGTAGTGGCTTTTTAATAAAAATTACTGATGACGTTTTGAACTAATTTCAATCTTTGTCTCAAAATATGTTGAACGGGTTCAAAGTTTTCATTCGAAATAAGTCGAGGCATCATTTTTTCACTTACTTTTGAAAATTATTTCTATCAAAAAGACTTATAATCATGACAATTTTTAAGACAAAAAAATATTTATTTTTGTTGATAAATTGATTTGATTTAAGGTCTCTATTAATTGTAGTGGCTTTTTAATAAAAATTACTGATGACGTTTTGAACTAATTTCAATCTTTATCTCAAAATACGTTGAACGGGTTCAAAGTTTTCATTCGAAATAAGTCGAGGCATCATTTTTTCACTTACTTTTGAAAATTATTTTCTATCAAAAAGACTTATAATCATGACAATTTTTAAGGCAAAAAAATATTTATTTTTGTTGATAAATTGATTTGATTTTAGGTCTCTATTAATTGTAGTGGCTTTTTAATAAAAATTACTGATGACGTTTTGAACTAATTTCAATCTTTATCTCAAAATACGTTGAACGGGTTCAAAGTTTTCATTCGAAATAAGTCGAGGCATCATTTTTTCACTTACTTTTGAAAATTATTTTCTATCAAAAAGACTTATAATCATGACAATTTTTAAGACAAAAAAATATTTATTTTTGTTGATAAATTGATTTAATTTTAGGTCTCTATTAATTGTAGTGGCTTTTTAATAAAAATTACTGATGACGTTTTGAACTAATTTCAATCTTTATCTCAAAATACGTTGAACGGGTTCAAAGTTTTCATTCGAAATAAGTCGAGGCATCATTTTTTCACTTACTTTTGAAAATTATTTTCTATCAAAAAGACTTATAATCATGACAATTTTTAAGACAAAAAAATATTTATTTTTGTTGATAAATTGATTTAATTTTAGGTCTCTATTAATTGTAGTGGCTTTTTAATAAAAATTACTGATGACGTTTTGAACTAATTTCAATCTTTATCTCAAAATACGTTGAACGGGTTCAAAGTTTTCATTCGAAATAAGTCGAGGCATCATTTTTTCACTTACTTTTGAAAATTATTTCTATCAAAAAGACTTATAATCATGACAATTTTTAAGACAAAAAAATATTTATTTTTGTTGATAAATTGATTTAATTTTAGGTCTCTATTAATTGTAGTGGCTTTTTAATAAAAATTACTGATTACGTTTTGAACTAATTTCAATCTTTATCTCAAAATACGTTGAACGGGTTCAAAGTTTTCATTCGAAATAAGTCGAGGCATCATTTTTTCACTTACTTTTGAAAATTATTTTCTATCAAAAAGACTTATAATCATGACAATTTTTAAGACAAAAAAATATTTATTTTTGTTGATAAATTGATTTAATTTTAGGTCTCTATTAATTGTAGTGGCTTTTTAATAAAAATTACTGATGACGTTTTGAACTAATTTCAATCTTTATCTCAAAATACGTTGAACGGGTTCAAAGTTTTCATTCGAAATAAGTCGAGGCATCATTTTTTCACTTACTTTTGAAAATTATTTTCTATCAAAAAGACTTATAATCATGACAATTTTTAAGACAAAAAAATATTTATTTTTGTTGATAAATTGATTTAATTTTAGGTCTCTATTAATTGTAGTGGCTTTTTAATAAAAATTACTGATGACGTTTTGAACTAATTTCAATCTTTATCTCAAAATACGTTGAACGGGTTCAAAGTTTTCATTCGAAATAAGTCGAGGCATCATTTTTTCACTTACTTTTGAAAATTATTTCTATCAAAAAGACTTATAATCATGACAATTTTTAAGACAAAAAAATATTTATTTTTGTTGATAAATTGATTTAATTTTAGGTCTCTATTAATTGTAGTGGCTTTTTAATAAAAATTACTGATTACGTTTTGAACTAATTTCAATCTTTGTCTCAAAATATGTTGAACGGGTTCAAAGTTTTCATTCGAAATAGGTCGAGGCATCATTTTTTCACTCACTTTTTGAAAATTATTTCTATCAAAAAGACTTATAATCATGACAATTTTTAAGACAAAAAAATATTTATTCTTGTTGATAAATTGATTTAATTTTAGGTCTCTATTAATTGTAGTGGCTTTTTAATAAAAATTACTGATTACGTTTTGAACTAGTTTCAATCTTTATCTCAAAGTTTCCAACACATAAAGAAATGCGATATAGTTTTTAAATATATGCTATAAAAATTCATTGAGCGTATTTTGCATCACACCTCGTAGTTTTGTATACTGTTGTCAATAATAATAGAGTATGGACATTCTCGCATCGATAATCAACGAAGAAAATTTATACAACAAAGTGTACGCATTAGCTTATTTTATTACGCTGTCATACCATTAATTAATATGTTCCGATATTTCAGAATATATACCAGATTGCAGATAGGAAATATAGAAATTAAAAAATTGCGCAAAAAAGGAAGAATTACAACATCTATCGACCAAACTCTCTCTACCGGGTTGTAAAATTAGATATTGTAAACTAAATTTCTATTTTTCTATCCGGAGTTTATATTCAAATATTTACGCAATTCACACGCAAAATATCAAATGGATATTAGACATTGAGGAAACCAGATAATATTGTACGTAATAACTGCTATTAATTAGTAGTATAAACGGATCGTCTGTTTCGTTAGCAAATTGTCAATTTCGTTGTCTAAAAGGGATAAATTTAAACCATATACATACTTTTTAATGAAAAATAGCTTGAATGGTAAAACAGATATTACAAAGTTTAATATCCAGTGTGAACAAGAACATTTAAACTTTGTTTGTCACACGAAAACTTATACCAAATTTTGAATGTACTATTACCACCAATTAATAATCAGGTTTCTTTGTGATATCGAGACATATATTTTTATAAAAAGTACAAAAAACCACTAACACTAAATATTCCTTAATGTACAATAAATAGCTATGTGATTTTCGTGAATGTTTGGCTTCTGGTGGATCCCCTAGTCTCCAACAGTAATTTGCTAGCCTTCCTGGACTTTGTTTTCCTTGATAGAGCTTTTCTTTTAAGGAAATATCCTCAAGAAATCTTTCGCCTCGTTCGTCACTCACAGCACCCAAATTCTCGGGAAAGAAATCCAGATGAGAATGCAGGATATTTATTTTTAAAGATATAAAGACTTTTCACAGATCATTCATCTTTCCATCAAAGTTTGCATCATTTATTAATTTCCGTATTTGTCGCTGAGTATGAGGAATTTGTCTTTCAGCTATAAGAATCTACAGCAATCTTCACACAAAATTTTTCATCAGGGCGAGCTCTTTATGCAACGGGGTTCACTAAAGAATGATCTGCCCTGGAGTTCTGTCTCTGCCGTCTCTTTCGCAAATGAAACTGTATTAAATTTGTTCGAGAAGAAACTTCATGTTCTCGTAAATCTTTTTCATCTCAGAATCATGAGCAACCGGTAGGTACAAAGGAAGCAACACTGCTTTCAAGCTAATTTTGAGGTGTCAATTAACAATCGCCAGTGACTTGGATCATATTCAAAAATCTTTCTTATCTTCCTTGCATCCTCCTTTATCCCATATGCAACTAAAATAAACAATACTTCCCCATCTGATAAATCCATTTTCATTCTCATTATTCTTTGTTTATATATTTCTCGCTTCCCATGTCTTTTAATCTATCTGGTGCAATAACTATTCTTACTTCACCTAGCTGTCACCAAGGGACTAATTTTCAAACTCGTCTTGATTATTACAAGTCTCTCTAATGAATCTCTTTATTGATTCTGTATCAAACTGAATGAACATATCGTTATTTCGCTATGTCTGCGTTCCAGTTAATATTTGGAAATGATAATAAATGTTATTATTAAAACAAAATAGAGCTGACCCGCTATTATTTTATACACTAAATAAATAACTAATATTTATGATAAACAAATATGTATTATTCAATAACTAGATCAATAATAATACGAAATGAAATAGTATATACAAGGGTAACAACAAATATATGGGCCAATTGTACTACATCATCACTCTGAGAGAATGGACTTCATCCTGGCCAGTAATAAAGTACATTCGAATAAAAAGGTCCATGTCCATAATTAGTTTTTATTATCAAATATATTGTATAATTTTGTGTGTGCCCAAATAAAAAGTAATTAGTACTATGGTTTTATACCAAAATATCAATACATCAAAGAGTAACTGACATTTTAAGACACTAAATCACCGGGTTTTAATAACAACAATGTTTGAAATTAAATTGTCTCTTACTTTTGTGAAAATTACCTTTGATTTTGGAAAACTTATTGTTAATTTTTAAAAGTCTTTCTAGCTCATAAATAAATACTTGCTTTAAATTAACAAATGTGCAAAAAGGTATATTTCATGATGATTTGATGATTTGTCTTCATTTTAGGTCTCTTTCCATAGAAAATCAGTTTAAATAATGTGTTATTTTGAAAAAACTTCTATACCAAATGCTATACGAAACCAATTTGGTCCTTAAGATATTTGAAGGTCAATTCATGTCATCACAAAAAAGATTAGTGATAATTAGTTGGGATGATAGATCTATCCAGCTATCAGATCTTGAGATTATGAAAAATATATTCAAGAACAGGATAAATAGATACTATAATCAACTAAGAAACAAAACAGAAATAAACCATATGTAGAAGAACTTTCCCAACAATTATCGAATTATTTCAATAAATATGATATTGGTATAAGTCATAGAGGACACAATACATTATCCCAATATTATATATCAAGTGATTTGTACTAATTGTGATGCTGTCTACATAGGGCAAATATCTCAGTATTTAGAAAATAGACTAAGAAGTCATCGATATGATAAAAAAAATAAAACTGCATTAAAGAACCGCGAAATATCAAAAAGAACAAAAATTCAATCATAAAGATTCAAAAATGCTTGAAACGGAATCAAATACACGGAACAGAGAATTTTTAGAAATGGTTCTCAATCATAAAAAAAGCTATAAATGATGAAAAAGACCTAAATAATTGAAGTAAAATTTATAGTTCTTTTTATAAATTTTATAAATTAATTTTTCTTGTATAAACAAATTTCTAATTTGATTTTGATATTTATGAGGTGATAATTGATTAATATAGTAATGAAAATTATCAATGTCAAATCATATTTTGATAAAGATCAAAGAAGGTTGAAACAACAATTTTTACATGTCATTTTAAACTGATTTTTATAGAAAAGGGATGTAACATCAAGACGAAGTATCAGGAAAAACATATAAAAAGGTCTAAGAAGTAAAATGTTTAAGAAAAAAAGACATATAGATAAATATTAAACATCTTATACCTTGATCAATAAGTTTTAGTACATATGTAACACGTAACATGTAACATAAAAGTAGAACTTTCTTGTTTACTCTTTATTTAGCATGACAATTTTTTAACTATCTTTCAGAATCCTCTGATGTCACACATGTCTTCATATTGTGTTAAGGGCAATGAGTTTGTCATATAGGGGGATCTGTGATCTTGTCAATGTAGTCAGTGTGTTATTTAAAATTTTGTCATTATGAAAGCTTCAAATAGTATTCAAAGTTTACCAGTAGGACGTACATATTTTTCATAATATTAACATTGAATCAAGAAAAATATTCATTTACCCTACTATTATTATGACCATATATTTATAAATAATGAGATACCAACCAGTTTTTGGCATTGTCCTTTTTTTTATTATGAACTAGCGTTCCCGTCGCAGCTTCGCCAGCGATATGTTCCCGTTCAAATTAATATTATTAAATAAGTTATAACATCTTTCAACACGAAACGTTAGAATAAACAACATATGGAGGCATAATTGACATAATTGTACGGGAACGGCGCCATCTGTGGAAAATTGATGTACCCATTATTCTTCTTTCTTCTTCAAAACACAATTCTACTACTCAGAAACCTCCGTGGGCTCATGTCCAAATGCATATTTTTACGATTTTTTAAAATACATACAGACTAACTTCTTTTTTTTTCTGTCAATCTCATGATAATTGATTTTTTGGAGGTTATAAATTATCGATTATTTCTATAGTTTTTCGTATGTAGAGATAATATCTGTAAGCGTGATATTTTTGTTTGGTAGAATCTAGGTGTTAATGTCGATGGTTGTGAAGCGCTATTTAAAGAAATGGATATGTTTGAAAAGCAGTTTAATAATGACGGAAATGTATTTAAAAAATGGCGCCACTGTCATTCAAATTAATTTCATATATTGTCGAGACAATTCATACTGATGGCAACCGTACGTCTTCACCTTTGAATTTTTCAGCCCAAATTGTTACCTCAATAACATTGTTTGTTATTTTTTTGACTGTTGCAAAGTGGTGGTGGAATTATGTCTCAAAGAATGATGGATACGCCAAAAATTCCAAAAATTATACAAATATTTTGATAGTGAGTGAAAGTAGTTGAAACATTTCAAAAATTATTCTGATGGTAAATGTGGTATGTAAAATATATCAAAAGAAGAGAAGAGCGTGGTGTCAATCGACCATTTTGTTGATATTAAATCTCCGATTCCTACTATTCACCATTCAGAGGAGATGTAATTCAATATTCGTCGAGGCATAGCCAGAAAAGTAGTTAGTAATATTAAATTTCAAAATTGTTTCAGTGGTCAATAGTACGAATTGTTTATAGACATTAGTCTGCTTGGAGGTAAAAGTCATTAAGTAACAAAATCAAAATTTCTCAGGAGAGCAAAAAAATGCTCATTAAAAATAGGAAAATTATAAATCATTCGAAATTTCCACTCAATTCCTTTTTTTTTAAACTAATTCTAAATTATTTTACCTTTTTTTTTAAATTAACACTTGACTCATAGTGGACGAAAATTTAATTTTCGCACTTAATGAGTTTTACCTCCCAGCAATATTTCAAGTATGTTAGTTGGTGTTAGTGAAATAAAATATAATTTTTTTATAATCTTTTTATTTACAGAGTGAAATGTTTCACAAATATTTTGTAATCAGAGAAAAACATTAAACAAATATAATATCATACAGTATAATACACGCAAAAATCTTATACACATTTTTTCAGATCAAAATTACTCGAGAGTCCATTCTTCATCGCTTGTATCATCTATACAAGGCTCTGGAGCTCTTTCATCTGAGGTTTCTAGAGACGGTATATTTTTATACCACTGCTGGACTTCCTCTGGAATGACTCCTTTGTCATAAAGTTGGATAAAGTCTTTTTTATTTGTTTTATTTAACTTTAATTGGACACTATAGGCAGGGACGAGAGCTGGGAAACAGTTGTCATTACTTCGTGGTCTTCCACGATTTCAAACTTTTTCAAAAAATTTCAAACATTTGATTTTTAGCCAATTAACCTTGTTTCCTTCTATATCAGTTTTTTTTATTTTTTATGACCTTAGAACTGGGGTTTCCTAAATCTAAGAAATCTGTATACTTCAGCTCAAAGCATTTGTTTGTGAAGCAAATCATAACAGATACTTTATAAAAGAAAAACATACTTCATTATTTTCTAGATCAGTAAACTCATCTGAATAAACATCAAGAGTTGAATTTGAAGGAGAAGGTAAATACTCTGACCCAGAATCTAAGAGCAGGTTATCTATTTCGTCTTCATTAAGGGCAATGTTTTCCTAAATTTAAAAAATAATAATTATTGTTCTAATAATACAAATCAATTTATTAATTTAAAGAATAATAATTAATGCACATGTAGAGAAAAAGCTTACCGTGATTGCAGTGTTTTCAATCATAAACTCCTGGTTTCTATTGTTGTTTCCATTCTCATCTAATGATTCCTTTTCCTTATTTTTAAGTTATTACAATGCACTTTTAACGAACAAAATAAACACAACAATGTTTTTATTGGGATAACCCATAACTCACTTGTAACTAACAGGTTGAATTGGATAAAAAGAGATATGCAGTTCCAAAGAAAACCGCTAGGGGGAAATTCACCAAGTGCCCTAACCTACAGAAACCATGTAATGGTAAAACTCATCAAGTGACTATGATGATCTTTAACTTTTACAAAACTTCTCAAATAGTTAAATAGTGAATTTTCTCATTCTCTGATTTGAATTTATAGCAGTTATATTCACTTAGTGACTTTTCATACTAATGAGACATTTTTACATCAACACACAATGACTTTTTCTCGAATTTGGAAAAAATTGCACTTAGTGACTTTTATCTCCAAGCAGACGATATATATATATATATATATATATATATATATATATATATATATATATATATATATATATATATATATATATATATATATATATATATGAATTGTGAAGAAGTCTTTGTCAGCTATATTATGAGCGGTTTCTTATTGGGAACGTGGCAAGGAAACACCAAAGTGGACTAACTTGAATATATTTTCCGAGCTTTATGTTTTCATCATCTGGGAAATAATTAATTAAGATTTCCGGTGATTTTTGATATTATTAATGCTTATAAAAATTTTTAAACTCATAGAATTCAAAATTCAATATTGAAATTGACATTGATAGAAATATTTCTATTCTATAGCGGCGCTCTTTGATATTGTCTTCAGTTTAGGCCACAAGGTCAAACGAGGGTTGTTAAACCTCTTTGATGAGATGTAATAACGTCAAAAACTAGTCAGTGGTTACAAACCCCTCCTTGCAACTACAAGACATTAGGGATATTTATATTGACAAAAAGGTTGATTGACATCACACTCTTCAGAGGAGATGGAATATATATATATATATATATATATATATATATATATATATATATATATATATATATATATATTCCATTTTATCTGTTTTCTGATTTTAAATATTATAAAAAGAATTGATAAAAAAAATATGAGTTATTTAGGAAGGACCTCGGAGCATTGCTAGTTATATGAATCTAGAATTATTGGTGGTGTAAACAAGTTTCTATACACATTATAACTTATCTAATAATTTTTATAGATCAGAACAAGATTTTCTATGGTTAAAAACCGTGAAAAATTAATCTTGTGAAATTATATTGGCTGATAACTTACCTTTGTGCCAGTGCCAACTTCAACCTATCATTTTCATATTTTAATTGTGTGTCAATAGGACTTGTATTATATGTTCCTTTATCCATCTTTACTTGGTGACTAGGACTTTCATTACTTTGAATACCAGAAATTGAATGACTACGAGGATGAGGAACGTCTTCCTCAATTTTTGTGTTGGCAGTTGATATCAATGAATTGCCTTAAAATGATAAAAGAGAATAAAATATTTAATAATTTGTTTGTTACCAAATGTTATCAAAATTAATTAGTAATTTGATTAAATGCACCTGGTGGCTCCAACAAATTATCTGTTGATGAATCTGGAGCAGCTGTTGCGGCTCTAGCACTGATTGGACTAGCATTTGCACTAGTTACTGGAGTAACAACAGATCCTCCATTGGAAGTAGCTTTACTTATTGCTGTTCTTGTTGCTTCTTTTACTTCATTGAATTTGTCGATAAACTGCAACAAATACACAGGAATAATCATGACTAGAGCTACAAAGTGAACACAAACTGAATGTTTAGTACCTTTTGAAGTTCAGCTTCTGAGGAAAATCCTAAGCCATAAACTGTATTAGCTCTTACATCAGACCATTGTCCAAACTTCTGAGAAGTTTTAGTGAAAGTCATATTATGAGTAACAGTACTGTTTATAACAGCTTTCTGACCTTCGACGCTAATAATTCTGTATAAGCTTCTAGAAGAGTCATAAAAAAATGAAACGCTGACAGCAGAACTAGAAGCTGGCATCCAAGATCTTTTTGTTTTTGGATCTATGTGAAAAACGTGAGCTTTACAAGTGAAAATAGGTTGTTCACTAAAAAAAACATTACATTAATAATAGTCTGACATAAAAGGAATTATTGCTAATTATTTATAAAATTTATTAATAAGTAATTTTCTTTTAAATCAACATATGCAGCTGAACTATAATAGAATTGTCCTTGTTACCCCATTGTGTCTTTTCCAGAAGTCATCTAATATTTAAATTAGGATCAAAACAATTTTTAGAATTCTTGATCCACCTTATTTCTAAAACCTTTCAGAACTGTCAAAAGATGTCAATGTTCTTCTGTTTGTTTGTTTGCTGCCTTCATAATTACACTGCTAGTAACAATACAATATGTAACTTTGTCGAAGTTTTAAATGATTTTCTCCTAGAATTGGAAACATTAAGAATTCTGTCAATAAATATATATATAAAAAATTGTTGTGACTAGCGCAAAAGATTATATTCGTAGCTATCACAATATGTAGATGCAGAAGGATAGAGGGAGGGCCAAATTGCCTTAACAAAATTGTAGAAGAGTATAACTTTGATCGTAATCACTATATATACAGACTCTTGAAAAGTAGAACAATAAAGCATTAATTTGAAATGGAATTAGATGAAAGGACCAAAATAAGAGAACAAATATCTAATCTTAGTTTTGAAGCACTTCTGAAATTAAAAGAACAAGTTGGTTCAAAAACGTTTAGTAAAACAGTATATGGTAGTTCATGTACAAAAAAGTCTAATTTTAAAAGAGCTAATAAAAATAGACCAAGGGAAGTAAGTTCTAAGATAAGACCACAAAAATTGAAGTTGGAGAATAATATACAGATTAAAAAGAAACCAATTCCAAGGGATCCACGTTTTGATCCCTTATGTGGGGAATTTGAAGACAAAATCTTCAAAGAGAATTATAGTTTCATAAAAGATATACGGTTAAATGAGAAAAGACAGCTTGAAGAGGAACTAAAGACATGTGTCAATCCTAAGAGAAAAGAAATAATTAGAAAATTATTACAAAGAATGGTAAGAGTCAATACATTATTAACAGAAACAGTCTCTGAGAATAAATAACTAAATTGCTCAAAATAAGTCGAAACTTTTTGTTTTGAAAATAAAACATGCCAATCAGAAGTTACTTTCTCATAAAATATTTTTTTTTACTTCATTAATTATTGTGACTCATAGTCACTTCTATCTTGGAGTCACTATAAAAAAAATAAAATAATTTGTTTATGTCCGCTTTCATTAGAGTATAAATAATCAGTAGACTAGACTAGACTACAAGGGTTGCTACTTAAGTTTCAAGGTAGACAAATAAAAAATATTTACAATTGGCTATGGCTTTATTGATTTTCAAAATATTCTCCATTGAAATCAATACACTTTTGTATGCAATTGGACCAATTGTTAAACCTTTTTTTCTGTTCAGATTGAGGTACTTCCAAAACATGTGATTTGTACACATCAACTTCTTTGTGTAGAAAAACATTGACTTGCAATTTCTTTTCAATCTGTGGAAATAAGAAGGAATCACTGGGTGCCAAAGAAGGATTGTACAGTAGATGACTCATCAATTTAATGTTTTGACTGTTCAAAAATATTTTTGTTTGAACTGATTTGTGAGAACTTGCATTGTTGTGTTGGAGAATGATTCATTTTTTGTGTTTGGTTTTTCTGATTTTTTCCAATACTTCTGGCAGACAAATGCTGCACAATTCAAAATTGACCGTTTTACATTGCTCTAATGGAATGGCAGTGACATGTCTAGTTATTTATGAAAAAATAGGCGAGTATTTGTGTGAAAGTGCTTTGTGAAGAAACAACTTAGTTGGATTTGGCTTGTCTTGTTGATTGTTGTTTAATTTCAGGCTCATATGCATAAATCCATGCTTCGTAGCCTGTGACGATATAAACATCTTTTGAAAGGCCTTAATTGAATTTTTGAGCATTTCTTTGCAACAATTTACACAAGATTTTTTTTAAACGATTGTTAAATATGATATCGAATATGAAAAAATTTTTTCGACATCCAAATATTTATGCAATATTAAATGTATGAGAGTGGAACTAATGCCCAAGTATGCCTCAATCTCATGGTGTGTCACATGACGTCTTGCAATATCATTTTATGTACAGCATTGATGTTTTCTGATACCACAGCAGATTTTCGACGATTTTCGTGAAACTCATCCAGTAGCGAAGTGGGACCATGATATAATTAGGAAAACCAACAAAACACAGTAGACCGAGATGGTGCTTCATCACCAAAAGTCGAAGCGAGTTGATCGGCACACTCCTGTTGGTTAATTAATTAAATAATTGCACGAAAATGTTTGCAATTTAATTTTTTTGATCGAAATGAATGTTTCAAGTGCCTGGAAGTAAATCAATAACACTTGTATGACAACACATTCTGAATACATTCGCCATTAAAAATCTCAAATTGACATCTCTTCAAGTGTTTCCAGCTTTTTATGCCATTATTTTTGATTTTAAAAATCTAGTGGTATCCAATTTGATATTAATAGTCACCATATCTCAGTGTTAGTTTGATATTTAAGTTGGAATTTTTGGAACCTCTGGTGATATTCAGACTAAATACACTTTTACACTGCCACCAGTTTTACCTGTCTCTGACGTTAGTTATTGAACTGTTTGTCATAAAGTGTAATGGTGAGTGTTGGGGTGGTGATAGTGTAAACAGTGTGCTCAGTATCAGTTTTATATGTTTGAACTTAGCCCTAAATACACTTATTGGGTAAGAGTTTCCAGCCGTGGACTTAATATTAATTTCAAAATGCTCTCCATATGCTTGATTTTTTTTTACTTTTAGATTAACA
Source organism: Diorhabda carinulata (assembly GCF_026250575.1). NCBI lineage: Eukaryota > Metazoa > Arthropoda > Insecta > Coleoptera > Chrysomelidae > Diorhabda > Diorhabda carinulata. The sequence continues at coordinate 66,920,558 of NC_079472.1, forward strand.
GATTTTATCTTGATTTCAGAATAACCAATTATTAGAACAGGAGAGACAAGAAAAAGAGAAATGTAAGAAGATTCAAAAGAAATCTGAAATCAAAGAAAAACTTAGAAATGGAGAAAAACCACTTTTTAAAAAGAAATGTAAGAATAAAAATAGTATGAAGACCCATTTAGAATCGAAAATTTTAAAATTAGTTTTTTTGATAGTTTTTAAAAGAAAGATAAATTCTGATGTTTTGACTTTTCTTTAAGCCTTTATCAAAATATGATATTGACACTGACAATTTGCTTTTTATATATATATTTTCAATTCATCTTGCAATTCATCTTGCAAAATATATTTGCTTAAAATTTTATAAAATATTACCAGTAGTTTTGGAAAAATTATAAATAATGTGATTATTTTTTTCTTTGACGCCTTTTAACTTTAATACAGATGGTGTAACCAAATTTTTTTTATGAAACAAACCAAAATTCTTCAGTTTTCTATCTAACGTAGAAACTGGGTCACATGTTCAGTGATAAATCCCAAACATTGATGTGATTAGATAGAATTTCTTTCAGATAATTGATAGTGGAATAGTCTCAAAAGAGTGGATTACATTGTATTATATGTGTTAACTAGCTTTTATTTTTTTTAGCTGTGGAAAAGCTGGAGAACGCGATTGAAAAATATGAGGAACTGAAAAAATCAAATAAGTTACAAAAACATATTGAAAAGAAATCTAAAAAACTTTCAAGTAAGGAAAGAAGGATAATGGAAAAATCAAATTCCTAAACCTTTTACGTTAGTGCCCAAATGACCTCTTTCCACGTTTTACAAAGATACTGCATGGAAGATTGACGAATATAATATACTAATATCAATATAATTTAGTTAACTGAATGTCGATTTTTACAAAATTTACCATTTAATTTTTAGCACATCTGTCTGATTAAAATTGGTACATTGATAGAGAAATTATAGTTAAAAATATTAATAAAAGCTTAAATTTCAATATTTTCAAAAAATGTTTTTCTGTAATACTGCAAAACCCATAAATTGGAAATTTCATATGACGAAAAAATGTTAGTTAATCAGGGATTACTTGGGCGTTGTTGTTTCACATTATCATTCTAATTCTGCTTTAATAACAATATATTTCAAACAATTTGTAACACATTTGTATGTTTATTAAGGTTACAACAATGTGAAACTCTAAAACATTCAGTAATTAAATTAAATAATGCAACAACAATCATGTGTCTATTAGAATTTCAGTAGTCTTTAATCTGTCCAAAATAATTTTGTCTCCATCGAACAATCTTGACGATATGGTTATTGCCATCCGTTTATTCAGTTTCTTGTGTTTAAAACCACATACTGACAAAACTTGACGCAAGGTTTCTAAACTGGTATAATTGTATTCTGGATAATCTGTTACCTTTTATTGTATCACTTCTAATGTTGCAACTCTGTTCTTCTTATGTAAACTATAAATTGTCTTACGTATAAAACCTTGAGTAGCTTTGTCAACTGATTTCAATTTTTCTTCACATGTTTTTCGGTTCTGTGAATGATCCAGAGCAACTGATGTCGTGACTACTCGATAAATGGAAAATTAATGCCTCTAAATGTTCTTGATTCTGTTTTAAAATTAGTTTTTTTTGATAATTTTTAAAAGATAGATAAATTTTGACGTTTCGACTTTCCTTTAAGTCTTTATCAAAATGTGATATTGACACTGACAATTTGCTTATTTATTTTGATATATATATAAAATCAACTTAGAACTTTGTTCCAATAAGAAAAATAAATTTTTCTCTGGTTCCCACATTTCAAATTTGTTCACTCTAGTTAATTCAGCAATTATGATTGCATTATTAAATTATTGCAATATCATTTTCTTCAAACGCCCACGGTCGAAAGAACGCCATATTTCTATTTATTTAAAGGAATTTGTGATTTAAATAAATCTCACCTAGCCACGCCACTGCTTATCGCAGACAGTCTCTGGCAGGAATATTTCAAAGAAATTGTGTACATACGCCTTCCGATAGCTTCGGCCAATAGAAATACATTTATGTTTACGATTCGATGTTTTCAATGGAAAACAGTGGAGATGATGAGTCCACGTGGACTGACGGTTTGTTAGATGTTTACCGAATTTTATACGGGGAGTAAACATTATTATTCATTTCTTTTGTTCTTCTAGATTTTTGTTCTATTTATGTGAATGCAGGTAAAGCTGCTCCGCGATCTTAGCACCCGATGTGTGGAATTTCAATTGACCTATTACCTTCTGAAAGATCAGAAAATGGTCATAAAAGGTCAATTGGTCAACGTTAGAAAATTTTTTATTAGGGAAGATTAGTATCAGGTATTAGTATCAGTTTATTGTATCAGGGCAATGAACAATTACGCAGAGCTCACTACTATGAGCCATGTTAAGTGAAAAAAGATTTCTAATTAATAAAATTGTATTTATATCAATCTATTATAAAAGCTAGTTAACTATCATCCCCCAAATCCCATACATCCACTTTGAGCTTCATGTATTTCAATAACAAATCCTATTTTTTTGTCCACTATTACATATTTGATATTAGTACATATCTAAGCAGGGCCGGATTAAGACTTATAAGGCCCGGGGCTAAAATAATGACGGGGTCCCCTTGAGGAATTCGGAAACCCGGAAAAATTCACAAAATAATATCAATGGGGCCCTCTTGGACCTCCACTCCGTCTGGTTCATAGTAAAGAGCTGTGTGTAAGTCTTTACTGCCCTGATGCAATGAACCGGCCCAAAACATGACAATGACAAATTACATATTTTTATAAGCTGACCAGAATAAGAAAATTAAATGCAATCAAGTGCCCCATTTAGAAGGATTATTGGTAAGTGGGCTTATACTAACATAAACCTTTGTATAGAACACCCTTTATTCCTGGAAACATTTCTTTTCTATCATTAAAACTTTTTTTGCTGCTATTCAGTACATAAAATATTTAACAGGGATAAAATAAATTGACAGTCAAGGGAAGTAATGGGGGAAAATAAGGGGGGCTTGGCCCTCCGGAAAGGTAAAAAAATTGCGAAAACGTAATACAGATGAATGATATCGATTGTCAAGAACCGGCAAGTTCGAAAAAAGACAAACAAAATATAAAAAGTAGTGATAAATACTCGTATTTAGACAAAGCGCCGTTCGAAGTTTATATTGAGGCAACCCGGAAAAAATGCAGAAAACTACAACAGACCTATGGCATTAACATCATGCGCGGGTAAAGTATTAGAGTGCAACAAGGGATGCAATGAAGCTATATCATTATTAACGCATTCTATCTTAAAAGCACTCACAGAAAAAAAGCTCCTACTAGCAATATTCATTGACTTAAATTGCAGCCTATGACAGTGTTGACCTACATATGCTATACAATGTAATGTAATGTAATTATAATAACAAACTTTATATTTAATTTATTCTGCGACAGAAAGTCTAGTAAGAAACCAAGCTACAAGAGCCTCAAGAGCAGCAGCATACCTAAATGACACAATCTGGCGAAATAAATACATTCGAACTGAAGCAAAAGCCCGCATATACAAGACCGCAATCAGACCTATATTATCCTATGCAGCAGAGACCCGACCTGAGATCTCTAAAACGAAACGGATATTGGAGACTACAGAAATGAAAATAGTTCGAAGAATAGCGGGAAGAACACTAATGGATAGAGAAAGAAGTGGAAAACATAAGACGAATATGCGGGATAGATAATATCAATGACTGGGTACTGGATAGAAAGATAAAATGGAATGAGCACATTGACCGCATGACGGAAGAACGAATTGTGAAAATATCAAGGGACAAAGAAGCATTGGAAGACCTAGGAAAAGATGGAGTGACAACCTCCCAGGTGACTGAGCAGAGGCAATGACGTGAAGAAAAACAGGCAATGATGCCTATACACAGCAGGAAGAAGAAGAAGAAGAAGACAGAAACTTATATGTAAAAGAAACAGAAGGAACAGTCAAGGCTTAACCCAAGGTTCACCCCTGAGTCCTTTTCAACATCAACATCAGTACATGATATTAACAAAATAATCAGGATAATACAATACGCCGACGATATGGTAATTACACTCGAAGAAACGGATCGTCAAAAAATGAATAATTGAATTTCATCAGTGGACTAACAATTTTCAAATATCCACTGACAAATGCTCGGCAATAATTTTCAGAGACAATAGAAGAAACTGGAAATTGACTTTAAGGAAAATATTAAATATTTAGGGGTAATAATGAAAAAACACTTAAATCGAGGACCATACACTCAACACATTGAAAACAAAGTAAACAAGAGATTAAAAATAATGAGAGGTGTTTGTGGAACATAGCGGGGAGCAGATCCAGTTACATTATTACTACTACATAAAGGATTAATAAGATCTCATCTAGATTATGCTTCTACTACACTTGAGCCATGCAATAAAAAACACTCGATTAAAATAGACCAAAACCAATATAAAGGACTAAGAATCATACCTGGAACCATGAAATCGACTCCAACTAATAGTCTCTTAGCAGAATGTGGAGAAATGGCGTTAGAATACCGTAGAAAATTATTAAGTACTAAATTCTACTTGAAAATATACACAGAAGATCAAAATCCTTTAAAAGAATTAACTGACAAACTTTGGGAAAAGTGTAGGGAAAAACTAAAGGGTACTGGAAAAACAAATAATGGCCGTACCTAATTGAAGCAAAAAATCGAATAGAAGAAACAAATCAAAATATTTACGTAAACGAAATACACCCGTGCTTTAAAGAAGAAATAAAATATCAAACAGAGAGAATTAATAAGGTATTTGCTGAAACAAAAAAAGACGAAATATATTCAACGAATTTGCACCAAAATACAGTGAATATACATGGATTTTCACAGATGGATCCTTGAATCCGGAAGTCAACAAGGCAGCGTCTATATTCCTTCCCTAATTGCAATAATTAAAGCGATCGAAATAGCAAAAAATAAAAAATTAATAAAATCATGTTTTTCGACTCGCAAAGCGCCATCAAAAGTCTTAATAATCAAATAACTGGCAAATATAAGTTAATAGTGGGACGGTCTTTTCGATACTTGATTGATAGTGTTATAAGAACCGTATATAGCCGGAGATTTTATAGAAAGTATCTATAAACGCTTAATCGTAATCGTTCCAAGTACGGTTCCGACTAGCAGGTTATTGGAACAAATCTAATATCAATGGAAAGTTCGGACTTTTCGAAATCGGAGTCGAAGCTCTGTAACATCCCTAATCTAAACCAATAATGTGTCCGTAGCAGATCAATTGTAAGTACTTGTTTAATTGGTTCTGCCATCGTATGTGTTCACGTTCTTCAATACTTTCATTCGAGATACGTTTTAATTTTGAAAGTCGCTTAGAACTTCCATTACAATTACACTGGCGTATTTATATCGAAAAAAAATTTAGGAGTAATTCAATGGTGATATCATCAACCACACATCGTTTTAAAAAATTCGTTAATCACAAATAAAATGAAAAGTATTTTTAGAATTATAAAGTATTTGTTTATCACGATTACCATTTACCATTGGCACACCACAATGACAATGTCTGATTTTATTTGTAAAATTAATTGGAATGTGTCTAAGCGGGAAGATAATGGTTTTCCGACGTCCGGTAAGGTGACAAAACGACATGCTTAAATTATTATATGACAAAGATTGTGTGAATACGGGTGTTTTATTATGAAGTTATCAATATTTTTACTATTATTTTTTTCTAAAAGTGTCTATTGTTTTAATTTGGATGTGGACTTTCCAATTATTTTTCAAGAATCTGTCCCAACTAATGAGAAAACTTATTTTGGTTATACAGTTGCTATATATCCTGGAAAGCCCTATGGTAATGAATGGTAAGTGTGGGGAAATACTTTGTGGTTGTTTTTATTTTGGATTCCAACTATTGACGTTCAGAAATACCATAATACCATAATACTAATAAAATAATTCCAGTTTTAAAAACTCATTTTTCGTCAAACGTACATGAACAGTAAATTGACACATTAAAACAAATCGTAAAACGTTTCTGTTTCTAAATATTAAAGTTGGAAATGATTTTTTATTTTTTTTTTATTAATTCTCATGGATTCAAACGAAAACTTGATTATTTGTCAGACATGATTCGGAATATGGTAAGTGAGCTTTGGAATATTAAGAAGTACAACAAAAAAAATGAGAAAAATATTTGTTTGTTCATTGTGATAAATTTAAATATTTCCACTTTTTTGCGCCCTTCTGCGTATATTATTTCTCGGTTGCGAATTATTAACGAAAATGAGCGGAAATAGTTCAAGCTCTACGAAAATTTTACAATAAAGTTTCATAAGAGAAACAATTGTTGTATAATAACACGAAAATAAAATTTTTATATAATAAATTTGAATTATATTGTGCTGATTCAAGAAGTATGAGGTCAATGCTTGTTTAAACATTGTATTATTTTTTTCTGTTTTCTTGGTGACAATCACCAAGGAAAGTTGTTCAGACTATTGTTTTTAAAAATGTGTAACTGTATTTTTCAACCAATGGCATAAAAATAAGGAGATTATCTCTGCAGATCTATTACAAATTTGGATTTTTACTTAGCATACCTTCAAATCAATTACAATGATCATTACAAAGATTGGTTTTAATCCTTGATAAATAGCTATCTGACGTGGTTGATGACGAATTCCCTTTTCCTGCTTCAATACGGTAACGAAGCTAGAAAGGTTTTTGAAAACTGTCTACTTTCGATTAGCACTCAAATTACAAAATAAAATATTTATGATACAAGGATAAAGAGTACTGAACTAAAAAGTGAACATAGGTCATTGTTTTGAATAATAACTATAAAAGATTGGAATTTGGTATTTCATTCAATTCATAAGGATTAAGGTACCAGACACGAATAATTGTTATGGAGCCGTCCAGAATGAATTATTTTCTGTACATTTGTAACGAACCGAGAACATTCACGTTAAAAATAACTCAAACCTTATAATATTTTGGAATCCTGGCTTCTAACAATGGCGATGTAAAGTGACTACTAACACAATGTATAGAAACACGGTTTATTTTTCATATGTTAGCTGGAAAAATAACCATTCAGCTCATAATGAAAAACCCGCTGATCTACCTTCAAATCAACGAGAAAAACCATGTATTTCGAATGAATATCTTAGTTTATGATCTAGAATGAATGTACTATATAATATAAATTTTTAGTTTTCTAATTAATGACGATGTGTCAAATGTTAAATTTTCAATCAAATCTTTATAAATATTCTATTATCATTTGATTAATTACTAATGTTTGTACTGAATCTTTTCTTATTCGTCAATAATTTTCATTTTCTTGTTTCTACTGGATACAATTTCTTTTTTAATGCCCCTTATTCGTGGCTCGATTCTCGGTCGTTTTTTGTTTAAAAAGCAATCACAAGAGGGTATGTTTACCCCTATTACACTCAAGTAGTTCGAGCGGTGCCTGTCGCGAGGATATTGATCTTGAATTTCTGTAGGTTGTAGTATTCGGGAGCTGATTCCACAGGTTTCACTTCGCCAAAGAAAGGAGTCCCGATAAATTAAGATCCTAGGCGTTTGCAGGGGAGTTAAGTCTGTCGAGTAGGACTTGGAATATTGCTTTCGATGGAATTTGGCTCGACAGCTCGGAAGAGCATCTGCCGTGGTAGTATCGGTATAAGAGAGTCAGGTCAGCGACCTTTCTTCTATGCTCTAAACTGTCCAAGTTTCTACTCAACTCTCGGTCGCCTCAAGTCGAATTGCTCTCTTATGTTTTTTGAGTTGAACATACTAAGAGTATGCTTGGGAACCGTAACTATACCAGAACATATTGGATAAGTTTATGAAAATATTTCTATCGTTGAATAAGTACAAATTTATTTCAATAAAACTGAATGTACTCAGTGATATTAACTCTATAGATCATTGTGCAATAAATGAAGGAGCATTATCTTGTTGAAAAAGAATCATAGGTGGCCATTGAGATAAAGTATTAAATTGTTTTATAGAACCTCTTCTTCTTCTACTTCTTGGAGATCTGTCGATCTATTAATTCTGAAGCTACCTCTGCATATTTTCCCGAGAGGTGGGTTGCCAACTAACTTTCCACCGTTTAGGTGGTCTCCCAGGAGGCCTTGAGCCGGGCGGGTTGTTTTCTAGGACTATTCTCGGAAGAAGATTTATAGAACATAAAGCCCATCTATCATATTGACTCGAATAAACACAAGTAATAATCAATTACTACAAGAAACAGCTCCTCCGTACAAGTATTCTAACAAAACTGATACCATTCCATTCCGTGTACTGGTGCCAGCAATCAAGTAGTATATATGGACAAAACGAGAAGAGACCAAAGGCAAATGCGACAGTATAATGTAAGCTTAGTAACAGTTCCATATTTTTTTCTACACCAATTCGACGCGTAGAAGCAAAACGATCTCGCTATCTTCACGCTCTCTGGCACGTCTCAGTTGAGAGTTAGTCTTCTTCCTGATAAACACGCGCTAGACTTTATTCCAGTACAATTAAATTGACAGGTAACACAACGTTTCGTAGTTAAACATTCTCCAGCGAACGCTACCTGACGCCATTCTCACTTCCAACTGCGAACCACTGGTCAGGTAGATTTCTACTATTCACCTCTGAGAAATCCTTTATTTTGATACATTTTACATACCTCATTTACCATCGGAATCTATATTATCGGTGACTTTCTACCAGGGCCGGATTAAGATTTATAAGGCCCGGGGCTAAAATAATGACTGGGTCCCCTTAAGGAATTCGGAAACCAGGAAAAATTCACAAAATAATATCAATACGTTAGATTTGTGGTATGATTTTCAAATGATGGGGCTCTCTTGGACCTGGGGCCTGGGGCTATAGCCCTTCCAAGCCCCTAGCTTAATCCGTCCCTACTTTTTTCTATTTACCTCTGATAAATCTTTTACTTTGATACATTTTACACACATTCATTTCCCATCGGAATCTATATTATCGGCAACTACGCTTGATTTCTATCTGACCAGTGGTTCGCAGTTGGAAGTTAGCGTTCGCTGGTTAATGTTTAACTACATGAACCAAATACCGACGCTATTTGACATTGGGATCAGTTCGGGTCTCAAACCCAAACGAGGGCTGTTAAACCACTTCTATGAGACGTAATAACGTCGAAACTAGTCAGTAGTTACAACCTCTCCTTGCAATTGCGAGCCATTGGGGACGTTAATATCGACAAAAAGTCACATCACGCTCTTTTGAAGAGTTAGAGGAACTGTAATTCAATATTTGTCGAGGCATTAGCCAGGAAAGTAGTTGTGTTCTCCTTTGAAGAATATTTCGAATACAAGGATAATACTTTTTATGTTTTAGGATTCGGATAGGAGCACCAAAAGGAAATGATTCGCGGTATAAAACTATTGAGAATCCAGGGACAGTGCATAGCTGTCAAATATTAAGTGGATGTTCACTAATTCTGTTTCCTCATTGTAAGTTGTATTTTCATTAAATTTAAATTCAAAGAGAGTGAGAGGGAGATAGTAATTACTAGTTTCAAAGATTATTATCACTATTATCTATTATCAGACTCTATAATTTGTTCACAGAAAATAGTTAACTCTGATATATCCTGCAGTATATATTGAATTATATGAAATTGGGGAAAACGCTGATTTTTGTTTCAAGAGGACATATTTTTAGGATAAAGACATCTGTAACTTGTGAACCTTATCCTTATCCTTACCATCCCAAAAGTAAATAAGAACAAATATTGCAAAAACGAGTGATTTATTAGAAACTACGACATTAACATTGATTGTAGCGTTTTTAGATAATATTAACTCAGATCCTACAATAAATACAAGAAAATTAACAGAATTATTATTTGTATTGTGAAAAGGACACCAAATTGAATAGACTAGATTAGAAAACCTAAACATAAAGATCTTAAAAAAAGGAGAAAAAGTGACGGGAGAACTTGAAAGTAATGTTTACAAAATGCTCCTTAGATTATAAAATATTGAATATTTGCCAGATAACATTTCGGAAGCATGAGATGTTCAATCAGAGAAGGTTCCAAAGAATCTCGCACCGCCTCTTAAATAGTGTCAAAAATAAAAAATAAAAAAATTAATTATTAAGAAATAAGCTTTTGAAATTAAGTTAAACTTCATCTTTCACTTTTCGGAAGATTGCTCACAAGCCTACAATAGTAACTATTCACATCACATTATTTAAGATAAGATTTTTTAGCACTTCTGGTACAATAAAAAGGATTTTCAAATTTTTTAAATTATGAACTGTAATTTGGAATACTGACTGTGTCGTTTAGTTTCTTGTCTCCACTTTCTCCCGATAATTGGGGGAAGTCATCCCCGACCTTCATTAACGAACGTACTCAGGCCTAAGTACTTAAGCTTGCAGTCAGGATTCACTCGAGGAGTCCCAGAGAATAATCAATGATAATTGACATCCACATCCATAAATTCACTTCAGCTATTAGTGCAGTAATCATGAATTGAAAAGAACCTAAATTTTCAGGAAATTCCAAACAACTTTAGGAATAATCATTGTTCGTGTAAAATGGAGATTTAACGAGTTATTCAATGAACGAAAATTCTCCCCCACCTCTTCGCAGGTATAAAAAGGAAAAATATCAATCTTACGAAAAAATTGATGGCAATCAAAGTTATAGAACATTTAATTTTAAACAACTTTGTTTATTACAATTTTTCGTGTAAAATTGAAAATAAACGAGTTAATCAAGAGACAAAAAATAACCCTTCAAATCAAGATGGCGAATGCAGCAACAAATCTGGTACCTCTACTTTTTGAATTTAGACTACCAGTAAACTCCCCTCAACGAATTCCGAAGGAAATTTGCTCCGATTGGGCTAAATGAGCGAATAATATATAGGAAAATCAACAATGTTTTGAACCTAGAGACTTAGCATTATATGGAAACTACCCTCTTCGAAATGAATGGAACAAACTCGCGCTAAAATAAATAACACATAAATAAGGGGTACCGAATCTAAATATTTCCTTATTTCCAGCCGTTTTTGTTTATAATTCTACAAGTGAATCAACAACAACATAAAATAAGTATAATTATTGACAAAAAATTGGAATTGTGTCTGTTATTTTGTGATTCACGACATTCGTTTACCATATTTACCTTTTTTTTTAAAACCAAAATAATAGATATTTATTTGGTATTTCGATTAGCGTTTTAGCATGTAGCGACGGCATCATGATCTCAAAAAAAAACAAATCTAAACATCTAAACAAAAAAAATATCACATACACACAAAAACCCAGTAAATACGTACAACTCCAACCTAATCTTAATGGCCAAGAAAAAATTATTTTACCAGCGAGATATCATGCGCGAGGTGTGCCAATTTTGAGCCGATTCAGCATAGTATCATGGGTACTATAGTTCTTCCAATATCATTTGCAGATTATAGAAACTTATACGAAAACCCTTGCCCACAATATTTTGTTTGACCTACCATGAAAACGTTTCTCGTATAAGATCGAAATGCTACACTTAACATTTTGAATTCATTTGAAATGTTCAGTTTATGATATTGGTCACGGGGTATGAAGGAAGGAACCCTGTTCCAGAATCGACTTCAAACTTCAGTGGATAACCCTGAACATGACCTGATCGTATACTTTTCAGAATCAGTAGTACGGGAGCTTTGGTGTTGAAAAACGTCAAAGATTTGATGATAGCCATATTTTCCGAGGAGATCATCGAAGTTATCATCCTCAACAAAATTTGTAGATGGCACGTCTTTGGATTTGGAATCATGTTTCTGATTTTTGAGAAGTGTTTGAATGCAAATATTTACGGCTACATCCCGAACATTTTAAACTATATTTTTGGGGGCGACATTCGCTGCTATAGTGATTATCTTTAGCACACCTCAGGCAAAAGTTGGCGATCCTTAATTTGGCGCGAAACAAGCGTGATTTTAACTGGTTTCGTTTAGATAGAGTGTTACGGTGGCGGGACCCAACTCGAGTGCGCGACCTTGACGTGGGGCGCGATTTATAGTGGTATGTACTTAGAAACCTTCTGCACTCCTTCAGTTGACCCGTTCTTTGAGGTTGACATCTGCCGACTATCTAATGTCGAAGCTTCCAATGCCTGTGCTTTAGCGACAATATCATCAAACGTTTGCAAGTCCGACTGCAAAAGCAGCTCCCTAATTGAATTGTCTATTATTCCCCCGATAAATTGAGCACGGAGAAATATGTCCACAATTGAAGTGACGCGCACGCATTCACATGTAGATTGAAATTGACAATCAATTGCAAGTCGGTGTAGTTTGGTTACATGCTCAGCGATGGGCTTATCTTGCTGGTAAGTTGAGAGACAAACATGTTGAAAAAAAACCTCCATACTTTTCTTAGGGCATAAAAATTTATCGAATTCTTTAACCAATGACGTATAGTCAAGATCAGCAGGTTTTTGGGGGCGAAATTTGAGAGTTGAGAAGGTCACAAGTCGAAGGACCTACAGAATTCAGAAGCAACTGTGCATACATTTCAGGCTTGGTGGAAATATTCTTCGTGTAGGTAATTTTCGAATCTCTGGATATAGTACCCAACAATAACTTTGTTGGGTACATACCATGGAGCATTTATAATAATTCTGAGTACTTTTGATTGAAATCTTTCTAGAATTGCTGTATTTGATTTTGGGTGTTGAGTTAATAATTAATTACCATAACCCCAGATGGGTTTTAGTGCGACTTTGTATATTATCAGCTTATTGTTGATTGGAATCTGACCTATTAACCGGTACAGTTTGCTGAGTTTTAGACCCATTTGATTTCTCTTAGTTAGTATTTGTGCGCTCCGGGTTATTCGTCGGTCCAGATGAATTCCATGGTATTTTGCAGTCCCTTTTTTCAGAAGATGCCCGTTTAACCATTACAATTACAATTTTATGTAGTAGAGCGTCGTGCCAGACCTTGTCGAATGCCTGGGCGATATCGAAAAAAGCAGTCGAACAGTATTTTTTATCTTAAAAAAATTGGTACACTTTTTTGTGACTCGATGTACTTATTTAATGTGGGCATGTTACCCTATAAATCCAAATTGGTGGTTAGGTATTAGTCTGTTGGCATTTAGAATCGGTTCTATTTTCTCTATCAGTGATTTTTCTAAAAGTTTTTGTTATAACATAAATATGATGAATCAATCAAAGTATTTCAATAGAAAATTTGGATTTATTTACATTCCCTTATGGAGAATTGTGAGATTTTGTTTAAACATCGATTAAGATTTCTCGGTAAATAAATGGGGTGACGAATGAATTGAATTCACTAGTGAATCAAAACATACTGAAACATTTTTAACTCTAGCGTCTTCTTGTTTTCAGCGGTTCATAAGCCAATTGAAAATTGGAAAGGGGGATTTATTGGAGGATCGATGGATGTCTCCTATAAGTTCCAAAAAAATGTGGTAAGTAATAATAATGTAATGTTTTTCTTATTTCCTAATTTATTTAAACTGTTTTTCAGCAGTGGGATAAATTTATACACACTCTCTTTTAAATTACTTACTTCAATCAAACACACTAGACTTAACTAACTTTCAAATGCAACTTTTACTTCGTTGCGTTCACTATATTTTTTATTATAAACTGACTCTCGCTGTCAAACAAGCTCGAATTTATATCAGAAAGGGATTTCTACAATTCTAGAAATTCTAGAAAGTAAAGAAATAAACAAATAAATGAAAAGTCTTTCTCGTAGTTGTTCTGTAGTGACTCCATATCCAACTTTGCCTTTACCTCCGTACGCACCCATAAATTCTTCGAAAGCAGGGTTAGGGGCTCTTCTCGCAAATGGTTCACTCCTTCCTCTAGGTTATAGTCTCCTTCGAACGGCGCTAGTTGATTTTGATGGACTACTCTTGGTTTTCCCAAGGACTTTGTCCACCGTCTCTGGTTTCCGTACCGTTTTTTTTTTGTTCTGTTCATTCTGTAGCTGGCAACTTGAAAATTGGATCGCATAATCTGCTCTCTCTAGGTCTTCTCTAGACCAACAGCTAAATTGTAGGTCACAAGGAAGCTTCATTTCACGTCCAAAGAGAATTTTTGTAGGTGTTTCACCGGATAGCAGATCGATAAGCCATTGCAAATAGGGATAGATACTGATCCTAATCAACTCGGTAGTTGGAAACATCTTTGGACAGATGATCTTGTTGATTTTCTCGACCATTAATTACCAATATATTACCAATAATATATTCATTACCAAAATAAAACGACACATATATTATTAAAAGAAACGTTCAATTAAGGAAGAATTAAGTGAAAGTATTGAAACGGAGCGATTTGAATTTCGTTCGGATATACCCTTAGCTGTATTTTCATATAGTTGGTCATTCTCCACCAGCTATATCGACAAACTCACTTTTTATTTTAAACGCACTTCCAGTCTATTCAAATTGATCAAACCAAAGTCTAATGGATTTTCTAGTTGTTGGTTCAACACCGAAGTTGGTACGAATGTCGATTGTACTACAAATTGGTGACTCGCTTCTTGATACAACGTAAGCGTTCTTGGCGAAATTACAGGCCAATTCCACTAATTCAGGAGGAAATATTTGAAAAATCAGTCGTTCATTCAGTAATAATGGACACATTGAACATATACAATGGCTTGTTTATTTTGGATTTGACTTCAATGAATACGAATTAATAAAAATGGATACATCATTCTTATTAATTGGTCATCAAGGATTGTAAGCTAGGAAAATTTCTATCTAAAAATGTCCCATGGACACATTCCTTTATCATTGTTCTACATTACGGGGAACTTTTTATTTTATGTACCAGTATTACCTAATCCGATCTGTAATGCCTTCTAAAATGAATCGATTCGAAGCAAAGGAAGAAATATTAGAAAAATTACGTAGAGATGTGTCAGATACGAACGTTTTGATTGATATTTATTCCCATCAATCCTGAGCAGCTAATAAAATGGGTAGTCGAAAAACAAAACAAAATTAAACAATATTTTTATAATTTAGCATAAAGATTCCGAGAATAGAAAGATTTTCCTGGAACTCTGCTGGTAGGATTGTCGCTATAATAGATGTTTAGATGTAGATGTTTAAATTATTGCATAATATGATATTAATAGTTTGGACATTATCCAACAAACATCTCGAATTACAGTGTTTACAATTCGCAGTGAAACCATTTAATAGTGACTGACGACATTCAAAAATACTTTGCTTATTGAAAAACTATCAGTGGTGTCCTTAGAATAAATTTAGTTAAGGGTAACATATCCACTGGGATTAAACTTGGGCTACCATCTTTGAAATGAAGCTTTTCCAGTAATGATACGGGCTGAATTTAGGAATTATGAAGTACGAAGAAAATTTCTATTGGAATGAACAATTGTATTTCTAAAAAACAATACATGCTTACCAAGCTCAGTACCAGTAGGAAGACTTTTTCATATGGATGCTAATGAGACCTCGCAGAAGAAAGGTGATGGATTTGAGCAAATGGTATTGTTAAAAAGTGTGATAAATGAAAAAAGAGAGAATTTAATTCGACAAAAGAGTTTGTATTTTTCAAAATAGGGTTTAGAAAATATCTGTTTTGCATTTAGGAATCAAAATGCACAACGCAAAACTTGGTAGTCATTTGAAAAAGCATAATTTGCATTTTGTGTTTCAATATATTTCTTAAGCTATTTTGTACATATTTTCTAGCTACATGTTAGGCTAACAAGAAGAATGTTTTCTTCTTTAACACATTTCACGTTTTTTAGGTATGTGGTTTCCGTCAGTACTATAATAAAGATGGAGATTATCGAACGATGGGTTCATGTTATTGGTCGTATTTGAACTCAAGCACATTCGAAAAAATCGAGGAACTTCTAGATCAAGGTATTCTTTTTTTTTCAGTATTAGTATTTTTCATTCTAGCACAATTCTTAAAAAGTACCAATAGATTTATATCGCAAACATTAGTCAGTGCGTTTTTTCATTACACGATTGCACCATAAACGAATCTTCATACACAGACTACGATGATACCCTCGCGTATGGATCGAAAAATGAAATACGAGGGTGGTTCAAATATTAACCGGAACTATAAAATAAAAAAAATATTATTAAGTTACAGAGTTGAAAGGAGTGGTTTCCAGTGTATCCCAACCCAACCGAGTTCTATGCGGTCAGGCGTTGTTGTCTTGCGAAAATATCGCATCGTTTTAATCTGTTGGCAGGTTCCGCCTTGTTTTTATGAGGTTACTCTAATACTAAGCGTTCACAGTTCGTATTTCATAAATAAATAAAGTTATAAAATGAGGTATCTACGCCTATGTAAACCAGATAACTTTGGTATTGAGGTATTGGTGGAAAATCTACCAAAAGCGAAATAAGCAGTAAATTCTTCTCTTTCAACTTAAACAAAATTGATTTTCTTTTAGCAAAAAGGAAAAAGATTGAAAATATGCCACATAGGAAGTGATGCTTTGTGGAGATTGGCAGTCTGTAAATTGTTTGAGAATTAGTTTAGTAAGGTCCAAACTATACGCCTCGTACCCAAACTTCGGCCACACAAATAGTCCTTATTCACGACTGGATGCGTTTGATAAGTTTGAAATTCGAGGAAAATGTGGTAGAAGCAGAACTTTTGAGGATAGTGAATAAACATAAAACCAAATATAATAGATTCATTGTAGGCTAAAGCACACAATGTAATAAAATATTATTACATCTTCCCGTTAACACAGCAAGCTCATCCCAATAGAGCTTATTTGAGCGATTGAGCGGACATAAAAACCCATGTCACCAAAAAAATAATACTTTTAAATTTGGCGATCGTATAAATCAGGTATGGGCAACCTTTGACATGCTGAGGGCTAAACTTTAGCGTGCAACACGTTCGCGGGCCGACTTAGTGCATTTTAAAGTAGTGATAATATTTTTTTGCGATAGATATTAGACATGAAATAATACGACAATGTGATTATTGTATTTATTAAAATAACAAAATGAAATTTTAAAAAATGGTACAACATTATAATTAAATAGTTAGATTTGCAATTGTTACAAACTACAAAAGTTAAATACACTGAAATCAATGAGACACTTGAGCTTGAATTTGGGAAACTAATCCATCGATATTTGGATCAATTCCACTGATACAAAGACGTAAAGAATTTTCCAAATTATCGTCAGTCAGTCTTGTACGATGTGTTGATTTATTAACTTTCATCAATGAAAAGAACTGTTCGCATTTATAAGTACTGCCAAACGCAGAAATCAATCTTCTTGCGAATTTTCTAAGCTGCGGAAATTTGTCTTCTTCTAGGTATTTTTTTGTAGAAATCGCACAACTCTACGTCTTCAAATTTGGATTTTAGGAGTGAGTTTTCTTGAATCTCGATTAACTCCATTTGTAAGTGTATTGGAGCATTTTGTACATTACATTTTGTAGGAGTAGCAAATAAATTGAAACACTCTTCCATGTTTTTGAAGTAGCTAAATCTGTTCGAAAATTGTTCCGACAGTAACTTGAGTTCTTCAGCATATTGAGCATAAGCAATATTTTCATACTCAGAGAGCGTGTTGAAATGGTAACTGTTACCAGACCGCATCTGTGACTCCCCAAAAGCGTAGTTTGATCTGAAACGCTTTCAAATGGCTGTACAAATCATTTACTAACTGTCCTTGTTTTTGAAGTTTCAAATTTAAATCATTCAAATAGCCTGTAAGATCGACCAGAAATGCTAAATCATCACATATCCATTTTGGGTCACTCAATTCAGATAGTAGCTTATCTTTTATTTTCATAACGTCTGCTATCTCATTTCTAAGCTCGTAAAACCGTTTCAACGTTTTTTCTTTGCTCATCCATCTGACTTCACAATAATATGTTACGTCGTTATATTCAGCTGATGATGATTTCATCCAAAAACGTCTTGTACTGACGATGGTTAAGCCCTCGGGATCGAATAAAATTGATGGTTTTTACTACCACATCCATAACATTGTGGAGTCGAATGGACTTAGAACTTAGAAGTTCTGTTGGTGGATAATGCAATGAAGGACTATCAAATCATCTTTTTGCACATTTAATTCTGTTGCTTTTTCATTCAAAATTCCGATGAAACCTTTTCGTAAGCCGACCATAGAAGGTGCACGCACCATCAGTGCATACTCCAATTAATTTTGACCATGGCAGGCGAAATACCTTTTGAACTTCATTAAAAATATCCTCTCCTGCAGTGGTTGCTTTTAGCGGCTGTAAACCTAGCAATTCCTCAGTAACAGTGAACTCCTTATCAATATCTCGAATAAATAGCCAGCCAGTTGAGCTGTGTCAGACAAATCGGTGCTCTCGTCTAATGCTATGCTATGCTCGTCTTGACAAACTAATTTTTTCAAATTCATTTTTCTTTTCAGGACACAAAACACCGCAAACTTCTAACATACACTCCTCGATAAATGCCTTTGCCAACCAATTTTGAGCTAACTATAAAACTGGCTTTCACAACATTATCAAGTTGTGTTCTTTGTTTATGAAACATTTGTTGCTGTTTTTCAATATTTGCTCTAAGCTTCTGGATTTTGTCTGTTCTTAATTGTCCTGTCAGTGAGTGCTGTGTAGCATGCTTAGTTGAGTAATGCCTCTTTATATTGAATTCTTTCATTACTGAAATGGATTCATTACAAAGCAAACAAATAGGCTTATCATTGTGCAAGATAAAAAAGAATTCTTCAGTCCATTTTTCTTGAAACTGGCGGCGACCCTCTGTATCTACTTTTCGTTTCTTTCCACCAGACATCATTTTTTTTTTTTACTTTTCGTTCAATAAACTTAATAACAAACTATAGTTAGTAACCACTCAAGATGCACACAAATTCACAAAGCAAGTTGACGGCTCTAGCCGTTCGCTAGGATATCGCTTGTCTGAGTTATCACCGAGGTGATAGCTCAAATAGAACTGAACTAACTTTCGGGCCATCCACTCGCTTATATAGACAAAATGAAGGAATAATCTGGAATAAACTAGTTTAGAATAATCGAGAAGCAATAAATAAAATCTTTTGATGTGTAGCCCGTGAGGCGGCAAACTTCAAAGAATTTGATCGAGCAAGCCGAGTGGCGGTGATTATCAAAGAGTGAGGCGGCAAACATCGAAGGTTTTGAGATGTTTGCCGCCTCACCGTCACTCCCGTGAGTAAACTAAGGCAACACAAGGAGACTTGTGTAGGCTATGGGATTCATTCATCTATTCATATCATATCCGGTGCCGGATAAGATAAAAAGCACAAACAAGTGTTTTCTTTTAAAGATATGTACCAGTACTAAGAATAAGTACTTAGATTAGCGTAATATTTTTTTAATTGGGTTTTTCCAAAATGTCTCGCGGGCCGGATCATATCTTACACGGGGCCGGATCCGGCCCGCGGGCCGGTGGTTGCCCATATGTGGTATAAATAGTTTTGGTGATGTGTATTGTCTATTGACGCTGAGAAATGGAATAATTACGTAGTGCCTATAAAAGATATGGTAGAAGTGGAAATGTTAAAATTGTACTATCTAATGGATGAAATATTTGATATAAATCCTGTGATAATTAATCTAAATATTAATTATTCTGTTGGCTACTCTTCAGATTCTGAGTAACCGGACCAATATGACAAGAATGATCAATTATGATTTCATAATTATCATTTTCTTTTTTGGTTTTTAATAATTCACACACATTTTGAAATCAAAAACTGTTTACCGGTTTATTCAGCTGAAATAAAATGTTCCTTATTTTCTATTTCAATCAATGTTAAATACAAATGGTTTTTCATTCCTTTTTATTTCATACCTAGTTGCATTTTGTATTATTTAATGAAAATAAATTCCTGATCGTCGCTACTATGCATGATAATATTTTCGAGAATTCCGTTTCTTGGATGGACAGAACATAATATAGTGATTATAATAATTCTGCAGGTTTTTCATCTCAATTGACCACTTCTGTTATCGTCGATAATTTTCGGATATTGAGACTATTATGTTTTGTCAAAAAATCTTCCATCTCTCTTCTATTTTTATTGATATTATTTTTAGTTCGTTTTCATTTTCATTATTCGATAAAATCTTCTTTTAGGAGTAGGAAGAATCGGGGTTACTTATTCCTGAAATGTCATTATAACAATTGTATCTAGTTTTGTGTGACTTGATTATATAGGCAAAAGTCAAGAGCATAAATATCGAAAAACAACGACATAGGAGCTTAATAATATAAAATGAAAATATATCTATAGTTTTTCCAATATCAATTGCAGATTATGAAAAACCATTGCCGACTATTTTTTCGATCTACCATATTCGAGAAAGTCAATCGAATCATTATAAATTGGGCGAAATTATACGCCGTTATTTAAACAGATGCACTTAATTGTAGCGCTACTTAGAACTTGGAAAAAAATCATTATTGTACCTCGGTAGTTTGTTACAACTGAATATTAAATTATAAAACGTAAATAGACGAGTAAAATGTGTCTGCCTGTAAGGGCGTTTGGTTTAAACAGGGTACCAGACGTGAACTGAGATCTTTTTGTACAATAAAGGAAAATGAATTCTTTCTAAATAAAACAAAAGAAAAAACATTTCAATTCCAAAGTATCTTTATAAATAATAATGGTAGTCAGATCGTCTGAACTAGTGACCATCCAATGGCATTACGATAATTTCAGTCTTTCAGTAAATAATTAACTGTAAGAATAAATGCCCGTTATAGAATAGTTTAAGATTCAACCTTTTCACCTTCAATTAGTACGACTTCAAGTTTTTATTCAACACAGCTTCTACATTCAACATATCTGAGCTGTGATATTGAAATAAGTTTCTGATAAAAACAGTCTAATTGTTACGGCTAATTTCCAAAAGTTTACATTTAAGACGGTGGGACAGGACAACGTCTATCGGGCCCGCTAGTAGCCCGATCACTATAAAAACATAGATATGAAAAGCTTATAGGAGAAACTCTTAGTAGAATTGTCTATTACAAAGATATTTCTTCTAGTACGGATCTTCTCAAGTATTCTATTTTTAGCGGTTCACGTTAATATAACGATAAAATTAAGACCGGGGTTTTGACGCTCCCTTATCATATTGAAACCACAGTTATAAACGATACATCAAATATTTGTTAGATTCTCTAGTAACAACGCCACGGTTGTGATTCTCTAGATCAGGGCCGGATTAAGCTAGGGGCTTGGGGGGGCTATAGCCCCGGGACCCAGGTCAAAGAAAGCCCCATCATTTGAAAATCATACCACAAATCTAACGTATTGATATTATTTTGTGAATTTTTCCGGGTTTCCGAATTCCTTAAGGGGGCCCCGGCATTATTTTAGTCCCGGGCCTTATAAATCTCAATCGGGCCCTACTCTAGATAATATAACATATGAAGATGCCGACTGAAATTGTTAAAAAATGACACTGTTGAGCAAGTACATATGTTGCTAACATTTAGGTCGAAGAAATTCGTTTGAAAGGCTAATTGTTAATTAATAATTGATTGTTTTATATGTCCCATCCTAACCGAAGCTTTTAAGGCTTTTTAGGATTTTATACCACCTACTTAGAGAGGATATTTCATACTTAATTATCGTCTGAGGTACACTGTAAGAAATATGTTTCTATTAAACATAAAATGCCCAGTTTTGATTTTATTTTAAGTTATTTTAGAAAAATGAAAGAAGAATAATTAGTTTGAGGATATAGTTGTATTCAACTGTTATGATTGTAGAATAATTTTTAGGTAAGTTTAATCTTTATAGATCGAAGAAATCTTTTTTTGGCACTACTTTTTTTCAAAATCTAAATGAAAAACAAGAGAAAAGAATGTTATGTTATCTTAAGTATAGAAACCTTTTTTTGGAAAAAATTGTATTTACGAAATTAATTGTAGGTAGGTAATCATTGTGTCGGAAAGTATCTTCTTTTTGATGACATATTTTCTTATAATCCCTCCAGCGTTGTATAATATATGTCAGGTCATTTCTTCAGAAGTATGTTGAGGCTCGGAGATCTCTAAAAATTATTCGATTATTTAGAAATCTGGTAAATAACTTTTTGTTTTTAATTTTTGGAGTTTACTCCTTAAGAATCGATTTGCATATATAAGGGGCCCGGTATGAGAAAAATGTGAGGAGTAAAATCTATCGATGAATGACCTCGTTACGTTTTTGGTGCGCACCCTATGATGCGCAACTTTCTAATTTGTCGGTGTCAACATACTTATATTGCTGTCATTGTGAAGTTTTATTATCATTGTGTTCCGCTAAAGTATTTTCAAATAACTATGGCAGAAAGAGGTGTAGATGATATTGCCGGAACGTCTAACAAACACGTGGTTGCAAAGTACGTTAAAATTCATGTATTATATGTATGAGCATGTGCAATTTGTATTTATTAAATATTTTAATAATTATCGATGTAGTTTATATAAATATAAATTTGAAAACAACACATAAAATTAGATAATCAACCCAATATGAATTATCGAGATTATTGACTATTGTAAAAAGTTTAATGTAAAATATTTCGTCGATTAGTTATAATAAATGTATATGAAATGAATAAATATATATTTATATATGTATATTATTTTCATTAATTAACAAATTTACCCTTTTATACAGTATCAATCTTTTTTAAGTTAAATAAACTCTTTTTGCGTCTGGTTAGACTGTCGAACTTAAGGAGTAAACTCCAGTCGTGCGTCGGAGCTGACACACACAATTTTTTATTTCGTTTTGTATTTTACAGTTTACACAGTTTCCACATTTCGCTGCACCTTACGAATTTCGAATTTATCACAAGTAAAATGTGGAGTGTTGCTTACAGATACCACTATTACCATTGCTTATAAGTAGTATTTTAACATTTCGTAAAATGTATGGCACTTTTTAACTCAAAACCAAACCCAATGCATTTTTCGAAATCGTGCTTTACGTTCGTTCGACACTGCGCCAATTATCAAGTGATTTTGATCAAATTTTTTTTAAAACTTCTGGGAATGGTTATACGTTTTGATAAAGTTCGATCACTTCTTACGAGGGTTTTCCGGCCTGCAAAACTTCTTCCACTATTACACCGCTCTTATTTGAGGCTTAAACCGCACGTTACTAAAGGTTTCACGCGCGCCCGTTATGAGGTTTTTCAGCCAATTTTTTCGTTCGGGAAAACCGGCTGGCATTTTCATATCCGACCTGTGCTGACCTTAAGAAGTGGCGTTCGGTGATGTATTAAGTGGGAGCCGCCAGTTTACCCTGTTTTTTGTAGCCAGCTCTGGGACTAATACACCTTTAGTTACAGACTAACAAACCGGATCAAAATGAAACTTGTTTCGATACAAGTATGAAACATACTAGGTAAAATACATGCAATTATTGAAAAAAATTAAAAAAAAAAAATTAAAGATCACTCTTATCGGGTTTTAGAGTCGACACGTCGAACCACCACGTATATTTTGTTTATCAAAATATTTTTTATTGTTTTCTTCTTCCAGATAAAGCAATAGGTAATAACTTCTATTTATATGGTCAAGGAGAAGCGGGGTTTTCGGTACATTTTCCTGAGGCGAGTATATTGCTTTCCAGTTGTATAAATGTTAAAGTATAAATTGAAATCTTGTTTTAGAGAGAGAATGAGTTAATATTAGGGGCGCCAGGTATCTACAATTGGGGTGGTACACCATTTAGAGTTACTGATTATACCTACAACATCCCAGATTCCAGTCGACGTAAAAGAATAATAAAAAAGCGTGGTGGACAAAATACTGAAATTTTTAAAACGGTAGAAATTCCATATGCTGGTCAAAATGTGGCTTTCGGTTTATTTGGTAATATAAAGAAAAATAATTTCATTTATAATCGAATTAAATTCAGATTTCAAAAATATGAATTGGAATAACTTATTAAATAAGGCGCATATGTCTTATTTGCCACCATTTTCGCCCATTTTTATGCGAAATCAGTTCCTTTGAAATTATTTCCTAATTTCCATTTCGTTTTTTTCTCCATATATCATGAATTTATTAGAAATTGGTTATTCTTCAATTGATCAATTGCTTTTTATAATCGTATCTCTGTTGAGATACCTTTGTAGGTGATTCTAGTCATGAAATCATTGTTTTTCTTTTAATATCCTGAATGGCATATGAAATTCTTCGTGTTTTTGTAATTTCTACTATTTTAGCTTGATCTTTATTTCACATTACCTATGATTGTATTATAGGCCTCTACTTGTTTTCTTCGAGTGTCTTTTTTGTTTTTGCTCTTATTTTTATTCTCCTGATTCCTTTTAATTTTTTTTTTGTATCTCTTATCGATGTCTTACAATTAAATATATCCAGAACTTTACTCCCTATTTTGCCTACTACTGTATTTTAATTTTTGTACGTTTACTTTTGCGCGGTTTTTTGTTTATTTCTCCCATTTTAACAATTCTGTATCATCTTTTTATTTCCGTTTAGCTTCTCTTACTTGTGCTATTTTTTATTTGAATGGTAGAATATGTTTAAACCGTGTGATTTTAGCAATAAATTCTGCATAAAATCTTGATTAATGATTTTAGGATATAGCGTAACTTCGGGTTACTATTATGGTAAGGGAAAACTTTATTACGCATCCAGCAGTCCAAGAGGAGTTTATTACAGAGGACAAGTATACATTTCTTTGTTATTTGACCATACAATTATAAATCGTATACTTGGAAATAATTTTTAGGTTGTTGTATTCCAATTCAACGAAGATAACAAAATAATTAATACTAAAGAAACTAAAGCTGGGCAACAATTTGGAGAATACTTTGGAGCGTGCCTTGCTAGTGGAGATTTGAATAACGACAATTTTGATGATCTTTTGGTAGGGGCACCTTATTATAAAGGCAATTTATACAACGAAGGTAGAGTTTACGTTTTCCTGGGAGCACAAGTAAGACAATTATTTTCTTGAAATAACAGATCAAAATATAATCTCGCAAGCCTTGTAAAACATTCTTGCCGAATCATATTTTTCTATCTGCTTCAACCTATTTCCATCTTTATCAAAATATAATTCGACTAAAATGTATTTGCCAACATTTTAGTCGAGAGATTGTGACAAAGTGTAATCTTTTGAATAAGTATTCCGAGCTTTCAAATAAATGTAAAAATATGTATAAAAATATTGAAAATTACTTTTATCAATTAATTATAGTGTCTTGAATTTTTCTTGTTTTAACAAAATTATCAAATTCATAAGATTCAGAAGTAAATATTCAAATTAACATATGATATTATTTTGTTGAATCTTGTTGCTATTCCAATTGTTGTCAATTGTCAATTGTCATTGGTTAGATTATGAATAACATTAAATTTTTATCGATTAGATTAGGTTAGATCAATATGAATGAAGCTGAATTTTATGGGATGGTTGGTTATTGATGATCATGAATTTTATATCGAATTTGTTTTTTTAAAATCGAAATGCATATATTACACTAAAGTTATTTAAATCAGTTTTCTCGTTAATACACTAATCATTTTGAGCAATATATGTTGTTTCTAGAAATAGTCGTTTTTTGTAGTTGCTTTCAGTTGTCAAAACTTCGTCAGATTCCTTAATCCATACTAAGACCTTAATAGTTGATATTCTCTTACATTTTGGTAAAAATATATTAGATATGAAGGATTTGTCAGTAGGCAATATTATGTTGTTTAAAGATTACGGGAAGTTTTAAGAGTAACTGATTTTATACATGTTAGTGATGTATAATTAAGTAAGATAGAACTGTCACAATTAGTGTTAGACGGTAAGACTGGTATGATGCTGTGACTGTCATATATATGAGTTTTTATAAGAAAGTTCGTAGAGTATTTTTGAATTTTTCTCATGAAATATTGGATATGCTATTTCACTTCAATACTTTCGATCCTCATACAAAAAGATAACGGTGAACAATCCTTACCTTTTTGGTCGAATTTTTCAAGGAAAAATTAGACTATTACGGTAGGCATGACTAGAAGAAAAATGGAGGGCACATCATTTTTCCCATGTTTTGAGACCTCCTGAACACGATTATGATAGTTTTTCGAATGTCTGTACTTTAAATATATATCTATATAAGACAATTTCCAATATATCTGTGGTTTTGGTGACACAGTCAATCAAACACAATTGTGTTTCTCTGTAAGAAAAGTAATTTATTGTTATTAACATGTAAACTAAAAATTACATGAAACAAAAGTATGCACCTATTTAGTACTAAACAAATATTTCATACCTGTAAGAAAAGAAACGACATTTAATGTTATTATTAACAATGTCTGTTCCAAAATCACAAATTAAAATAAACTTAAAAATGAAATTGTTTTCCAGCACACAATCACACAACACGACATTCGAGGTTATGCCCTGCATTATGCCCTATTTCAATTCTTTCTTCGTCTTTTAATACATTGAACCTTTCACATTCTTTTTCAAATACTTCCATCCACTGATTTGCATTTGAACTCTTTCCATCAAATTTTTCAATTACAAACTTGTCAGCTAGCTTCTTTATGCTTTGTTTTTCTTTTTTCTCTTGGTTTTCTATTAATTTCTCTAAAATTTTGGCTATAGGATCTTCTGAACACGTTTTGCTTACGACAGTCAATTGTTCTTTGGTAGTTTCCTCTAGAAATTGGTTCTGAAAAATCATATTGCCATCCTCATCAACATATGTTTTTAATATATCCTCTGTTGTTTTTATCCAAACACTTCTAGTTTGATGTCTTTTTTTTAATGTATTTTTCACTGTGACAAAGGTTTTCGAAGTTTGAATATATGTGTGCTGTGAAATAGCTTGGAATTCTTCAGGAATAAGGAAATATTTTTCATCTTCAGTCACAATTGCGGTTATGGCGATATAGTTTGACTTTCCGTCTGTTGTTGGTTTCACTTGAAAAGTAAACTTCAACTTTTCCATTTTGTTGACAAAAATGTCGTTTTATAAGACAATTTCCAATATATCTGTGGTTTTGGTGACACAGTCAATCAAACACAATTGTGTTTCTCTGTAAGAAAAGTAGTTTATTGTTATTAACATGTAAACTAAAAATTACATGAAACAAAAGTATGCACCTATTTAGTACTAAACAAATATTTCATACCTGTAAGAAAAGAAACGACATTTAATGTTATTATTAACAATGTCTGTTCCAAAATCACAAATTAAAATAAACTTAAAAATGAAATTGTTTTCCAGCACACAATCACACAACACGACATTCGAGGTTATGCCCTGCTTCCCATCGATGACAGTGACAGATCATCTGTCACAAACGGACTTTATGTGACGTACGGCAAAATAACACGCAAAAGAAAATTATATTTTTCTTTACATCTATATATCTGTTTAAGCTACAATTCTTATTTTCGTCTCTCGAGCAATTGCTTTGGGTCCGATTTGGTTCAAAATTAGCATACTTGACTTTTTTGGCGGCGGATTGATGTTATTAGAGTTTGGTTGGAAACAAATGAATATTTCGAGGGGTCGCAGTGCAAAAAAAGTGGTTTTTGACCTTTGCTCACCTCTGTAGGTCAAACGAAAAGCGACTGAAAAATGAAATTTCACATGTAGGTTCAATTAGTTGCGAGATGATTTCCTGTCTAAGGTCGAAACTTTCCATATCCGCCCCTTTCCACTTTATGGTCATTTTTGTTATATTTTCTTATTTTTTGGCCGGAAAAAGTTTAACTAGTTCGAACTTCGCATGCAAGTAGGGGTGATGTTGAAAAATTGTCTTTTTCAAGTTCAAAGTTTTCTTCTTCAGTTCTTCTAGCACAAAACGCCCGAAATCATTTTGATCGTTGTAATTGTTGAACTGGACCGCCTCCTATTTAATGAATAATACGAGTATGATCGTTGCTAGGGTGATTTCTTTTACTTCCCATTTTCGAACTTTCTTGTCATTATGACAATTTTTTCTTTGTTGTCAATTGGAATTGAACAAGAGGGTTCGAGACCACCGGGTCTATTGAAATTATGAATTATTTCAATATCATTTCCAAGAAATTCTCTTCTTCTTCTTATTTTAAGACTATGTCTTGTGTTTTCAAAGAGGCAGCCTAAGTTGTGACTGCGAGGACCAGCTCTCATACCAGCGCTTTGGTGGTCTTCCAGGCGGTCTACTTGTATTGGGTCTCTCTTCCTTTGCGATTTTCGCCAGTCGATCGTCGTCCATTCTATTGACATGATCTCTCCATGCTCTTCTTCTAGTTCTGGCCCATCTCACTATATCCGGAACGTCACACATTCTTCTAATTTCATTGCTCCTTATTCTGTCTCTTAGTGTTTTCCCTGTGATTGAGCGTAATGTCTTCATCTCGGTCATTCTAAGAATCCGCTTAGTAGTTGCAGTCTCCGCCCTCGTTTCTATGGCGTAAGTCATTACTGGTCTGACACAAGTTTTATATATCCGTGTTTTGCTTTCGATACTTGAAAATTTATTTCTCCATATCACGGTTCGAAGGAATCCCGATATCCTAGATGCTGCTGTTGTTTGCGTTTTGACTTCTTGTTTCAAATTCCTATTGCTCGTGATGTTAACCCCTAAATATTTAAAAGACATAACCTGCTCTACACTTTTATTATGAATTGCCAGTTTGCATCTTCTTGGTTCTCTCGCTATTGTCAAGGATTGTGTCTTTTGTTTCGATATGATCATATTGAATTTTCCTGCAACTGTTTCAAATCTGTGTAGCAGTTTTTGCAGATTATCCTCATCTTCGGATATCACAACCGCGTCATCAGCGTAGCAAACTATCTTAAACTCATGTTTCCCCATTCTGTATCCTCTGCCTGCCGTTTTGACTTCTTTTATGATTTCGTCCATTATAATGTTGAAGAGTATTGGGCCGAGACTATCTCCTTGTCTGATTCCTGTCGATACTGGCATTTTACTGGATATTTCATTGTTTACTCTTACATATGTGCTATTTCCGTTGTTCATGTCCCGAATGATGTCTATTGTCCTTTGGTTTACGCCTCGTTCTTTTAGTAGCTCAATGACGTCATGTAATCTCACTCTGTCAAATGCTTTTGTTAAGTCTATGAAGCACATAAACGTGGTTTTATTGTACTCTATGGCCTTTTCGGCAATTTGTCTTAAGATGAATATAGCGTCTATGGTTGATCTATTTTGTCTAAATCCCTGTTGTTCTTCGCTCATGCCGCTACTTGAGATTTCTTCTGCAATAACTTTTGTTAGTAATTTTGAAGTCGTGCTCTATAATTATTTGGATCTTTCTTTTCCCCTTTTTTAAAGACGGGGATCGTTATGCTTACTTTCTATTCCTCTGGTACTTTTCTCCAAGAAATTCATTTTATGGAAAGATTTGTTTGTGTATTAGTTAAATTCTTTATTCGACGAAAAATTCGACTTTCGTGATGGAACTCTGCTGCTCACGGCTTTTTTTGATACCAGTTTTATCAGAAACAAAGACAATAAAATTTTTATTCACTGGATGAAATAGATGAAAAAACAAACTTTTTTATAAAATCTTATCTTCTTCATATCCTTTGAAACGAATTCTATGTAATGCATAATATGATAGTAACTTTGACGTCATACTAGTCTTACCACCTTACAACACTAAATCTGCCAGCTCTATCTTATCTACTTCTTTATTATATATAAAATCAGTTACATAGTTTATAAGACTCCTTGTTTAAATTGTGATAAAAAATACATTAGTCTGTCGCTCATATCAATCGAGTCACTTGGCAAAAAAAGTGACAGCAAATTTTCTCCCGACAAATGCTCGTTGGCATCACACGTTTTCTATAAAGGTCATTCCATGAATTATGAATATATCAAAGTTCTGCCAATTTAGAATAACTATGAAACGTCTATTTCATAAGCAACGATTTCAAAGTTGAAATTTCAGCACTAATTCCTCAATTATAAATGATTGTGATATTTTTCAAAATAGTATGTTTATATATACATGTATCATTTCAGAAGAATCTGCGGCAACCAATCATTTTAAATGGAGAATATGTCAATGGTCAATTTGGTACAGCTATTATGTTTCTAGGAGACTTAAACATGGATGGATATGGAGGTATGATACAATCTAGAAAAAAACTCGATATTTCCAATATATATATATATATATATATATATATATATATATATATATATATATATATATATATATATATTATAAATACTTTTGTTGTGGGATTGTAACAAATTAAACACCAAAGTATACCCTTTTTAAAATGTATTCACAGCTTTCAAACACTTTTTGTCATCGGTACTGAAATTATGGGCAAAATACAGTTTAAAACTATGTATTAAAATTTAACAACATTAAAAATTACTTACATTAATTTGTATTTTATAATTTATGTTGGTTGGTTACTGAATGACGTTGATTTTTTATATAATTTTTCCGTTTAAAATTAGAAGATATGCATAGATTAGACTAAGGTTATTAAAATCAGTTTAATCAAATTTAAATCGGGGTATAATTTACCGCCACTTTTGTGAGAAGTAATCAGATTGGTGAGTGATCTCTTAGATCGACAAATATATTTTTACAATAACAATTTAAACAAGGAATTTCATAAACTGATGTTAGTTAATTTATTAGTTGGTGTTCTATGTTCCATTTTAGTAAAGGGGGATGAAAGTGTTAAATTTTGTTTTTAAGATAACTTTCAATTGAAGTGTATGAAGGTAGGGGTGTGTAAATATGTAAGATAGTCCTGTCAGAATTAGTATTTTTCTCTCGCCTGATTTGAAATTCAGTGTCAGTTGTATTATTTAGAAATCGTTTCAAAAAATTTTATGCATTCCCAGAATAGTTGGTGAATGATTCTAAGGTTCTTTGAAACCATTGAACTAAAATGGCAAATTAGCAATTTCATTATATAGCAGGAAACTTTTGTAGAGGTAGCTATTGGTTCCCCTTATGAAGATGGAGCCACTGGAAATGTTTATATTTATAAAGGATCTGTTGATGGTCTGGAAACTAAACTCTACCAAAAAATTAGAGGCAGAGATATTTACAAGGATCTTTTGGGTTTTGGTATCACAATTTCTAGGGCCGTGGACATGGATGGAAATAAATTTAGAGGTACGATTACTTTCATTGTAATATTAAGTTTGGTAAACGATTATTTTTATTTATAGATTTCGCAATCGGATCACATTTGTCAGGACATGCTGTTTTAATACGAAGTAAACCAATTATAGCTATTAAATATACTTTTACCACGACTCCAAACATGTTGCATGAATCAACCAGGATTTTCTACATGAACATTTGTTTTTCATATTCGCTGTACGAAGGAGATTTTGTAGGTACTGTACCTCCAATCGTCCTGTGAAAATATTATCACAATATTTTTTTCAGTAAATATTAATATGATTGATTATTATGATTAATTGCTTTATCTAACTATTCAATAGATTTTACTCCAAACACATTCACTGATAGATAAATCTATATTGATACAAATAATATATTGGGCTAAATGTAATCCAAAATAAACCTACGGTAACTTAAAATTTACGAATATTTCATATTTCTAATTTCTGAACATTCC
Source organism: Diorhabda carinulata (assembly GCF_026250575.1). NCBI lineage: Eukaryota > Metazoa > Arthropoda > Insecta > Coleoptera > Chrysomelidae > Diorhabda > Diorhabda carinulata. The sequence continues at coordinate 66,952,265 of NC_079472.1, forward strand.
TCCTTTCACACAACAAATATTATATCTATTTTCTGTTTTTCGTTAAAGAAAGTTACACACTAATAGATTGGAACTTTTTTGCAAAAATTATGCTGTTAATTCTTATCAGCTGTTTAGCTGGAATAATCTCAAACGCGTTAATTTTCGCGTTACAAATATGTTATTATATGTCCTTCCCTTTTACTCAAACAATCCCTTAATTGAGAAAAGCAAGTATATCAAATATGAAACAAACGAAGATAGTCTTAGTAGTACCAGGCCCAACGTACCCATAAAGATGATCAATTTTTTCCATGTTTACAAATTCAATGAAAAGGTACACTTTTGATGGCTGTCTAACAAATACAAATACAGTATTTCCAAGCAACCACCGCCATATCTAGGTCAGTCCAGGTACTTCTGGGATCATCCTCGTTATAAATGATGTAAATGAAATAAACCGGCATATGATTATTCACAATGATTCTTTTGGTGTTACTCGATGTAACACCAAAACTTTGTAAAAAAGTTCGTATGCACCTCCTCTGAATAAAAAATGAAATTTATTTGCCTGATTTGTTTCGATTTTTTCTGTCACATCAAACTTGATATAGCACTACTTTCAAAAAGTAGGAACTGGCATCTAAACAAATTGATGACGACAACTTTATCACTCATATTTATCGATGTTAGAAATTTCTTTAAATAGTTGGAGAAAAATTAAATCGCATATTCTGACGAACTGGATCCCCGTCAGGTTAAACTATCTGTAAAAATCTGGATTATGAGAAAATAAGTATAAATCAATAATATATCTACAGGAACAAACTATTAATATAATCAATCAACTAAAGAATACGTCATAAAAGATTTGATACATTATTAAAATATTCTGATTTGTTAACATTAAATAGAGGCAATGCATTCAATTTATTATACAGTGCGGTCGTAGAGTATGGAATAAATTCAATAATTTCTTATCCAAGAGATATTTTTTATCCGAGGATTTTTTTGAAGAAAAAATTAATATACAGGGTGTTTTCAAAAAAGAAAAAAGCTGGACAGGTACCAACTTTGTTTTTTTTTAAATAGACACCCCCAATTTTTTTACATTTTCTGATTCCTTGTAAAATTCTAAGCATTTTTCATGTAACACTCCCTATATCAAACTTTAACCGTTTTGAAATTAGAGGAATGAACAATTTACTATTAAATTATAAGTAGGCTATGACTTTTTGACACAAAACAGCACTTTATTTCATTTTGCTTTTAATTCGATATTGCCTAAAGTGTTTTTCGATTTCTAAATATCTATCAAAGTATCTTTTTGCATGGTCGCAATAGTTTTTTTCTTTTTGAAAAAACATTTTTATAATTAATTTTATTATCAAGATGCGGCTTACTGAGACGCAAAGGATAGACGTTTTAATCATGATTGGCTATGGGAATAGAACCAGAACGCAACAGGAAGTATGCGAGTTATTTAACCAAAAATATCCCGATCGGACTACAATTTCGCAATCAACAGTAAGTAAGATTGAAAAAAAATTTCGAGAAATTGGTCATGTAAGAGATGCTCCAAAGTCTGGTAGACCATCTGTCTCAGAAGAAACACAATAGGATGTAATAAAGACATAAAAGCAAATACCACCCTTACAAAATGCAAGTCCTTCAAGAATTTTATGAAGACGTCTCAAGTTCTGCGAACGTTTAAAAGCTATGTGCCTTGTGAATGAAAACTTTGTGAAAAATATTGTGTTTTCGGACGCGAGGCTACGTTTAATTTAAATGGAGAAGTAAACACGCAAAACTACCGTTATTGGTCGGACGTAAATCCGCATTGGATGCGCGAAGGCCATACTCAGTATAGGGAAAAAATTAACGTATGGGCGGGTATTGTAGGGCCCTTTTTCATTGAAGAAAGTTTAACTGGTGAAAGGTATTTGCAGCTTTTACATAACGATGTTCTACCAGCCCTCCGGGAGAGGATTTGCCTAATGTAAACATTTGGTTCCAACAGGATGGCGCCCCGCCACATTACCATGCACAAGTTCGCGCATATTTAGATCAAATGTTGCCGAATAGGTGGATTGGAAGAAGGGGGGCGATCGAATGGGCTCCAAGGTCCCCGGACTTAACCACTTTAGACTTTTTTCTGTGGGGTTACATAAAAGGAAAGTTTTCAAAACAAAACCTGCAGATATGGAAGAATTAAAAAATCGTATTACTCAAGAAATGCGACGTATAACACCACAAGTCATTAATAGTGTCCAGAATGAATTTATTTATCGGTTAGGTTATTGCCAGTTAACAAATGGAAGACATTTTCAACATTTGTTAAAATCAAATTATGTAAACTAGGTATTAGAGTTAAGATGTCGTATAAAAATCGTAATTATTAAAAAATGTTACCTGAAAACCCGTGAATTCTATTAATTTCGTATAAATTTTTCTCTTGTTTGCAGCTGCTCATGGCCTACTTTGACTTAAATGTAATATCGAGGCGAATTTTTTTTTAACACGCTCTAATTTCAAAACGGTTAAAGTGTCTATTTAAAAAAACAAAGTTGCTACCTGCCCAGCTTTTTTGAGAATACCCTGTATATTAATTTTTTCTTTAAAAAAATCCTCGTCGAAAAATAAAATTGACGTGTCCGAGGGTTTTTGAAAATATCTCTTGGATTAGAAATTATTGAATTCATTCCATACTTTACGACCGCACTGTAGTTGTCAAATAATAAAAATTGTTTTTGATTCATATATGTATAAATAGCAAATAAATTTTTTAGGTATCAACTACACAATTACTGTCGATGAAAGATTAGGAAGAGCATCGATTGGACCCGATAAAACTATATCTGATAATCTTATTATAGAAAGTATAAACAGCGAAGAATGTAGAAATATCTCTACAACAATTGTGGTAAGATTTGTAATAACTACGATTATTGTGGGTTTGTGAAACTAGGCATGGATTGAATTGTTTGCTTGTTATATTAGATTTATGACAAAAATATCGACTACATATACCTAATAAATGGGGAATTCTCCTATAACCAAAGTCATGTTAAATTATTACAAATAATGAAAAATCAACGAATTTTAGACGACACATATTCGGTACTTTTTTTAAAAAGAAATGTCTACCCCGGTAAATTCGATAAAAAAGATTGGACATTTAATTTTTAAAGCGTTTTGTTTCCAGTTCAATATTTGGCAACCTCGCATAGGTGTGATACTTGTTCTCAATTCTAATTGGTTAAATAACGTAGGTAGACGTGATTATATCTGTAATCTGATTGGTCATTTGATTATTTACTTTGTCTTTCCTTTTCTGTTACTTTTAAAACGACAAAGAAAGCAAGCAAGCCCTGTATTTTAATAAATATATATAAATATAACCTCAAATTTTTGTTTACATATTTGTTGATGAATTTTGTAGTTATCAAAGTGAAAGATTGAAAATAGTTGTGTAATAGTGTGAAAATGGCTAAGGTTGAAACTGATTTTATTAAAGCTGATTCAAGCAATTTACCCCGTGTTACTTCAGAAATGATAGCAAATTATTTTGTTGAAAATGCAAACTATATAAGTGTGGAATCACGTGGAAAAAAACACATGAGGTAAGAAATCATTTTTAATATAGCATATTAAAATATTTAATAAACTTAGTATTTTTAGTTTATTTGCAAATAAATACCTTTTTCATATACTGAATGTTTTTTTTTTAATTGGATTTTAGATCATCAAGACAATCATATGGAGATTCTGCCATTGGATATGTGCAATTAAAAAGGAACAATAATATAACATAATAAAGGAAAATCCATAGATACTTTGTTACTAAATATGGATAGAGGTCCTTTGTATCCTACTTTATCGTTACACCAGCTATTTATTCATTGTCAAATAGAAAATGCTGATATCGACATAACTCCAGAATTTTTCTTAGAGTACTGTTAAAAAAAAATGGATGCAAATGTGCACTTGCTTCAGAGGCTACAAGAAACCAGTCCAAAAATACAAACTGGTATGAATTAAGATTTGGACGAATTACAGCTTCGAAGATTTATGAGGCAAGCCGATGTAAAACAGAAGGTTCTTTACTCAAGAAAATTTTTGGTGCTACAAAAATTGTGCAGACAAAAGCCATGGAGAGAGGCTTAGAATTAGAAGACGGGGTTATAAAATGCATTGAAAATATATGTGGAATTGAAACAACGAAATGTGGACTTGTTTTAAATAATATGTTACCAGTCTTTGGAGCCTCGCCTGATGCCATTTCAAGTGATGCGGTCCTAGAAGTGAAATGCCCATTGACTAGTATGAGTAATTTTGTCAAGGATGGAAAAATTATTGAAAAATACATGGGTCAGATGCAGTTGCAAATGAAAATGTTTAAGAAGACTAAAGCAATTTTTGCAGTTGCAGATCCAGAATTTGAAAAAAATAATAAAAATTATATACATAATGTTACGTGTAATGAAATTTATTGTAACGAGTTAATTGAAAATAGTTTACTATTCTGGAAAAAATACGTATTTCCAAAGTTAACTAGGATTTATAAATAAAATAGTTTCATAATGTTGTATTCTCATTTTGTAGTTGTACATAAATTATTTCAAAAAGAGTTAAATATGTATATACACCTAAAAACGAACAGCAATATATAGTAAGTTTAATAGAAAAAATAAAAGTACAATCTCAATAATCCAAACCTAATCGAAAAAATGTATCGTTTAATCTAACCTTTTTCAAAACTACTAGTATGTCTCTTTCTGATATATGCTTATGAATATATATAATTTTCACTTAAAGTCTACATTTTGCTCCTCGTGTTCACTTAGATCACTGTTAAATTGTTCTTCACTAGATGTAGTTTGTAACCATGAAGAAGTACTAGAAGAAGTAGATGGCAATGTCTCCAAGTACATTTCATCTCTAGTATTTTTAGATGTAGTTGAGATGCATGGATGTTCAGGTTCACTATTTTCCTCACCCTCAGATGATATTTCTTGTTTTTGTTGAAGTTGTGAAAAACTGAAATCTTTACAACTATCTTGTAGAAATAAATGAGGTGTGATGCCAGTTTTAATACGTGGACTTTTCCCAGTCTATAGAATCTTCTTTTAACTGAAATTATAGTATTTTCAATAAACACAATATTAAATATTTTGTATTACTTACATTAAAATGATCTTCACAACAATATGATGTTGTTTTTACTAATGTACGCCCAACAGCATCAAACCAAGTTTTTCTCACTACTGGGTTTCTCGGAACAAATATAAATAATTTATGGGGTGTACTTTAATTTAAACATGAAGGTACAAAACACAGCTTTTTCACATTGAAATATTGATTATTTATCCTGAAAATACACACTGTATAAAAATCAACCTTACATTCTTTAATTTTTAAACTCTCAATGAGGGAATGAAATAATATTATAATGTTTGTATCTAGTCATAAAATTTAAATAAGCCACTAATAAGTCATAAAATTCACAATAAACTCGCAAAAATCACAACTAAACTAACTTGTATAACCGCAACATCAACAACCGTAACAAAAAGTTAGGTTATTTACGGCATAGGACCACATGTATTCCATAAACAGCTGATTCATTTCCTTCTCTGTCTTGTTTGTGTTTTTGGGATCTTCCGTTTCTGTCTCGGAGAAGGCATGCTAAAGCGCTGTTGCCAACATGTGCTGTAGCAACAAAACGCTTTAAAGTTTAAAAACCAACATTTCTAATAATTATTTTAAGTATTTAGAGAGTGAATTAAAAATTAATTTATATTTAATATATAGTTATCTGATGTGAACTTTTATTTAATACAAAAACCCAAATTGAGGAGAATTCCCCATTAGCTAACTCTCCTTCAAAATCGGTTCGAGATTCTTTCAGTGTTTTTTCATACATGGACTCAGTTTTCTGCTGATCGGTACATTAACTGAAAATATAGAAATAAGTTTTCAAACATTTTTCTTTCTCTATGATTTAGTAGTGTTTCTTTCTACGTATCCAAATAATTCAATTGCATTGTTATTTGCTATTCATTTTCATTTTTTGCTAAACTCAACCTCATGCATATATTTTCTTCCACTTCTCCCATACGTATCCTTGTAAATTTCAATGTTTGTGTCTACTTTAAAGAACTATTTCTCAAGTTTCGATTTTATAATTTGTGTGGAATTAAAGATCGTACCCAAATTCAAAAGTTTATCATTCTATAGTGGTAATTAGCTAGAAGTTGATTCTAAATGTACAAATCTTGATGTTAATTTCGTTTTCTTTGCCTACATTCCTTAATTGTTTGACTATCTTCTACCAATAATTATATTTATAAAAAATGAAGACATTATAAAAAATATCAACACTATCAGGAATATATTGATGGTTATTATCAATTTTATAGAACCCTACAACTTTAGATATCAAAACGCCAATACAAGTATTCATAAGATATGTTTTGGACTCTCCTCCAATAAAAAAAACTGTTGTGTTTGCACCTTCAACGGAAGATGATGGTTTTTGTGTAACATGTCCCATATTAGATGAATCAAAATCTAACTCGACATCTTTCGAAACAGAAATACCATTCATACTAGACTGTGGCTCAGACAACGAATGTATTTCAGAGCTTAAAGTTCATATTGAATTTCCCGAATTAAGGTAAGTACGTTTGAAAAACAAATTTAAAGTACACCCTAGTTATTTTTATATTTTTCTAGAAACAACACGCTAGTCATAGGCTCAAAGCAATATTTGAAAATGAAAACGATTGTTGAAAATTTAGGAGAAAATGCATATTCTACAAAATTGGGCATTGTTTTGCCGAACTTCTTATATTTTAGAGAAACTCCTCCAAGATGTATATCAGTGAATGCGTCTGCAATTCGTTGCGACGTTGCCAATCCATTAAAAAAGAATACAGATGTAAGTGGGAAAACTAAATATTCGAAATATGTCTAATGAAATCTTGGGTTTCAGAAATCCGTTGATTTTATTTTGGATATTACAAATCTGGATCAGGAGCTATATTTAGATCGTATAGGTGTTCATTTTGAAGTTTTGACTACAAGTATCAACAAGAATAATAACTCGATGAAGTACTTTCTGGCGTTGAGCTCAGAAGCAGACGTAACTATATACGGGTAAGTATTATTTCTGTATTGAATTCATGGTTTGAGCTGTACTCCTATTTTAAATTTGCGACTGTTGCATTAAAATTACTAATACGAGAATATTATGGGAGAAAAACGTATCAATCTGGTCCGGTCATCCTGCTCAAGACGCAATGCAATTATTAATATGTCCCATATTTTAGAACAGGTTAAGTTGTATTACCAATAAGATATAATTAAGTATTTTATTTATTAGAGTACATTTATATACTTTGGAATTTGAAATTAAAAATTTTTTTTCGAATATTAACTTTTAATAAATTGTATTATTGACAAACATATAATGTATTTAAATTCTTCAGTTATTTTTCTATTTCGTTCTGTTCACTTTGACTATTTATTATAAACTAACTAACTGCGTTAAACAATCTCGTTCATATATCCAAAATGAAGTTTTCGAAAAGAAAATAAGAATCAAAACAAATAAATGAATAGAACTTTTTCGAAATTACTTGAAACAATGTTAACAAATCTTTGATGCTTTGATGAAAACATATATAAAAAACATCAATTCATGGATAGCACTTTCTGGTTATATGGAAATAGCGGGGCACCGTCTTCACCAGGTTCTGATGATGGGGTGGATAGCTGCAAATTAACATGTGAACCCCGGTATTCTGGAATATCACCTCTACGACAAGCCAATTCAACTGATTACTCGTTATCTTGGTCATAGACAGTTTCTTCACACTGGCTTCCAACATATGTTCGCGGAGGCTCTGAAGTATTTTCCATACATCGCGGTATGTGTATTGATACGTAGCACGAATCGTGTTTTATTGTCAACCGAACGCTGGGATCTATTATTCAAATTTCTTTAATTGTCCAAACTTCTTCCAGAAGACGGTTGCCATTTGTCATGCATTCTGGTTACGGGCAGGAATGTTGCATTCAAGTCAATAATTTTTCGGCAGTGAACAAATTTTATTGTTGTACTCAAGTGACACCATATCTAGCTTTGCCGGTACCCCCGTACACACCCATAAATTCTTTTAAGGCAAGATCAGTGTCTTCTCACAATTGTTCACTTCTTCCTTTATTATGTCATGGTCTCCTTCGAACTAGTCGATAGGAAGGACTACCATTGGGGATCTTGTTTATGTGATAGCTGAAATCATTAATTTTTCATTTTTAAGTATGGATTTTTGAAATTTTGGAGAAAATCCTTTTCTCTTCTCGGGTTGTGCACCTATAGTTTATCCCCTTTTTTAAAACTGCTATCTGAGGCTTCCCTGTCGCATATTTTTTTATTTAGATTTGAGCGAACCATTTCGTATATGTCGTCCATTCTCCTCCTCTTTTTCCGCTAAGTCTCCAATTCGACAGCCAAATTTTAGGTGACGAGAAAGCTTCATTTCACGTGAAAACAGAATTTTCACAGGTATTTCACCGGTAGATTGCTAGGCTACTTTTCTATTTCGTTCTGATCACTATGACTAGTTGTTATAAATTAATCGCGCTTAGAAACTCGATTATATATACAAAACGAAGTTCTCAAAAATTCTATAAAATAAACAATGTTAACGAGTCACCTGCTTTGATGAAACCATATATAAAAAACACACATTTCGTATTTTATCTTAAAATTGATAATAAATGGCAAATATTTGCGTTTTCTTTCCATTTGTAGTTCTTATAATTATTTTGATGTAATAGTAGCTCTTCCAAAAAAATTCACGTGACTCAGCTCTACATTATAAACATTCAGTTAGTTTAATGGAACTCGGAGACAGACAACATCAAATATTCTTTACAATTCTTTCATGTCCCTAAAAGTCTATAGTTCAAAAGTTTAACTATCTTACCTTTCTCTTATGTTCCTGGGTGGAAAAAAATGATGATTCTCCAAATCACCCAATTTCTGAATGAGATGGTGTTGATATTCTTATGGAACTACGTAACATCGTATCGCATTCAAGTGATAACTCACATTTAATGGATTCAAAATGAATATTTGTTTAAATATATCTTAAAATTTAATCTGAAATATCTTTTATTTATATGTACACACAATGCGAAGCTTGGTGGTAAGGGACTGTCCATAAATTACGTAACGCCTTGACAGAGTAAGGCGTATCCATCGCCAAGCCGTATTGACATTAAACCAAAACATCCAGGATTTGTTTCAGGTTAGCTTTGATATTACTATTTAAATAAAACACGATTAGTTTGAGAACACGTTTTACTTCGATCTTCTATATGTTCTAACCTAACTATCTAAGGATCCCGCTTCCCAACTGTCACTTGCCAGATGACCATAGAACATTCAAGCTTGTACATGGCACTGTGAAGTGTCATATACGTAACAGGATTCACTAGATTGCCTTAAGACTATTTTTACCCAAGCGTGCAAAAATATTTGTTGGGAAGAACTTACAACTCGTGTGGCTTGTATTTCGCTACAAAAAAAATTCAAGAATCATAAGCAAAGCATACATGGTTCATCAATTTATTGCAAGACGAGACAAAGAAATATTAATAAGGAAAAAAGCTGAATCAGAGAACAAGTCGAGTGGATGTACGAAGGGAACGTTGATATGGAAAATCTGAATATAATCAATTATTATGGACTTGAGAAAAATTCTGTTCCAGAAATTCATAATCTTGAAGGTTGTTTTTTATCCTAGACATACACACAGAGTACGATTGTTACGGTAGCGTTACAGACGGACAGACAGACCATGAAATTTTGAAATTTCAGCGTTACGTAATTTATGAACAGTCCCTAACATGCTGAATTATACGCAATATATCGAGCTACCCACTTCGCCGCTTCATCAAACGAGCCTAATCATGTCATACTCACAGACTCTCTTAGCTCAATCCAAAGTCTCCAAAAAATTCACACCACAAATCCATTAGTAATCAAAATCAAGCAAAAACTGAAATACATACAAGACAACAACAAAAAAATAGTATTCTGTTGGATCCTCTCACACATTGGAATAAAAGGAAATTAAGAGGCAGACCTGACGGCTAAGGAAGCTGTAATTAGTGATAGTGCGTGAACTTTTTAACTACTAGCGTAAAGTGTTTAATGAATGGGAGATCAAATGGTCAACATCCACACACAAACTTCGTGAAGTGAAAGACTCAATAAAACCATGGTCAATACTACCGAAAAATCGCAGAGATGAAGTTCTTCTAACACGTCTGCGTCTAGGCCATACGCGACTGACGCACAGCTACTTATTTGATGCGAAACCCGAACCAAAATGTAGCAACTGCAATTGCAAATTAACTATAAAACACGTAATCGAAGAATGTCCATCTCTTAACTCAGAAAGATCATCATCAAATCTACCACTCGGAACAATACGTGAAATTTTAGGACCAAAATACAACATTACTTACCTTAAAAAGATCTCTATCATAAAATTAATTTAACAATTATTCATAGATTAAATACTTAATCTTTACTAAATCGCTAATAACCAGTATACGGTTGATGCGAATTGTGTAATAAAAAAAAAGTCCCTAACATGCAACGCGCCTAATTTTACCAAGGGAAAACGCGTATAATACTTCACATATTTGATATTTTAAAGGAAAACTCGTAAATCCTCGACATACATCTCAATATCCCTATTCAGAAAAAAAATTGTTTTTCATTTCGTTTCAGTTTCATATAAAATATTCATACGAACTTTTTTTGTAGAAAAATTGAACAAGAGACAAATTACTACGGTAGTAGTTCACTTATGGCATCCCTGTTGACTCACACATATAAGGTAATATAAAATTTAGTTATTATTTATTTATTGGCTTGACCGATTACTATTTGTAATCAATACAACTTGGAAATAATAATAATCGAAAAACTAAAAAAAACATTATTTAACAGTAATACAAATTAAATATAAGGAAAGCACTTTTCAAACGCTCTAAATGAAGATATGTAGCATGATTAGTAAAATGTAGAAAGTCTGTTTGATGTCCGTTGATGTGAATAATTTATGTTGATACTGAAATAAGTGAAGCACCCTTTGCTGTTTATCTCTATCTTATTTGAAAACTTAAATTATTTTCAAATTACTTTGCTATTGAAACTTCACCAAGTGGACAAATTACACGTCTGCGACATACTTTTTGTTAGTGGTTCTTGTATTTTCATCGGTGCAAAATTTCAAATGAATCCAATGTTTTGAAGTACTTGAAAAATCCAACAATTCAAATTTCAGAATAAAAGGTTTTGAGTACGAAAGCAAAAATCAGATCTGGTAAATATACAGAAGCCATTTAACGGAAGACAGATTTCTCAGAGATTTACATCACTTTTCACATGAATTTATCAGAAAGGTGAGTTTCAATATTCATATAGAGGAAACTGCTGTTACTCTTCGGTAAATATGGAGAAAAAAGAAATTCGAATGTTGATTGAATATTTTTTAGTTGGAAAAGCAGTATAATGAAATGATTTTCATGTGGTTGTGGTCATTAACTGCAGCTATTCAAGAAACAGTTAGGTTAGGTTGGTTAGTTAATAAAATCCGAGTATGTAACAGTCGTTGAATATCTAACCAAACCAAGTGAATTTTTCCTTCGATATGTCACAGTAGACATAACTTGGGTGTGTCTTTATATTCTAGTTTCAAAAATACAGAAACAATGGATTTAATTATATGAAAATACTCCCCAGAAAGTAAAAAAAGTGATAGCCATAAGGGTTTGTATACGTTCTGATGCCAACTTTAAAAAAAAATGAGTGCATTTGTTGAAAAACATACTTGATCCATCAGGAAAATGCGCCTTCCCATTGGTCTACTGAAAATTTTGAAAAATACATTACAATTTATTGCCTTTTTGTCACATTCACCTGTATTGGATCATCCCTATTATCCTTTGCTTCCAAACTAAAAAAAACAAAAAACTTGGTGTGAGGCTATTTCAGACGACGTGTGGTGTAGACAAATGTCAGTAAAGTAACTTATTAATTGAAAATTAACTCTTCTGTATATATAATATTGAGTTGAATATTTTTTTGCAAAACAGTTTATGAGGGTATTTAACATATAACACAGTCCATGATTTTTTATTTTCTTGGTTCCAATCCTTGCCCTTTGTATTCCTTGTACTTCTTCAGTTCGTTTAGATAGGATACTCTTACGTTTCTGTTTTTTACTCCCCTACCTCTTTCACTTTTTCGTTCTACCAATATTCTTTTAAATCCTGTGTTCGTAATTTTTCTTATACCTCATGATCTTTCTTCTGCATTTAGTCCTACGTACTTGTACTTGTCTTGTTTTCGTTGCTGCCAGTTATTTTTGATACTTTTTGACCTTGCTTAGTTACTAGTTTAATTTGTAGCACCTAATTTCTTATTTACTATTTTCCTTTTGCAGTTTCTTTATTATTAATGTTTTTATCCATCCAATCTCCGAGCCTCTCCTAACTTTCACATCTTTTATTTAGGTACACCAAAAACTGAGTAAAAAAGTAAATTACCAATATCATCAATTTTTGGTTAGGACCTGAAAAATTCATGCCTCTCAGCGCAAATATCGCAGGGTCTATTTCTGATAATATCTTTGTTACATGTTTTATAACTTGTTAAATTATAGTCAGAACTTATTGAATACTATTTTATTAAGTAAACAAATAAATGTTTTACAATATCTCCGATAAGCGCAGGAGTACCATTGACGTTTCTACTTGACGTCCGTTCTGCTGCCACCTAGTGGTCATGTGTAGTTGATATAGGAGACCATACACTAGCCATCTAATGCTATCTTATGTAACAATATTTAAGGATTCCTCCGAAATACTTTTTTAGGCGGTCAACTTAGTTGCAGCAGATGTGAAAAGCAGATTTAACGGATCCCATATCAAAGAAAGGTTGCTATCCAATAATTACTGATTTGAATTAGAAACCATTGTTTAAATTTTGAACTTTTACTGAAAATTTTATTTTTTTTACTAATAAAAGTAAAATATCTATTTTTAATAATGCATAAAACTAAGTTTTTTTCTATTCGAATATTTTGACATTTGCTTTCCCCATCTTTACACAGACTTATGTAAATAATAAGTATTATGATACATGACACATACTTGTTTAAAGTTGTAGATAAATGTCAGTAGAAGCGTGTGATTTTGAATATTGTTGTTAATTTCAATAAAATTAATAATTTTCAGATTGAAAAGTTTGGAGTTAGTCCCTTAAACAGCATCAAAGTTAAAGTTCAAGTTCCATATAAGTATCAAACAAAAGAGAAGAAAATCCAATTCCTCACTATTTCTCCAATAGAAGCCTTTTTTGCAGGACAACCATTGCCTTGTAATATTTCCGAAGAGAAAGAAGCTCTAGGTGAATTAGGTTTACTGAAACGGAGAAGAAGACAGGTAGAAATTTTCAAGAGCATTACAGAAAGCAATAAAAAAGAAGATATCAAAATAAACGAAAAGGAAATCACGATAACAACAAATAAAACATTATATTTAAATTGTACTACGGATGAAGTAACTTGTTTTGATGTTGTTTGTACCTTTGGCCCATACACAAGAAAAAATAATCCAGCTTCAATTAGTTTTTACATGAATGTTAATATCACACACTTAATAGGTAATATTATTTTTCAATAGTTATTTATGATACAAGTATGTGAAGTTATACTTTTACGCACGAGTTGCGAAAATGTATGAAACGAGCGTAGCGAGTCCTTTTTTTCGAAAAGAGAGAGAGAATACACAACACAAAATTATCTAAGGTAACTTAATAAATATGAAAAAAGTGTTATAATGATTATGCCATTTAAAAATCACTGTTATCTTTAGTATGAGTTTTTAAATGCTCAAATTTTAATAGTCAACAATCAATATTTCATAAATATGCAAAATTTGGTAACAATTTAACAAACCGCCAGTGTACGTGGACTCATTATCTTCACTGTTTACCAATGAAAACTTCGTAAACATAAATGCTTTTCTATTGGCCGAAGCTGTCGTAAGGCGTATGTACATAATTTCTTTGAAATATTCCTTCTAGAAAGTCTGCGATAAACATTGTCGTGACTTGGTGAGATTAATTTAAATCATATATTTCTTTAGATAAATAGAAATATGGCGTTCTTTGAGTTATGAGCGAATAAAGACCATAAAATTGCATAATGTAGTGCACAGAATAAAGACAGGTATGAATTTAATAATAAAGATTCAGATATACAAGCACAACAAGTTATTTTAAATGTATTCAAATGTTTAGAAAAGGAAAATATTCAGCAATCTGATAACGCAGTCGCAAGAAGGATTTTGCTGAATTAACTGGAGTAAATAAATTTTCCATTTATCGAGTAGGTATTTACGAAAGGAGTTGTTGTGGATCATTCCCAGATAAACATGTAAAGATTATTTGTTCTAATAGACGAATGTAGTACAAAAAGGACTCAGTCCACGTCCGGTACCCTGTTTAAACCAAACTCCATTACAGGCATGTACATTTTACTGTTTTATTTACGTTTTATAATTTAATATTTAGCTGTAACAAGTTAAGGAGGTATAATAATTACCTATTTATTCTAAGTTGCAAAAAGGACTACAATTAAGTGCATCTGTCTAAATAACGGCGTATAATGCCGTCCAATTTATAATGATTCGATTGTCTTTTAACGAATATTTACTCGAATATAGTAAATCAAAAAAAAAAAACGGTCGGCAAAGGTTTTTATAATCTGCAATTGATATTGGAAGGACTATAAAGCTGTATTCATATTATGAATTCTTCCAACGTATTTGAAAAGTTAATAATTTTCCTTACATTTAAAAATGAGTAGATAAATCTTCAGCAATATGCACTGCTGAATTTACCAAAATGACATCGCACATATACAAGAGTTGCAACTGAAATTTTGAGATATGGCAACACTGATGTTGTTTACAGATACTTAAAACATTCATCTTGGACAAAAAATGTAATTAAATCACTAATATATTCATGTGATTTTCTATGAATTTCGACGTGGATTAAACCATCAGCAGTGTGCCAATCAACTCGCTTCTACTTTTGTTGATGAAGCACCATCTCGAGCCACAGTGTGAATTTGGCTCTCCAAAAAGATTTTTTCGCATTGGATACCGCATAATTTGACAATCGCTTAAAAAAAGCTCGTATCGATTGGTGCGAAGAAATGCTGAAAAACTTCAATCGCGTTGCTTCAAAATACAACAATAAAATAGTGATAAGTGACGAATCATAGATTTATGCATATGAACACGAAATTAAACAGCAATCGACTGGATGGGTCTTTGAAGACAAGCCAAATCCAAGTGTTCGAAAGAATCAGGGAAACCAATCGCGACGATGAGAGCTCTCACGCATCAGTTCAAACAAAAACGTTTTTGAAACCGTTAAAACATCAAATTGATAGGTCTTTTTTCGGCACTCAATGATAATAGAGAATAATAAAGCCAAATCCAATAATAAATATTTGTTTTTATTTGTCCATCTCAAAACTTAGTATTAATCCTTGTATAATAAGAATTATTCAATATGTGAGGATATGTAGATATAAAGAATGAACAAAAAGCTTGTTCCAAAACCTCAATGGGGTGAAATTAATAAAAACGAACACACAAAAAAGTTGAAGAATTAAATTAAAATAAAAAATAAACAAAAAACATAAAAATGTTTGCTAAGATATTGTGATCAATTTATAAATATTTCTATATCAAACTTATCTGAACATATTACTTTGATAAATTGAAGAACAAAACCATGGTTTTTCAATCATTCCAATAGGTAATTGAAAATTTCTTTGTTCGCTCGCTCAAAACCAAAATTTATTTTTCGATGAAATATGAAACAATTTCAAAATATTTTTATCAATAATCTATTTTTTAGATATGGCGAAACATAAAGATGCTGTACTTATTTCCACAAATGGTGAAGTTATAATAGACTCTCCTGAAAGATTCATCCAAAATGGCAACAGGTAACCAAACAATTTGTTGTTTCGTCTTTATTGCTTCATTTGTGATAATTTGTTTCTGGCCAACGCATAAATATGTCGATATAAATTCGAATTAAAAATACTATCATACGTTTTTATCTAATTCTGCAGTATTTCTTGTTTTTCTGAATGTTGATTACTCGTTTTATGGGTTTCTAGACATGTTTTTTAGACAAGAACATCAAACCAATGTGTATTATATTTCCTGGACATTAGTCATAAATATTAAGTTTGCCATATTTTGTTGAAAACTTATATCATTCGAAACGAATTCTATATAATACTCCCCACATTAACTTTGACATGAGACGAAATTTAGAGTCTAGTTGTGCAATATCTAGCAATAATAGCCGTCTCATTTATCCTTCTTCACTCGGTTATGCCTTAACTTTCGAGAATCTTTAGACGACATGATATAAAAATTTACCTAACCTAACCAACTAATTAATTGACTAACATAATTTATGAAATTCCTTGTTCTAATTATAACAAAGAATATCTACATTACCAAAAAGTGAACTCTAAGGCAATTTCTTAACTATAACGAATATTGTTTGCTATTTAGCAAACGTCCTTTTGTGTCAATTGAACTTACCGACCTATGAAATGTGAAAGGTAAAATTTTACTAAACAGATGATGATTGAAACTGTGTTTTAGTTCCGAAAATCTTCAAAACGTTAACATTTTTCAATAAAAAAAAAGGCATTTAAAAAATTGAATAGTCGTTGACTTGTTGAATTTTTAATAAATATGTATACGTAACCGTCATGCAATATACAGGGTGATAATTAAGACTTTCCAAAGTAACGCAGATCTTATTGTACTTCTATTGTATATTTTATGACGCCAACTTACCGTGTGCAAATATTGTTAGATGTGACACACTGGCTGTTTAAAGGTTAATGAATTTCAATTTTTGTAATAATTTAACAATTTTTATTTGAAAATTAGAAGTTTTATTAAAACCACTTTCGGGACAATATTTTTACTTACGTACAATATTTTTTTTAAATGGGAATTGTTGTACCATAAACACAATCAAATGCATCATTTTGAATGTCCACTTTATAATAAATGTCACGTTTTCAACTAAACGTCAAAATATGTCAAGTTATTGTATAGTTTTAAATAATACAAAACTCGGTTACTATAGAAACCAATTGACACTATCTTAGACTATTTTATTATTTTTTTCATTAAAGTAAATAAAATTATGAGTCCTTTCTAGCTTGGTCCGACAAAACGAGACTTTCTGACCTAAAAATAAACCGGAAAGTACTAATTTCTAGACCGTTTTAAAAAAAATTATTGTGGTTAAAACAGATTTCTATTTTGATATTCATGATGTAGGTGATCTATTAAACAATAGTATTTTATCTAATCCCTGTATCAAATGTGACACTTTAAGTCATTCTTACATCAGGAAACGTCACATTTTCTATAACATTCATATATCACCCAATAAACATTTTTTGTTATATAACAGTTGCCGTAAATATTATATCACCTCATTAAATAACTTAAATGTATATATGATAGTAACCGTAATATTTCTGTTACTCGTATAAACCCCTTAAAGAGCTTAAATGGGGAGTATATAAAGGTTACGGAAAACTTAGGTTAGTAACGCTATATAAACTTAGGTGTTTTAACCAAAAGTAACGGAAACATTTTGGCAACCACTATATAACTACTTAAAAATCCACGCTTGGAGCCTTTTTTAGAGGTCAAATGTCGCGTTATATATGTTACTGTTACCCTTATAAACATTGCCTATAATGGTTTTCATAATATTTCTGTTACTCTTCTCCCTGTCAAATATATGTTTTCTCTCACTTGGACTTGTTAACTTTATTACATCGCTCTTTTTCTTATTGGGTTGTGTTCGATTGTTATCAGCAAAATAAAAATTTATAAGATGGCAGATAAATATATATTATATACACGTTACCTATAATGCCGTATAAAATTTATCTTAATTAGGCGATTTTAGCATTGCAGTGACTTACATTTCATGAGGGAAACGGTTTTTACTGCTAACATGGACAAGATGCCTTGAAAAAACGCACGGGCCTTTCAAATATCCAACAATAAATGATTTTATTTCATAAAAACAAATTATTTTTTATTTTATTTTTAAATAGACGCTAAATAATGTGGCCAAAGATATTCGTATAACCAGTATTTAACAGGGTGATATTAATTTTGGATTCCATGCTGTTCAAATAAGTTTAATTTTCGTTTTTTGAAGGCATAATGAATCGTTCCTTTTCATTTGAGTAAACAATCATGGCGGAATCATTGTATAGTAATTTTACAAATAATGGAAACCTAAAAATCACTTGTTGTGATCTTATATAACCGATAGTAATGATATATAACTTTGTGGGTTATATAGTAGTGTTTAAGAGTTACTAGTAGTGTTAAAATAAAACTTAAAGCCTCCAAGGATCTCGTATATTATTAAAAGTAACATCCGTTACTGAAAGTGTTGTTATATACTTAAAGTTAGGCAACCCGCGCATCGCGTTTTCAATAACTGACGTGTGAGCAGCTGAGTTTTAAAGAACATTTTAATTGACAATGGTTTAACACATGATATAAAACATAACCTTAATTTAACTTTACTCTATTACCTACTTAAAAGTGGTTACTTGCATGTGCGGATCTCTAAACCTACCAAATATTTAAGTTTCTTAGATGTTTACTAAAACAATTTACCTACACTTAGGGCTTAATATATACCAATATTTTTACAGAAGGCCACAGAGGCAGTTTTTGGTCAACAAACACAGCAAAGAAATGAAAATAATAATGATCTAAAAGTAATAGTTGAGGAGCAGCCTAAATGTAGTAGTAGTAAGATCATTTTCTGCCGTCGTTGGCGTTGGACTGCTATCATTTTGTTCTGTAATTTGAGGAATATCTGGTGGCGGAAAAAATTCATTATTTATCTGTCTAACAGTAGCAGTAACCGATACACAATCTACGATTCGTTTAAAATTTTTTGTCACTTTCCGCCGAAACGCAGAGCTGTGCTTTATTTTTTTCCAATTTCCAATGTTTATTACACTGCTGCTGCTCACTGCTCACAAACAACCGGTGTTAGTACTGTTAGTATATTATTAACTTTGTATCTTAATAATATATTTTTATTCGACAATCGACACCGGCAACCATTTTTCAATCATATATAAAAGAAATGGTTGTCCCTAACTTGGTTACCAAAAGTTTTTTAATAGGATATACAAACACTAATAATCCCCAATTTTTTTAATTGTGTTTAGAAACACTATTATATAACTCAGAGCCTATATAGTTATATAATTTAGGTAACGGAAAACCTTATATAAATTTGTTATAAACACATATTGGTAACAGTTACTACATGTTTTATTAAATGGTGATGGAAACAGTTATACCACTTCTTTATATACCCACAAGTTACAGAAATTTTATAAAACCGTAATATAACTGTGTTACTAAAGTTACTAAAACTTCATAACCTTTTTATATAATTTCATTACCTTTATATAGTCTTTATATAACTAGGAATCACCATAAGTTACAGAAAATGTTTATTGGGCAGTTATGAAAAGTAGTTATGTGAAAGTTTTACGTAACTGTTTAAGTTTCAAACAATAATTGATTAGTTATTGTAAAAACTGACAATTTTTTAATTATTTAAACTGACTCTTGACTATTTCAAAAGTATTTTAAGATTTATAAACATTGAAAACAATATTGTTAAAGACACAATTATTTAAATTAAGTCCATTTTCTAGGTCAATATTCTCTGGTCTAATGCTAATTTCATTCGAAGCTGTGATATCTACATGTATGCCAGCCACATGGCCCAGAATGTTTTCTGAAAAACTATCAACGTAGCCTTCGGCTACACTGTTAGATTTCTATCTTCCGAATTGCTTTATTGTCAGAATGTCCGCTCCTGAGTCAGCCTGAGCCGAGGGAGCGTCAGAAAAAATGTCCTGTGTACCCTTTAAACATTAGGTAGACCCAGGTACTGAGCAATATTTGCTGGTAATTTTCCAAGGTATTTATGCCCACGGGTTGTATGCCACATTTTCCATTATACTTAATACCGCACAAACAATCTGTCGTACTTTACAGTAGGAGGTCTAATATTTCTATACTTTTTGAAGAGGTCAACCAGATTGATACCAGCAATATTTCCAGCAATTTTAAAGGCACATGCATCAAATACGTCCCCTTCTCGTAAGAACGTCGGTTCATCCTTCCTGCAGGCTCCGGCAATTTATCATTGGGACCTAAGGAAAAGATTTGTTTAATAATAAATTATATACACATCGTAAATTGAGTCGAACATTCGCAAATAGAAATATTTCGTTTTCTCCCTTTTTTACAAATATTTCTACATTTTCCTTCGTTAAAATCTTCGATTTTTTGACTGGTATCCTGCTGCTAACCGTCTCTTCAGCCAAGCCAAAAGCATAGTGTACTTCTTGATACCGACATTTCTACGCACGGTCTACGCTCTTTATGTTTTTAAATTTCCAAAAAAAAAGCAAGTAGTGCCTTTTCGTTGATGTTTTTTATATTTTTGAAATCGCATTTCGTATCTACTTCTCGATTTTTCAGGTATTAAACTACCCACTGCAGCATTTGCTGAATCTGAAGACATTTCAAAAAATTACTTCTGACTTGTTTTGACATGTTGAAAAATCGTTGTTTGCTCCCATAGTAACAATACTAACACCATTTGACTCCACAAGAATATTTTCATTGTAATTGAAGATTCTATATACCTAATATTATAAAAGCGCGGAATTAGATACAACGTCGTACGTAAAGACGTTATGAAAAAAGCGATATCATTGGCAAATATTACGCTTGTTGAACAATATCGCTATTTTAATAACTAGTTATGTAAATAACTATTGCAAGTTATCAATTTTTACCCGTCTTTAAAGTCCCATTTTGGTTAATTCAATTAATTTTTTCCTTATAACGTACAAAATTTCTTTCGTTTGGCACATCTACAATTAAATGCAAAAAACCTGAGCTCGCTACATGGTTCCTGTGAAGAAATATCGCTGCTAGAGACGAACGGACAAAACGTATTTTAAAAACCGTTTAAATTCATGTAAATCGATCGGTTATTCAGTTATTTGCTTATAGAATTTTTATTTTAATTTTAAATGAAATTTTATTCTCCAAATGTGTAACAATAAACAAAAAATAAAGATCTTCAAAGTAAATATTCTAAATAGGCTTGTTCTTAAACTATTAAACAGTTTGTGTAAAGATCAAGCTTGGCATTAGTATCATTTTATATAAATATCACAGTAATTACCACTTTTTTCAACAATACAAAGGGTGTTAATAGGGTAATAGATACTTAACAAATAATTAATCGTAACTATCTTTCCAACAATGAGATGTACAATATTTTGTGTTCTTAGATCTTGGAGATCTAAGAACACAATCTAAAGCTCCTACAATCGAAGATCATTAATTCATACTTACAACCTTTCTTGGAATAATTGCTTTTTAGATCGGATACAACTATCCTATCAAGCATCCTTATAAATGATGACACCAAAGAAATTGAAGTGGCTTTATGGGTTATCATTATTTCTGTTATAATTGGATTAATACTGTTAATGATACTGATTTTAGTCTTAATTAAGGTAAGTATAGTGCAATAAGGCTTTGTTAATAATTTCTAATACTCCTAATTTTAGGCGGGATTTTTCAAACGATCCAAAAAAGAAGAATTAGAAAATTTAAAAGCAGCGGTAAGTATACAAATGTGTTTTTCTGTTATACCATCTAAAACTGAAAGCTTTTTCAAAGTCTGCTTTAACGGGAATATAAGGAGTGAATATATTTTGCAAGACCCATTTAAGGTTTTGAGAAAAGATTATTTCCAAAATTTGTTTTAACCGTTTAATGAACTAGTATTATAGTTAATTAAGTAATAGAATCAAAAGTTTCTCACTAAACACTATATCAATTTTCCATTAATTCCAATGATACACATTTTTTCTGTAGGATTTTTGCAGATACTAATATATAATAGATTTATGAGAGTTCATTTGTGAACTTATTGTTGTTCAGTTGCATATAAGTTTTGTCGATACAATGTATTATAATTTTTGTATTGGAAGCAATTCCATCAGCCAACAAATTTTTCTAATAATAAAATACAACAGTTCTCTGCTTATTAGAGAGTATTAGAGAGCATGAAGTAGTTTTCAACAAGAAACTATAGTAAAACTTTTCTTGTTGATGTAATTACTTCATCCAAACAAAATGTGATTAATATCAGTTTACGAGTTATTACTGCAGCTACATGATGATAATTGCATGATAACTATCTTGACAAGAAGGGCGGTACATTTTCCGTAAATGTACTTACTGAATAAAACGTCAGAGTTGTACAATTATCTAGTTTGAAGGTATGATAAATTTGAAAATAGATTTTCGTACAGATTTTCTCAATGCACTCGCCTGGATCTGTATATTTTATTTTTTATTGACTCAAAAGCGTCTTTTTCATTATATTCGTTATAAAAGAGTCCATACAAACCTGAATTTTTGGCTAATCGTTAAGTTTTTCTTTACAAATTTCACCATATACATAATACTCAGTTCCAACAATATACTTAGAGTTTTGATGTCACATAAAATAGAACTTCCCATTCTTTTGAGATGAGTCGCTTTTGTTGCAGTTATAAAGTGCTGATCTAGAGTCGTATAAAATTATTCTCAGTGACGTCCAATCCCGATTTCCAAGGTCTTCTGTGAAAATGTTTTTAAGTTAAATTATATATAAATATACCTGTACGAGACTATTAAGTAGCGAACTAAAATAATAGAATATCGATGAAGAATTACTCATAATCTTTTTCGTTGTATATGAAAATTAGTCCTCTCATATAAAAGGTATAAGTCACTTGTCGCAAATATCAACAACATATTTTATTTTGAGAATTCACTTACAAAATAACATTAAATATATTCCAATTTATCAAAATCCCTTACGACATCAATTAATTTATTGATTATGTATTTCTCACTTTTTCTTTCTTGGGAAAACATTTTGGTGCGTTCTTCTTCTTTCATATCGTTTGTCCAGTCAGGTATTTCATCCATTTCCGCAGCTGCCAATGGAATAGTGATAAGACACATCATCAAACCATATTTAGAGAATCTTTTCATGTTATCTAATAATTTTTCTTTTGAAAATATGTCCAAATCACATCCCAACTGCTTTAAAAAGGATAAAAGACTAGAATGATAGGCATTCAGTAAATCCTCGTAATGATGTGCTCTTAACATTTTATCTGTGCAGGAAAAAATGAAATACGATATATCTATTGCTGGCGAAGCACATCGGCTTAGTTGCCAATCCAGAAAGCAAATTTTTGAAGGCCACGAACTGTTGTCCTAAAAAGAAATTACAATAAATAGAGCAAAAATGAAAATTATCAACAATTAGAGGCTGTACATTATGAGAGAACACTGTCTTTGATAATATTTCTGCATAAAAAATGTTATTCATTTGAATTATTTCTAAATTTGCTCGGTATTTGTCTTACCCAAATTCCCAGCTATTTGTATCTGTCTATAAGTTCTAAATACACTGTTTTTTTTTTACAATCTTTTTACAATTTATCCTAGCTTTCTCCTCACTTTCAGCATAGATCACTGAGTCCCGTACCTGATAGTTTATTTCCAGATTAATTTCCATACATTTCAATGGCAAGTATATCTCCTTGAAAGGTAATAAATTCTGGCGAGAGTGAGCATTTGGTACCAGTCTTATATAGTCTTCAAAGCCTCTGCCTGTCTGTCTGTCTACTATTAATGGTAGGTCTCATTTCCAACAACTTTTTTACAGTACATAGTAAGAAGCTTAACGATGCTTATTTTCTCTGTCACTAAGAAGATGAGTGATTCACAGATGAGTGGAAGAACTTGGTTAAATTTTATAATCGTATGGTTAAAAAAGAAATTGGTTTATGAATTCAATAAATTACATAAAATTGTGGAAATGTGTAGAATTAAATGAATCGGTCAAATTTACTACAGTTGCAGTATTTTCCATCTAATTTTTATATGAATCTTTAAAAAAACAATTTAGATCGTATTGAATAATACATGTATTCTATGTGTCCGATTGATATAGAATTCTCTCAAATATGGAATTGATTAAATATAAAAATAATACAAAATTGAAAAATAGTAGTTCATTGTTTTTACCTCGTATTTAAACAGAATATTATTTATCCAACTATCTCCATGGGAAAATACTGCGTCGCCGTTAGCTGCTTTAATAGACAAATTTTCCAACAAACCATTTACAGGAAATTTGATAAACTCATCAAGTTTTTTTATTAGTTTTCTATCTTTATCTTGATCCAATTTTTGAGTCACCTTGTCAATGACGGCTTTAATGGTTCCACATAAATTTTCCAAATTAACATTTGCAAAATAAGTTTCTTTCGTGAGTTCTACTAAGTTATCAAATACTTCTGGTTCTTTGATTTTTAGTGCTAAACATAAAGCGTGATACTTTCCGTATGCTTTCAAAACTTCCATGGAATGGTTTAAATCTATAAAAATAAAAACATGAGCTTTGATATAATTGATAGAAATTGGGCTGTGCTAGGCTTTTTTCCAAAAGGGAATTAAAATCTTCTAAAAATACACCAACAATTGATTGCGAGAAATCTTGTGAGATTTCTACTCGATCAACTGCTCCCTAATATAGCAGTAGCGCGTGAGTAAATCAAGATTTCACCATGTTACTTTGTATGGCTAAATCTCCATGTTACGTTCCTTTTCATTTTGCAGCCATATTCCGGACCAACGTTGGCTCTCAAAAAATATGTGCATGGCGAAGTCCTCAACACGGTCCGAGGTCCAAGGTCCGATTTCACTTATTCCCGTCAAAGTACATACAACAGCTGCCTCGTACGACGGGTACATAATATTCTAAGCGCAACTCTGCGCTATTACAATGTTGTAATTAACTTAAGTGTCGTTCTAGTTCAAGTCCTTTCGCCCATATCTCCACCATGTAGAGTACGATTGAGTTTAATATGTTTAAGGGCTCACCGACGCGACGGATGTTTGGTAATAGTCTGGATAGTTTTGCTTCTGTGTCTTCTACTTCGTTTACAAAATAGTTACAAATGTCTTATATTTAGTTTGAACAATATTATTTCAAATTTATATGTCAATGTTGAGAAAACTATACCTGTAACAATTTTCCTATTCTTCATTTCATATCCATTAGCCGTCATGTCCTCTAAAATTAAATGTTCATATGGAGCAACATTAGATGTTTTGTAACATTTTGGTACTGGATAGAAAATATCTTCTAATCCAACTTCTTCTTGAAATCTCTTCAATTCCGGAAAAACTTGTTCGTACATGCAAACTTCTCGTCCATGTAGAATTTCTATTTTAATATATTTTCTGAATTCTTCAGATTGTGGCGCACTTTTTATTATTAAATTGAAAATTCTAGGATTCGCTACTTTATCATTCTTTTCTGTCACTGTTACTCTGGTCAATACACCTAAATAATTGTCGCCTTTGGATGAACCTTTTGAAAAGCTCAAGTCATAATCCTTAATTTCTAATTTCTGCTCTATCAAATTTTGTAAGCTACTTTGAATTTCTTTTGGCAAAACAGAAGCGCCCATAATTCCGATTTACGGCTGAAACAATAAGAAGTATTTCCAGTATATTGAGATTAAACCGAAATGAAGAATAAATAATTCTTAAGTGAAGGATAATATATAAATTTTAGATCTAGAAAATTTACGAGAAGATTCGCGTTGTCTTCGACGAACTAGTTACTCCGAAATTGTGGAGAAACACAAATTATATCATCGTTTTCTAAGAATAGTTTAATAGTTAATTTCGAGAGATATGAAAGAAAATTAACCATTATCTTTATGAACACATTATTCAACTATCAAT
This sequence comes from Diorhabda carinulata, assembly GCF_026250575.1. Lineage (NCBI taxonomy): Eukaryota > Metazoa > Arthropoda > Insecta > Coleoptera > Chrysomelidae > Diorhabda > Diorhabda carinulata. The sequence goes on from NC_079472.1 coordinate 66,978,362, forward strand.
ATCAATAGTTTTAAATCTAAAATATCCAAAGATGGGCTTTCCAATAAAACAAACATCCCGTGGATCTTTATGTGTAAATATCAAATATATGAAATATATAAAGATGAAATTAGATAGAAAATAAAAACAATACAAACATCGGAAAAGAATCGGGCCACAAATTAATGTCACAAATTGTAGAATAAATAATTCATATATAAAAAAATTTGTGTTTGTCTCAATTTTCATTACACGACAAATTTATGTAAACACATTTCAGAATTAATTCCAAATATTGAACGTTTATAAACGGCACTTGTTTGTATACATTCTTTTCCAAGTAGCCCCAAAACAAATAAACTAACTAGGTGATAATCTGGATAAAAAAATCTTTGAATTTCCTTATAGAATTTTCATATAAATTAAAATATTTCCCAAATATTGCCTTTTTGCTATGACAAGTCGGGTCGGGCCGAATGATAAATAATTCAAATATCATTCTGAAAAACAAATCTTCGACTGAAAAAATTATTTTTCTAACAATAAAAGGCTTATATTTAAATTTTTCTTGGAAAAGATAACAATATTCTAATATATTATGTAGTCTTCATTATTCAAAGTGAGAACAAATTTCGGTTTATATGAAAGATTGTTTTCCTTCAAAATTTTTGTATTTGAATCTACATTTTGCCCTCTTTTGTAGAGAATATCTAGATTTATATCTTCGTATATATTGAATTTGCTGTATTACAATACATTTCAAGATTTTGAATGGATTTTTTATCTAAATGATGAAAAACGAAGGTACTTTTCAACAGAACTCCTACACGACTAATCAGATCTGATAAAATTGGTCCATAAGAAATCAGCGCGTGACTATTGCCAAAAACTATTTGGCAATTCTGTGCTATATTATTTTTAACCAAAATTGTTTGAACAATTGCAAGGAATTATCATTTACCAACCAGAAATATTTTTATAGTATCTATTGAAATAAAAATAAAAAGGTCTTTTCACAATAAAGTTAATATTTTTTGCGTATGATCTCTCAGAGATTCAAAAAAAGAATAAAGTAAAAAAATATTTTTCTATTTCTTATAAAATTTTTGATAGTTTATGCCTGTTTCCTGGCAAGAAGGCAGGAACTTGTTTTAATTTCTAGAGATAATACGAGCAATTAAAATTAACAGTGTTTAAAATAAAACAGCAATTGAAGACTCAAAACTACGAAAATTGCAGAACAACTAAGAAAAACTACCAAATATTAATAAACTCATAACTCAGAATATCGTATAAATTTAATGCTAAATAAAAATAATGAAGAAATCCAAGAAATTATAAATAAATAAATAAAAATCAATAAAAAGAACAGTCGGAATTGAAAATTATTTAAAACAAGATCCATATAAAGGTAAGAAGATACACGAAGATGTTAAGCTCGGCGAGAAGACATGTTTAATAAAATTAACTAATTCAAATCACAAAAAAGGATCATGCAGAATAAATATAGATTGAAAGATAAATAAGATAAAGAATATCCATTCAAAACGATATGTCACGAAAAGACAGAGAAATACTAAAGATAACCAGAATAAAAGCAGAGGAAGGAAAGAAAAAAAGAATGTAGATCAAAATTGGCTACAGAATAATACAGATTGGAGAAGAAGAATAAATTAAAAAAAAAGTAATAAAGTAATAAAGTGAGCGTTAATAGTAAAAGAGACAAACAAAGAAGTATTGTGAATAATATGAATAATACTATCAATAACAATAGTAACAGTAGTAATAACGATATCAATCGAACAATATCTAACTATCAACAATAGACATAAGGACCATCTGGCCTTCAACTGGGCCAGATGGGTGGACATCTTAGAGGCGCTTAAAGACCGCTTCGGAATCCCTGACTATTTGACCCAAGTGGTGGAGAATTATCTGACAAACAGGAGAATAATCTACGAGACGACGGAAGGACAGTTGACAAGACAAATTACCGCAGGGGTCGTTTAATACTGGGACCGGATCTACGGAATGGTCTATATGATAGTCTGCTTATAAACACCGAACGATATTTCTCACAAGTAAACGAATACAGACAAGACTTCCCATCGAAATCGAGTCTAGAATTAACAAAACACGGCCAGAGAAACGAAGGCTGCTGATGGCGACAACCCACACCGCAATCCCAGTGGACTTCCTGGTTTTCCAGCGTAAGTTAATATGCAGAAGCAGCTAAAATATAAGACGAGAGGATACAGAAGCCAGAGAACGCACTAGAACAATACAGATATGGCAACAACGGCGGACAGAAGAAACATCAGGTTAATTTACGCGACGACTGATAAAAGACCTTTGACTGTGGCCCGAAAGGAAGTTCAGAGATGTGAACTTCTACATTAAGCAACTTTTGACTGGGACACGGTTCCTTCCGAAGGTATCTCCACAAAATGAAGGAAGTATAAACACCTGAGTGTACATATTGCGAACACGACTCAGATGATGCCGAACACACTCTCTTCGCGTGTTACCCACGGAAACAGGAAGTAGAGAAAACTAGTAGTAGCAAGGTAGAATTGTGACAACTAATTGCCACCTACACCGAAAAAATTCATAGGCAACATAATGTAGATGGTATGACGACGAAACAACATACAAAGACAGATCCACCAACCAGAACTGATATTACATAGTTCCTGGTTGGACGGAGATTATAGAAGAGGCGATTTAGTGGATTGGTTACGGGAGTGCCACATATCCATCACCTCCCCTGGTGGAATCCGTTATTTGGATTCCGCATTCTTCTTCAAAAAAAAATATTAATAACGATACCAATAATGCGGGTAATAGTTATGATGTAAATATAAAAGTAATAATGACGGTGATAATAATGATATTAATAATTATAATAAAAAGAAAAAATATTGATAATAATAATCACCAAAAAAATGACAACGACAACAAAATAAATAACGACGAAAAAAATGATAGAACTTTAATTATATACTTCAATAGAAAAAAAATAAGGATGAAGGAAAAACAAACTGTAGAGTTAGTGATAAAATAAGTAAGGGAACCAAAAATATCTCAACATGGAAACAATCGAAAGTACTACAGGAATAGAAATAGAATGGGAAGAAAAGTTTAAAAAATTGGAAGTTTATATAATGAGAATTACAGAAATGAAGGATGAAGATATGCAAAATATATATAACAATATATTAATATACAGACCAAATAGAGCAAGGTCAGAAAGAATACTTAAAATTGAAATGAAAAGATAGCAAAACCAAAAGAAAACCATCATAGTGGTATATAGCCCAAACGAAGATGATAAAATTGACAACAAAAAAATATTCTGGAAAGAACTAACAGAAACAATAGAAGAATCAAATGGGAGAGGATACAGGGTGGGAGATTGTATATAATGATAGATTTTAATAGCAGGGTAGGCCTGAAAGACGAAGAATATAAAACAGTTATTGGAAACTAGTGTCAGAAATAATAACAGGACAAGAATACTGAATAAAAAACTTGATAATAACGAATACGTTCTGTCAGCATCAATATATCCTCGAGAGTTAATAATCAATAATGAATTATGTAGTAATAAAACGATAACATACAAGAAATACAAGAGTAAAACGAGGACCAGTATTTGGCTGCGACCACTACAAAACAAAATCCAAATTTGAAGAAAAAACTACCTTTGTGAAGTAACACAAAAGGGAAAATATAAAAACAAACCAAAGAAAAAGCACATCGCTTAGGAATATCAATAAGAAAAATAATTATAATAGTGAATGTAAATGTAATGCAGAAAAATTGTGGAATTACTTAAATGCTACAAGAGAAACAAGAACAAATACTGTGGTGGTCGAAGGTATGAAAGGTAACGTAAAATAATGCAATATCAGAGAGAAAAAAAAGAATTAGATCAACACACTTGAAGAAATTCTTGGGCATGAAAAAAAAAACAAGAAAAAAACAAGAGTAATGGTGATTGAGGAGGAAGAAACCGAGATAACTATAAGAATCAATACAGAAATACTGGAATAAGTGGTTGACTATCAATAACTAGAAACAATAATAGATGAAAACGGGACACAAGATGCCAATATAAGTAAATTCATAAATAAAAAAGAAATATCAAGAAACACCAAACTAAGAATATCCAACAAATTTTTTTATGAAATCGATTTTATAAAAGTTATTTAAGCATGAAGCGGAACATAAACTTAAAATCACTTTTCTAGCGGTTGATATTAATTATTTATTATTAGAACAGAAAGTACTTACCACGAATAAATTTTTAGAATGAAGGTTAAAGATGTAGAAGTACTAAAAAATGGAATAAGATATAAAAACATGAATTTGTTTATTATTAGAATCATTTTTAATACGCTTATATTAGCTTGTATGTCAATTTCTGAGCACTTGACGACAATACATTAATTTGATAAACAACAAAACTCCGAAGGTTCTCCCCTTCTTTTGCGCTGTTGTGATATCTTGGAATATGTAACACGTCTTCGGTATTTATGGACAGAGATAATCAATATACCTAATAGCCTGTTGGTTTGCTTCTTATTGGAATATAGATATTGTATACAAAACTAATGCTCTTGATAAAAAACTGGCAACACTTAACTCGGTTATGTTGAACAAGCATAATATGTTGAATAATGTTAGGAGACGGTTTTTTTTTTTACATTATGACTAAATAACTAAATTTGAGTTTAAGAGTATAGGGATTGTGGGAAATTATTTATGTTAATATTTCAATCGAAAACATTTGTAAGTAGACTTTAAAATCTATATACTACAAGCTCATACTTGAATATTTAAGAAATAAATCGAAGAAAATGGTGAACGAAACAGCATTTTTTAGCTAGGAAAGTCTAAGAAAACAATTTCGAAAATAATTTCTGCAAATCATCTAAAATTTTCTGTTATGCTTCAGAAATACTATATATGTAGTGTCTTGAAAATTGTTATCCTTTTTATATGTCACTTATTTAGCAATGTATGTATTCCAAATTGTCCAAATTTTTGGACATGCTTCCAGCTAGAAATTTATACACATAAGTATGGACCTCCTTGAACATAACCTCAAATTTCAATGTTAAAATTTTAATAAGGTGTAAATTCTGTACTGGATGTTCAACACTCGTACCAGAACGTTATAAACTTGCAATCTAGGCTTATTTAATCCTATTATACCATACCGCACCATAAACAAATAGGATATGTTGTGGCGTAGTTTCTTTTTGATTATTCAAGAAACAATACAATTTATCGGAACTCATTCCTAGATATTATTTACAAAATATCTTTTCATTATCACTTCATCGAAGATATCAAGTTCTAGTTTATTATCAAACAATATGTGGGTTTCTAGTATTGTGTACCCTATTTTAATAATCATAAATATCTGGTCTACAAAGATTACGTATTTCGGAAAAAGTTAACTAGTTTTAGAACTCAACAGAGAAGTGGATTTCAAAGAACCATTCATAACACAAATTTTTTGATAGATATCATTGTGAGATAATGATAAATAAGTATAATTATAAAACTTTTTAATTTCAAAATTCCCTGCAATATTTAAATTAAGTTGAGTTTCAAGTAAAATTCGAAAGAAAGAATTGAAAGTTTCGCTATTTATTGTTTCATAATTACCTTTCAAATTATATCGATTTTGAAAATTATTTCAAAAAATGTTGAAATATGGATATAATTTGAAAGCTACCTTTGATATTTTAATTTATTCACTTTTATTTGGAATGTTTTCTTATAATTCCAGTATAGATATAGTTAAAAATTATCAATTTCCTTCTACTACACTTCTACTCTATCGGTACCTTAAATTTTTTTTTCAAATACATTTTTAATTAGTTCCTGTTAATACTAATAGTTACTCTATTCGCCTGGAAACTGTGAGAGAGGAAAAAAAAGCCTTTAGGAATGAAACGCACTTTATTACTGGCTGAAAATTGACGATGCCTATTAATCAATTCTAAATGTCATCTTCCAAATTGCTACTCCAATTTTAAATTACTACTATCTTATTCATATTATTATTCACAACGTGTATAGAATATTCATAGACATTTACTTACAGAAATATGACTTTTTAGATAAGGAATTCTACTCAATTACTTATTCATCTTGTTTTTTTTTAGTTTCACTTTGTACAAAACTCTTTAATATTTTGATAAAGCCATACTCCTAACTGATCAAAATTGTAAGAAAATACTTTCTCCTATTATCCACGGAATACTGTATTATTGAACTAAATTGCTATTACCTTGATATTGACCTTGACTGATATTTTTGAAAGCACATAAATATATATTTCTTAAAGAAAATATGATCAAGAAAAAGTGTAAAATACAAACAAGGCCCGATTACGTTTCGGATATCATATCTCTTTCATTTGTCTTGATTTGATTGTAAATAATTGCAAATCATAATTATAAAATCAATTTAAACATTTACCGGATAAATGTTTCCAACATACCTGTTACTCTCACCTATCGTACCACTAACAACATTATATTATATACACGTATTTAATTTAAAATAAAATATAAATGCAATCTAGTACACATAAGTATTGAAATTGTTCGTTGAGTCAGATAAACGTTTATCTTGTAACGAGCTTGAAACATTATCTTCGGATGTTATTGACCTGGCCTAAAAAAACTTATAAAACCGTTTCGTTGACTGTTTTGCATAATCACCAAAACAGCACTATTATATAATGTTGATATTTTGTATCACGTATTTCCTAACCTATTTCGATTGAACAGAACAATCTCTACACAAAAAGTGCTTAACTTGATAATATATATGTATATATATTTGGTTTTTTGGCTCTAGAAAATCGAAAAATGGATGGATTTTAATGATCTTGGTCTCAAAATGTTCCATTTTACGGCGGATTTATAAAAAAAATTAGTAGAAATAGCTGGAATGAAAATTTCTCATAGTTTTACTGTTTTAAATCGTAAAAAAAACGGTTTTTTGCAAAATAATCCTTTACAAAAAATTATCTCATTATCAGATAAAGTTCTTATATTTTTTTTTGTATTCTACATAAATTAATAAACAATTTCAAAAAAAAAATCCAAAAAGAATGATTTTTTCAGTTTTTATAGCTTAAAATGAAATCGATGAAAAACAATCAATTTTCGTGAATAGTTTTGTACTATATTCTTCAATGTTAATAGTTTTTGGACCATTAAAAATCGAAAATTAGATAAATTTTATAATTTTGGTCTCAAAATGTTCCATTTTACGACGAATTTATGAAAAACACGGGGGTAGTGGCTGAATTTGCGGTTTTTAATAGTTTTAAACCTTAAATAGTAGAAAAACGGGTTTTTCTAAATAATCCGTTACGAAAATTTTTTCTCGTTATCAAGTTCAGTTTCAACTTAAAAATTTTCAATTGTTTTGATGTTCCAATTGACTCCTATTATTTAATTCCATTTTGGGAATCATCAATCTCATTGAAGATTTTGATGTCTTAAACTGATCTAAAAATCTTATTTTGGTCATCAATGTCATCATAAATTATTATTATAACATTGTTACTGAAACTTCAGACGAAAATAAGAATAAACAACTACCTTCATCATTCAAGCAGTCATAAGCTTTCCAGCAATCAGATATTATTGTGGTTCCTGGTTTAATTCTTCGTTTTATAACTTCTAATAGTACTTCTTTTGTCCTGTTCATTACTGGTTCCATAAAGAATGTTTTGGTTTCTCTCTCAATGCCTCTGAAAATCCATTTTCCTTCGATTACTTCTCGAATAAATGAAGCCCAATCACAATAAGTTGTTGTAGATGTTTTGAATTCATTCATTAAATATTGCTCATGAGGTGGGTTTAAAAGCAAATATTTTGAGAAATTATTGAACAACTTTTCTCTAAACTCAATGATGAATCTTTAAACCACGAACCAGTACGAATAGATTGCTTGAAATTGCATTGTTGTACTTCAACTCGTTTATTAATAGTAACTTTTTTCTTCTTACGACATTGCCAAAATCGTGTTTTTGTATTCAAGTCACATAATTTACCACAATTATTACAAAAAGCCTCAGATTCTATCGCACCATGATGAATTAAAAACTCAATTGTTTGTTTTGTATCAATGAATATTGTAAGTGTTACGTATATGACACTTCACAGTGCCATGTACTAGCTTGAATGTTCTATGGTCATCTGGCAAGTGACAGTTGGGAAGCGGGATCCTTAGATAGTTAGGTTAGAACATATAGAAGATCGAAGTAAAACGTGTTCTCAAACTAATCGTGTTTTATTTAAATAATAATATCAAAGCTAACTTGAAACAGTAAGTGCTTCAAATGTATTCAATTCACAATTGTTGCAACTCATTGTCAATATATTTCAATTTATTATTAACAAAATCCCACAACTCGCAATACGATGCACTTTCTCTAGAACAGTCGATTTGATACTAATTTGACGAAATTTTTCCGTACAAATGCTATCATAGATTTGACAATCGATTATAGCGCCAATCGATAACCAATACACATGTATTTTCAATATTGTTCTGTATCAGCGCCACACGAATACAAATCGATAATATTCTAATTACAATTGAAAATATTCGTAACATTGACAGTCGATAATGTGTGTAACGATTATCGACACAACCTAATTTATCGTTATCAAAATGCATAAATTGGAACATTCGTTTTTTTTAATAGAATACATTTTAGGCTGTAAAATACCGAAAAATTAACTTTTTTGAAATTATTTTATTTCAAAATATTCATTTTTTTATGTAAATTGCGAAAAAAAAAATATGCGAACTTGATTCCACGACGTCAGAAACAGTTACGAAGGATTATATGTAAAAAGTCATTTTTTTTGCATTTAAAGTCATGAAACTGTAAAAAATATTTATTTTTTTTAATTTTCGTATTTATTTTTATAAATCCGCCGTAAAATGGAACATTTTGAGACCAAGATCATTAAAATCCATCCATTTTTCGATTTTCTAGAGCCAACCTAACCTATCCTAACCTAACCTAACCAAAAAACCAGGTGACCGTGAAAGTTTATATATATACTTCTCGAAGAATCATACCGTATCCCGCCAAAATGGAAGTCGATCAAAAATTTCCTTATTCAAACAATAAAAATCAAGAAATAAAATCATTCTTTGGACTTATTGGTTATTATCGACAATTAATTCCAAACATCGCGAGGCATCGCAAAAACTGGAGATCAGAAAATACAAACGCCTTCTAGTTAACAAATCTAAAACGCAATAAAACTTTGTATGTTTATAACTATTTTAAAAATAATATAAATTATACTGTTAAAGCCATATTTTCCAAAAAATTCTACTAGACATCGAGGATAAAGAAAAACGTGTAGAATATCTTGAGAAATATCACACAGACAATAACAATGGAATTGTCGGAACATACAAAGAACTGAAATCAAATTGGCCATTCGCGCAAACTACAACTTCAAACAGAAACAAATATAGAAGGCATCGTTATAATATAACCCAGCTTAGACCCACGCTAGGCAAAAATCTTTCCACAATCTAGATTTGTTTCTATATCGCACAATTCTCTAAATTCATCCAATATTATAAAATAGCAGATAAATCGTCTACTTTTAATCCTTAGTGAATCTAAGCATTACTTTTCTCACCACAATTAGAATTCCATTCTGCAGTAATAAACAAAAATTCTAAAGGTTCAACAAATCGAAATCGAATTTACAATTGTAAAGATTCTAAAGATTCATAGAAAAACTAAGAACTCTATGAGATCAAAACCTTAACCCTTGATATCTTAATAAATAACCAATTAATTCATAGTGCTACAAGCTTTACAATCCTTTTTTATCGCATGCTAATATTTACATTTTGACTTCGATCTTCGCTTAAATGAGTATTAGTAATAAAAAATTCTAGGTAAACACAACCAAAACAACTCATTAAAAATACATAAAACGAATTTATAATGTGACGAATGATAATTCTCAAGGACATTAACCTTCAGAGGTGGACAATCCTTAGTATTAAAGAATTCAGTTTGATTCAATTAGGTAGTAACTTTAAAACAATGTCATAATAATAAAAATTCACATTTCTTATACCAACACCTAGTCCACACTTAAAATATAGCCCAAAAATTTCACATTATTATGCTGCCACCTACTCAAATACATACCAATAAGCAATGGTCCGAAATTTAAGCGCTCAAAATGCCAAATTTCCTTAATATTAATCATTATTGCACAGAAATGGATATAGTTATAGAAAACCGCAAACAAGACATCACCAAAATCATTTTCTATTAGAATCCGTCCTTCCTAGACTGTCGCCCCAAGCCTCCCGACTAGGAAAGTCTCGCGCCTCTAAAAGTAGAAGTTTGAGCAGAAACTAAAAATTAAATTTTGGGAAAACTTAATTAACTGATTCGCAAAATTATGGGAATATTTCTATGTAAATATTTTAATTTAAACTACAAACTACTTACAATTAATGAAAGAGTCTAAACAATAAACTAAATTGTGTTTAGGCCATACTTTTTGCGATAGGCTTATTAATAAATATGAAAAGACCAACTACTAAAAGTTAAAAATACCCAAGTTTTTTCCAAAGTTGATTTCTTGTAAAAAAAGCAAACATAATATCTCGCCACACCTCACGTTGGCAAAGGCAGGCAATACTTCTGTATTAAGTCTAAAACTAAAATAGAAAGAAAAATGTAACGCTCATAATCTCAGCCGACATGCTAAGACAACGTCCCCATGTGGAAGTCGCGAGAAGACGCAAAATCAACAGAAAATTCTAAATTCTGATTAAACTTGTTGTCCTCGTTTTTTATTATTAATTCATACGTAAACAGTTGTCTTGCATAAAATCATTTTTTATAAAAATTTATTTATGTCTTGCCGTTTTCTGTTTGAAGTACAACAAACATTTCTTGATACAAATATTATGTTAATAAATTACGACTCGATTCAAACAATTCATTCATTTCTCTGGGATATGACGGTATATTGTGTGTACATGAATATTTAAGGAAAATCTTATTTATGATGTCAATACGAAGAAAAATTTTACAAACTTGTCTAATTATTACCAGAAACACCTTATATCTTCGTTAACCCTAAAAGTAGGTTCACTACATAAGAATGTAGGTATTTCGTTTTTTTAAAAAAATATATTCAGTTCCAGAGTCCTCTTTGATATATACGTTTAAATGTTCTGATTTTAAGGAGAGAAAATGTCAACACTTAAATATGTACTTACTTGTTATTTTAGGCCAATCAAGAAGCTAAAATATTGGAAATAATAGATTACAGTAATTCTCCAGATGATGAATTGGATCCAACTCAAGACCAAAATGAAGAAATTGGTCAACCAATTTTCCCGGAGCAGACAACCTCGTCACAGGAACAACTTGTAGATAATTAAGAAATATTTGAGTTTATTGAATTATTAGTTTGCTATATAGTTCTGAAATCTCAAAACGTATATCAGTTCATTGATATATAGTGACTAAATTTTTCCAGTATTTTTTGTCTTGAAATTTATTGTTTTTACTATTGTTAGAATTGCAATTAAAAATTATTTCAATGTACAAACGATTATTGTTTCCCCCACGATACCGCGATACATTCAAGCTTTGAAGAATGGAGAATTAATAATTTTTGAAAGATACATATAAAATTGACGTTTCGATTTTTCTTTATCTCTTTATCAAAAGATTTCTTGCGAGCATTTTCAAAAGAATAATTAATATATGATGATTAAATATTTGTACAATAGATAAAAACATATCTTTAGTAAAAACATAGTATTAGAATCAATGTATTTACCTCGAAATTTCAATAAAACCATATTATACCAGGTAGATTGAAATAAACTAATTATTCAAATTATGGTAAATTTGGCTGAGGTTTTTTATTTCTTGTTCTGTGAATGATAAAAATTTGAATCGATTATACCTTGGACTTTGTAATATCTGTTTTACCATTCAAATTATTCTTTATTAAAAAGTATGTAGATGATATAATTTAATCGCTTCCATATGATAATTTATTTATTTTACTTCAATAGTTTCCATCCCTATAAACAATTTATTATAGAAAAGGAGAATACTGAAAAATCGTTACCTTTTCTTTATATCAAATTTATAAGAAACGAAAATAATAAAATTTTAATTGTCTGGTATAGGAAACCAATAAGTTCTGGAAGATATATCAATTCATATCATTCATATCACCCCCGTAACACTAAAATTAATTTATTCAAACAGATAAAAAATAGAGTCTGATCCAATTGTTTATTTGACATTGACACGAACATTGAATCATCATTTTCAAACGTCATTTCTAACATTTCTTTTCCAAATATTTATACACCTTTACCATACATACAAATAGCGTACAGTCAAACACTTAATATTCAATCTATTTTTACTAAAGTAAAATATAAAACACCAATCAATAAATTGCCTTACATAGTATAAGAAATACCTTGTTTAAATTGTGACAAAAAGTACATTGGTCAGTCGAAAAGGTCACTGATCAATCGGGTAACTTCTCACAAGGGTGATAGCAGATTATATTCTGATAGATGTTCATTAGCGACTCATCTATATCACGAAGGACACAATATGAATTATGAATCTGCGAAAGTTTTGACAACCGAAGAAAACTATAAAAAAACGCCATTTTAACAATCAACTAACCTCACCTAACCTATAAATTTCAACTTCAATTAAAACGACCTAACCTATAAAATTTAATGTTATCTATAAATTTACCAATCAATATTAATCATCATTCATTAAAACTTATCCTTATCTAACCTATAAAAATTTAACGTCATTCATAATCTAACCAATCAAATATTAAAGAAAATACCTATACTAACCAGAATCAATATTGCTATCACAACAATAATCACTACCCATTTCAAATAAACCGCATACGCGTAACCGGAATTTTGCGTAATTACCCGCTCTCCATAGTTCACGTACCGAGCATGCGCACTTTCCTATATTCAGACACGACTACAATGTTCGATCCTTTATTATTACATTGTATACTTACCTCAAATATCTTTATCACTGATTTTCACACGCTTAGAAATTTAAATCTTTAAAATTCGCGAACCTCTATAGGGACTGAATTTCGCAATACACACGGCTTATGCTGATATAACTTTTTTTTCTATTATCCCATCAAGTGAAAGTATCTTGCATGGACATACCTGTTTACACCTGGCAACCCAGTAGTTTGTCTGGGTAAATAATAGACAACGCCATGTCTGCACATTCTATATGTTTTGTACTTTAAGTCCAGTATAAATTTTTTTATGTATATAAATATATGTATATATATATATATATATATATATATATATATATATAAATATAATGTAAGAAATATAGATAAAAATATTGTAAGTAGAAGTTTTATTATTTTTATATTGTATTTGACCATAATTACAGTTCTAGACGATGAATACATTAGTTTTCGAAATCTCGGAAAATATATTAAAGTTGGTTCGTTTTGGTGTTTCATGAAAAGATATTTTTACTTTAAATCTCAACCGTTATTCCCTCAATACTAATTCAACATTGTGGAAATGTTACCTGAACTATAAGTTTAGATTGTGGGAATTATAAATTATTAGTGCATATTTATTTTGCAGGTTTCCTTAATATTTGGTATTGTGGGTATGTCGTTGAGCATAATTATATTAATTAAATTTGAATAAGAACACTTCAAGATGTAATTTTAACGTTTTATAAGAAAAAAAAGGGAGATTCGTTGGGTATACTTTTGCGTCGGATGAGAACTTTTTATAGAGTGGAAGGTTCATCGGAACTGGCCTCTGCAGGTCAGAAACGTGCATATGTGAAATATATTCAATAAGACATTTTAGTTAGACGTCACAACCATATATTGTATAGGGGGATAAGTATCGTGTTATTTAAATTAAAATTTTGATAATTTTAATTTTCGTCTTTTGGCCAAAGATATTCATTTCAATCAAAAAAGTTCATCAATCAAAACAATTTTCCATACACAAATGAATTAAAGTCTTTGTTCGTCCCTCTCGACAATATGGCCAACGTCTCAAATCACGTTACTCGAAATGACTTTTAAATGCTCCTAATGTGAGTTCTTGTTTGTATGTATCTATTTGCAGTCTAATTTAAAAAGAACAATAAAAACGGAATTAAGGCAGTATACTACTAAATTATTATTAAGCAAAGACATTAAATGTCTGTGGGTAACTATTGCAAAAATAGTAGATACTCTATGGAAATACCATCGACCATATAATTCCATAGAAAGAAGAAGCGAGTGACACGTGTCAAAGAAAATTAAGGTTAAAAGTAGAAAAACATAAAAAGTTAAATAATGTAAAAGTCCATCATTTCGTTCAAAATATTAGGAAAAATTATTTGTAAACCGGCAACTAGCAACATATATCAATTATCAATATGTCCAATTTAGAAATAGAACCAGGGGCGGCGCCCGAAAGTGTCTTAATGACCACAGATATTTTAGATAATCTTGATCAAATGAGCTCTAGTCTTGAGGAGATAAAAAGTATCAGTTATGTCACTCAAGAAGAATGTAATGAGATCCCAAATAACGAAAATTTTGATTATAGTAATAATGATAATGAAGTTCCACCAACTGAGGACGACTTCCACTTGAATAAAGAATGGACTAGTAAGCTGAAACATGTATTTATTCTAAGTATGGCAGGAAAACCAATTTACTCTAGGTAAGTTTCTTATAATTAGAGCGCTTAGTCTTGAATAATTACAAACAATTTTTATTAAGTTCTGGTAGTTGACAGATTTTTTTAAACCAATTTGATGAATATTCTCAACATGTTTTACACTTCCTATTATTTGTGAAACAATCCATTTTTTAGGTATGGCAATGAAGATAAATTGGCGTGGCTTTTTGGAGTTATGCAAACTTTAGTTAGTTTTATTCAATCCTCAGATGATTGCATTCAGAGTATGCATGCAGGAGATACACATTTTGTGTTTTTAGTTAAAAAACCATTAATATTAGTTGCAGTGTCTAAAACAAAAGAAAGTGATAGTCAACTAAGATATCAATTGAAGTGAGTATCTACATTTAGATTAATGGTAGTATGCCGAATACTTTGTTTTTTGTTAGAATTATCAAATAATCCAAAAATATTGCTTTAACAAACTTATTAGATATAATAATTATTTAAAAAACTGTTTCATACAGAGGCTTGGTGTTGAATAATATAAATGTGCCGAGACCTCTTTTTCCAGCATCTAGTTAATCCTACCAAACATACAATATTCAAAGGAAGGATAGTATATATGAAATACTTTTAACCATATAATGTTTATTTTGAAATTCATGAATTAAAGATTGCCCATTTCTTAACACTGATACACTTTAGCTTTCTGCTCACATGCCTATTTGTAAACAAAATTCTCTTTTTATAAATACTAATGTAAGTTTGTCAATTGAAAACAAAATACATATATTTATTATTCAAAATAATGCTATAATCAAAAAAAAATGTCAATTCTTGATGTTATTGTCATTAGTATGTAATGTAAATAAAGCTGTCATGCCAACATTCCGATTTTTTCACTGACTACATATTTCATACATATTTTCCTATTTTTTTTTCTCAATAAGCAAATTTTGTTATGTCTTCAGGATGAGCTCTTTATTGGTTACTTTAGTGTTTAGTGGAGAAATATTAAGATATTTTTTATTCACAGTTCAATCAAAAAAGCAAATTTGGAACTGTCAAACACTTTGCCATGTGAGGTTTAAGCAGTGTACTAACTAATTCTTAAAAATATGTAAGCCTTGGTTTAACCACATCCAAGACATATGACTGAAATATAATATGTCCATTTATACATGCAATATCAAGTATGGAAAACAATATACTCCATCTACAAATCATACTTGATACCGGAAAGAGACTTTTTTGCTGATTAACAGTATCAACACCTGACTTAATCGAGTTGTAATATGTAATTGTTTCAGGTTTATCGATTTGCCCAGTTTTCAAGGAAGACATTCTTATTTTTCTTGGGTACATAAAAGTTCCAACTAAAGAATGTTTTTGTTTTTTGGGTACTTCAGCCAAAAGCACTGAAGTGAACCAATTGTCGCAAGTAAAATTCTGTTCAGAATTAGAAAAGGGCTCGTACAAATGTTTTAACAACATTTACTGAACTATTATATACAAAATATGGACAATTCGCTTGGTTAGCACCGTAAATTTTCATTTTCACAATAAAGCAAATACAACTATCATTTAACAAGAATATTTTCATCCCGTATTTGACGACCTTACTTTCTATATACTGACAAAAGTTGCAGCGTTCATGGAAACGCACTAATATTTCATCAATTGTACCAATTTTTCCCTGATGAGTAACAGGCTTGGCATCTCTACAAAAATCTCGAATAAATCTCATATTGGGGCCAGTTTATCTAGTTTCTTCCATTAACCTCTTGAAGTCAATGAAATCATTAGTTATAAGTACGTTCCATGTATGTAAAGATGTTTTAGCATTTTTGGCTGTCTTTTATCCTTTTCTTGTTTGACTCAATTCCTTCATCACCACATTCCTCTGTATCTATATGATGATCATAATTGTTTTCTAAGAAATTGACATTGCTTTTCTCATAAAGCAATTTTTCTTCTTGCTGTTGTTGAAGTTGTTCTTGTTATTCATCAAGAATTTTCAAGAAACGATATTGCTTCTTATTACATATTCATTCTTTTAATATAATATTTATTTGCTATATGTAATTATATTTTTCAATATATTTCAGTTACGCTTTTAATCAAATTACAAGTATTTTAACTCTAGCAAGGCTGAACAAAATTTATGAACAAAGGCAAAACTATGATCTTAGAAGACTACTTGCAGGTGTCGAAAGACTTATAGATCACCTTCTAACTTTCTCAGAAAATGAATCTTCTGTTATGTTGGGAGCTGTTCAATGCCTACCTCTCAACGCATCTATTAGAGATACTATTAGTTCAGCTATTGTAGGAGCCTGTAGTAAAATAAAGGTTTGTTCACATTCTGTTATATTTAGTGATAATAATACTACAAATCTGGAAATTAAAAGTACTTCAAGTAAACATTGTAATTTAGTGATTTAAAATAAGGTAATAATTATTATGTTAACTTTAGTATTGTTAGATTAAAAAGTAAGGTATATATGAACTGAATATAATGTATATGTACATTTCCCCAAATGTATACTCTGCTTTTACGTTTTGGTAAATAAATGTTTTGAGAAAAGTTGGAATACAAATAGATTAATAATGTTGCAGTAAAAAATATTTATTTAAATAAATATAATACAAAAGGCTTTAATAACGAAAAATTATTTTAATAAAAAATTGTAAATGACATACAAAACATACTTTTCTTTGCATATTATATAATATGTCGTCGCTTACGATACCAACATTCCTAAATACAATTTTCGTCCTAGCCAGGTTGTAAGCATATTTTGAACATCTTGATTCGCTTGCTCTATCGAGACCTGGCTTTGGGAATGACGAGGCTTCCCGTGTATTATTTTCACATCATCCCACATATTTGCTAATTCTTGGATAATTTTAATTGCAACAAATTTAGTTAAATGATTTGGATAATTTAAAATAAATTTAAATTTATTATCTGGTTGTGTCTGTAAATCTATAAGATCCACTTGACACCTAAAATTCATTTCGCTCGTCAAAATTGGTTTGATCACAATTCCTTTTTTCTTGCCCTTTGCCTTTTTTTAACATGCTTTACATAAAGATAAATACAACATAACTGCTTCAGTAGTAATGTTGTTGTATTTGTTATTTATTTCTGTCACTAATCTGTTTTCGGACACCATGGTAGTTGCCAAATGAGCATCGTGTATAATCCCACGAGTTTCTTCAATTTTTGCAAAATATTTTATGCTACCCCCTTCTTTAAATGGACTTAATTTTTCTTCTTGTCCTACCATTATTATATCGTATCTTTTCAGCCGTCGATAATCTACATCACTTTTATTCTTTTCTTTTAATTTTGCTGCCTTTACTTCCAATAATATTTTTTCATACTGATGCTGGTTCAAATGAATATTATTTTTGTGTTTTTGTGTTTTTGTGTTACAATTTGTTCTAATTGGTTTTTAATTTTTTCTTTTTGTTCCATTGTTTTACAAAAATGCTCACATTTACCAAAACGACATGGTCATTGTGAATTCAATGTACATTTCCCTTTTCCCTAATTAATCAAAATTTTCGGTGGTTTTGGATAACCAGAAACTCTTTCCAAACATTGATAAAACACAAGAAGCGTCTCAAAAAGATATTATTAAAGCTAGTAGAATTTTCATATTTAGAAATATAAAATGCATGTGTAAGTTTAAATATTATAAAAATTATTATTGTCTGTGTTTTAGAATTTGGTGTTTGCTATACTATTAGCCAATAATAAGCTCATCACACTGGTTCGTATGAAGAAATATTGCCTCCATCCTGCTGACTTACATCTGATCTTCAATTTAGTTCAAGCTTCTGAGAGCCTTAAAAATTCTGAAAGTTGGACTCCACTCTGTCTGCCGAAGTTCGACGCTAGCGGATTTCTCTATGGTCATGTTTCTTATTTATCTGAGGACTGTCAAGCTTGTTTGCTGCTTCTAACAGTTGAAAAAGATGTATTTTTCACTCTCAGTGAAGCTAAACAAAAGATAGTGGAAAAACTGAGACGGAGCAATTGCTTAGAAGCTATTAATGAATCATTAGCAGCACCACTAGAGAGTTGTGCGAGTGCTGGGTTCACAGAAATACGTCATTATTTATATAAATGTAAATCTACTGCTCAATTTTACCAACCAAACATAAGTCCTCCTTACACTCAAACAAAATCTGATTTAACAGAAATTTATAAAAGGACACATCATAGGTTGCACAGTACTTCTAAACCCCTTAAACTCTTATTTGAGAGAAATTCAAACGAAGCTATTCTTGCATGGGATACTAAGGGTTTCGAACTATTTGTTGTTTTTGAACCACTTGTAGATACTTCTACTGCCATTGTTTTGGTAGGTAGACTTCTAAATTGGATTAAGAAAAGAGAAGAAAAGTTTTTCCATTTAAATGCACCTACATTTTAAAAACAAAAAAACACAAGGTTTGTCACTAGTAAATTATTTTATTTGTTGAACTCTCATATTTATATATTAATATTTGAAAAATAATATTTTACAAACCCTGCATCAGATATGTGTGATAAGCTAGCTTTAGTCAAATTCTTATTATCTATGGCATTGAAGATATCTTTGTAAAATCAAACTGTAGTATAATTCACAGAAAAAGTTAAAATATTGACTGAACTTTGGAATAATTAGGGAAAAGCTGGTATATGAGTTGCTCAAGCAAATTTGCAAGTAAAAGCAAACTGAATTTGAATTTGATTAAAAAAATTCGAGCTTCTAACAATTCTATTGACTTGATTTATGATGATGTCTACTGACTATATCCAACAAAATGTTATGGTTGTAACGAATCTCATTAGTACTGGCACTGTAACATGTGTTGTTGATTTTTGTTTAGCAGGAAGAAGAATTTAAAATTAATATATAAATCGTGCAGCTAGATTTTTAATAAATATTTCTTCTGACCCCATTGTCTCGTTAAAAATGTCACTCAGATTAGATAAAAGCTTACAAGACACGATATTTGCAAATATCTTGTTAACGGTTACATTTCTTAAAAATCATAGCTACCAAATTTCTAACTGAGAAAATTGTATGGAAATATAAACATTCTTTTATATTACATTCATAACCTACAATCAGACAATTCAACGTATAATCAAGGTGTCCAGAAACTGATCTAACAAATGCAAATTACAGATATTTATATCCATCTAACCTAGTTTCTCCTAAAAGAGCTACTATTTATGAAGCATATTAAAAAAAATAATACCACCTACAATGTTCAAGTTTGGTATATTGTACAGTGATGAATTGAGGACAATACACCCACATTTTTTATTGCCTTCAAAAGCCTTTAACATGAAAAGGGTAATAGAAAAATGTAGTAAAGTTTTTTGAGTGGTATCAGAGAGACAGAAAGTTTTCCAAACAAAAAAATGTATACTATTTGTTACTGTCATCCATTTTATAGGAAATATCTATTTCTTTATCTTTGGCATTCAGTATAATTAATTAATCTTCACAATGCTTATTTAATTTACTTGTTGCTCCTCCCAACTTCAACTCTTGTGACAGTAGTAAAATGGCGGGCTTATGATTAACAATTTAGACCAGGTTTATACAATGTACCAAATTTTTTTTAAGCAATTTTCAAGATATTCTTCAAAAAATGATTTAACAGCGACATATCCAAAGGCCTATAACTCTCTTAGATGGAATTTTTGAATAAATAAAAATAGATAAAATTACGTCAAGTAATTTCAGTATATGTTGGACAGGAACTCTGTTTATTACACTCTACGGCACAAAAATACAATATCAGGATTAAGTGATATTGTGATCGGATGTGCTCACTTAATATTTTTATTTAATTTTCGTAAATCCAAACAACGCAGAAATGAAAACTATTTTATTTTCGCGTCTTAAAAGTAATACTTGTTTTTTATGCAATTTTCTAAGTTAAAATTTTTGTTACCATCGTTTCTTTAAAGTAAGCTAACGGGAGATTTGCAATAAACCGTTGTGACTAGGATTTTTAGGAAACACCAATAAAGGTTCATGCAAAACTTTCACCTAATTTTTCCAAAGTAGAATGTCTCTATTTTTTATATCTGTACTGGTACCCATGCATATAGCACTCCAAATTATAATGTATATCATATCATACATTGTAAATACTCAAGATCTCTAATATTTTTTATGTAGTGAACTTGAATATTTAAGTTTATTAAACTTTTCAATCCTTTCTTGAGAATTTTTAAAAATAAGGGAAAATGAATAACTAATGAAATGTCAACTCTTGACATAAAATGAAGATAATAGTATTACTTATTTATGTATTGTAATAATCATGTATCAACAACAACAAATTCATTAGTATTCAAGAAAAATTAATTTTGGTATTGAAATTTTTATTGATTGGATGCTAGAAAAATCTCACAAAATATAAATAGCTATATAATTATTTGAAAAAAAGGGTATTTATAAACAAGGTACATTAATGTAAATATCTGAAAGTTTTTTCAATTGTATATATCTATAAATAGTTATGTAAAAAATATATAATATAATGAAACTTTATTAAAGGCAAAATGTTGACAATTCAAATTAAAAAACCAACTGTGTGCTCCTTTGTCATTGAAGCTTCTGCAGCTTATTAAAATATATTGTCAATATTTCTAGAACCAAATTCATAATACGCAAAGAATGGCGTTTTAAAATTAACATTTATTATAAACATCAAGCAAATAGATATTCAAAATTGTTTCTGTTTGCATTATACCTAACTGATTATAGACATAAAAGATCGAAGACAAAGAATGTTGTAGATCGTCACCATTCAGCAATTTTTTAATTAGAGGAATCTACTTAAAAATCAATATCATAACTATTGGAAACTAGAAAAATCTTTGTCACGTATGTAAATCTGGATATTCGACAACTAAATAAAATAGAAGAATAAAAATTTTCAATGTTCATCATCAACTCCAATCTTTAAATGGCAATAAAAATTTTCCTGTACCGTTAGTATAGAGTTATTGATAATTGCACTCTGTAAGTCGTTATTATCCTTTTTTGATATATATGTGGTCTTTAAGGAATGCCATATTGACATCTTTGAAACTACAGATACGTTTCCTCGTATTTGTTCACTGACTATAACAGCAAAAAAATCTTATAGCCCGATTTATAAAAAATAGGGCAGGGACGAGAAGTATTGAAACTAAAAAAATAGTGGAAGGAAGGGAGTGACTTTTTAAAGGGAAAAAACTGTTTATATTCTATAGAAAAAAAGTTAAATACCAAAGATGTAGGTATTTTTTATTTTTATTATTTTCGATGTTAAGTCAAAATATGGTGAAAAAATAAATATTATAATTTAAAAAAATTACACTTTGTTTTGTGCACAAAAAGGTAGCTTTTCACCGAATTGAGAAATATTTTTTAATAGGAAAATAAAAAATCAAAAAGATGGTTATAATAAATTTTGAGGTTATGTGAAAAAATTCTAAATGCAAAAGCTGTAGATCTCATCTATCCTACCTACAGCTTTGCTACTTACCTTGCTTGAGTGAATGAGTATGAAATCTAAAATCTTTTTTCTTGCTAGCTAGTTGCTCCTATTTTGCCAGAAAAAAAGATTCAACCCCAGTTCTTTTTGTGAAAGCCTGTGAGCGGTGTCTTGGTAGCATGCAATTCGTGTTTTATAGTAAAACGACGATATTCATATCGCCTTCAAGGCGTGAAGAGTCGTTTGTAAATCGAAACAGGCTACTCGGTGAAAATCTGTAATTTTTTGTGTAATATTTTCTTCCGTCTATATCTATTTTTAAGTATTTGCTCTTGTTGACTCTCTGCTCTCTTTAATAGTGTCCAAAACATTTCTATACTCACCTTTTCCTTTAAAATTGTTTTCCAAAACTTCGTCAATCTGTTTATTAGTCACAACTCAGATATTTCTTTAATTTATAATTTCTTAGTCCTTTTGATATATTAATTCATCTGAATGTTCTTGATTTTAGATCTCTTGTGTTTTAAAATTAGTTTTTTTCAATAATTTTTGGAAGAAAGATAAAATTTGACGTTTCGACTTTTCTTTAAATCTAAAAGAAACTAATTTTAAAACAGAAGAGACCTAAAATCAAGAACATTTAGCTGCATTAATGATCAGATATTTGCAGTGTATTTTGAAAAAATAAATATTCTTACCGACTAAGTATTTTTAGTTAAAACAACTGTTACGCTTTTGATTAACTTGATTCAACACATAATATAGCTGCTATTTTAAATCTTTTGAAGCCCAAAACGTTTAAAAATATTATTTTTTCTTCCGTAAATGTTATGAAACATTTGAATCTACGTTTATTTTTATAAAATGAAATCATTTTTTTCTAACCAATTTTAAATCATTTGTTTTATCGACAAGTCTATATGACTTTGTATAGTTTACGTGTCCAAAGTATTTAAAGTCGATGTAGACTTTCACCTCTTTGATACGTAAAAAAAGTTTTCATTTTCTAACCATTTGGTATTCAAACCCCTAAAGAACAAAATCTTTTGTTTTTCCATTGTTATTAAAGAGTCGAAAACTACTTGTTATGATGTTTACTGTGTACAATAAAGATAAGAGATAAAACATTTTTCTTCATATTCTGCATTATTAAGATATATGAATTGGTTACATTGAATTGTACAAACTTGTTAAAATACTTGAAGTAATAGGTTAAAAATAACTGTGATAATCACATTATTATACTACAATTTTTATTTATATCAATTTAATAAAACACTTTAGTTTTAAAGAAGTTTTTTATTACAACAAAACCGCAACAAAATATAGAAAAAATAGAAAATAATGATATTTTCTATTTTTTTTAAGGTAAATGCCATTTGTAAAGAGCTTTTGAATAATAATTTTTGTACCTAGTTAACTAAACAAGTTCAAATGTTATATACCTAATTATCAATATGTAGGTACATATTTGTATTTGGTTAAAGCGATTAATTAAAAGGGAGTATGCTCTTACTTAATTTTATGTAATTGATTAATATAATCAATAATTGTGATACATTGAATACAATGTGGGCCAAAGAGATCGAAGATCGAAAACTCGAAACAAATATTTCTTGATTACGGCAGCTATAAAGCTGAAAAATAACATTGTGATTTGATTCCCACCAAAATAAAACTAAACAATAGAATTATTCCTTATTATTCATTTCACAAACAGGGTTTTTCTGCAAAGAAAAAAAAGAAGTTGACGATGTCAAGTTTTGGATCCAGTATACCTACAGAACAGAGTATTGAGTTACAGGTTACAGGACCACAAAAAAGTACAAATGTGTGAAAAAGAATCAATCCTCGATATTTTGATTACTTTCGATTAATCGATTACCGATTATTTTTAAAAATATATATAGATTAATCGATTATTTTGCCCACCCCTAATTATAACCCTCCTACCTGAAATGCATCTGTTTTGATTTGTAAAAAGGGGGGTCGTTTTTGGGATTTTACAGTAATTTACATATGGAACAAGAGCCTATTCATTGCTGCTCACTATATAGTTTATTAGTTAAGGTATGAATGTGAAATTTCCTGCTGAAGTTGTTTTTCCCAGTGGTATTGTTTTTAGCAAGAAGTTCATTAGTGGAAACATTTATTATAAACAAGTAGGTCAAGTTAACAGGTTTCAGTTTACCTCCGATCTTCGAAGACGATAACGTGGTTATCGAAACGCGCGTCAGACGTTTCTGAATTGAATAACACGCTTATTTGTGCCTATCTATCTAAGCCAATAGTCGTAAACAGCAAGGTTGTTATGGTAGAAAAACTTGCATTTGAAAGATACGACATCAAAAACTAGTACATCTAAATCTATGACAAAACTATTACTAAAAAAAAAAGTAGATAAAAAATATTAGTATTGTACAGTGTCTTGGATGAATAAAATTATATGCGCTTGCGCTCTGTGTGCGCACGATATATTGATGAAGATTTTAACGGCCTAAATGAAGTGGTGTGCCCAGAATTTTGCTTAGGTCGAGGTCAGGACATAAGTCCAAGAAAAACCTGAGGGGTGAAATTTAAAAAAATGTTTTAAATGGTATAGTTTTGGCGCCCCTTAGAGAGTGCCATAGTTACAAAAATCAAATTACTCTATAATTCTTGGGCTCTAAATTATATATAAGATCAGCCTTGACACCGTTTGAATAAGCTATTTAACTAAAAAGTAAGTATTTCCTTACACAGCCTTGAAGTCAAAATTTTTGTTTGCACCGAATATAATTTTGTACGGAATGTTCGGAAACTTTCTTGGAGTTACAAAAGACAAAAACCATATATTTTATTTGATTTTTTTAGAACATTATATTTCTTGGCTCTGAAGGGGGGCTCCGGTCCCACTCGTCTCCTCAGATTGCCACGCCACTGAAGAGAACAAGACATTTTTGTATGTCCGTTATGCGAACATATTTGTATTATCCAAAATACATGTTGACAGATAAATGATTATATTTTTCTACAATTACGGCCATATTTTCAACATTGTGTTGATAGTTTTTTTTTCAAAATTTGTGAAAACAAATTCGATACCGATTTTTGCGACAATAATTAGAAAATTAGAAACTGTTCTAAGCAAACTTTATATAAATATTCCATTCTTTTTTCTATATGTAGATGATTACATTACTGCTGTACCAAAGAATCAAATATAAGTAAAAAAATTCAATTCTTATGATGAAAAACTTCAGTTCACAACCGAAGTTGAAAAAAATAGTAGAATCAATTTTCTTGGTGTCACATTATATCAAATTAATATTAACATAAGAACAGAATGGTATACAACACCAACTTGGTCCTCAAGATATTTAAACTTCAATTCGTGTCATCCTATGTCACAAAAAAGATGAGTGATAGATCTATCCAACTATCAAATCCTGAATTTAGATGCTTAGCTATTCAAAAAGCAAAAAACTGCATTGAAACAAAATAATTGTCCAGAAACAATGATAAATAACATATTCAAGAAAAGGATAAACAAATACTACAATCAATTTAAAAACAAAACAGAAATGAAATATCAAAACATAAAACATTTTTCCTTACCATATGTACAAGGACTTTCCCAACAAGTATCGAATTATTTCAATAAATATGATATTAGTATAAGTCATAGAGGACATAATACATTATCCAAATATTTCACTAAATTAAAATCTAAAACACCAAAAAACAAAAAAATTAATATTATATATCAAGTGCCTTGTACTAATTGTGACGCTGTCTACATAGGGCAAACATTTCAGTATTTAGAAAATAGACTAAGACATCATCAATATGATAAAAAAAGAACTGTATTTAACGAACCATGAAATATCAAAAAAACATAAATTCAATTATTAAGATTCAAAAATTCTTGAAACGGAATCTAATACACAAAAAAGAGAATTTTTAGGAAATGATTCACATTCATAAGAACGAAAAAGCTAAATAATTTAAGTAAAATTTATAGCTCTATTTTGTTAATTCTAATAAATTTAATATATTTGAGATGTGGAAACCAAGGAAAAATTAATTTTTCTAATTGGAGCAAAGTTCTAAGTTTATTTTATCCTTATTTTGATATTCATGATGAA
Source organism: Diorhabda carinulata (assembly GCF_026250575.1). Classification (NCBI taxonomy): domain Eukaryota; kingdom Metazoa; phylum Arthropoda; class Insecta; order Coleoptera; family Chrysomelidae; genus Diorhabda; species Diorhabda carinulata. The sequence goes on from NC_079472.1 coordinate 67,004,752, forward strand.
GTTGATCTATATAAATAAGCAAATTGTCAGTGTCAATATCATATTTTGATAAAGACTTAAAGAAAAGTCGAAATGTCAAAATTTATCTTTCTTTTAAAAACTATTAAAAAAAATTTATTTTAAAACAGAAGAGACCTAAATTTTTTTTCTCTAATTTCTTGGGTCTGTAGGTTGTTTGGATGAAATAATCAGACTTCAATGAAATATCACATTTTTATGTTATATATGTATAACTTAACGTTATAAGGCTGCCTCAGATCTTACAGTTGCAAACCCAGAGACGTCATGGTCGTGCATATATTTACTTGTACGTACGTACATCATCAAGTTTGGATCTACCTGTTTTCAAATTATCAAAATTCTAAGCAAAAGTTAAAGTAGGAATTAAATATTGATATATATTATACATATATAGACGACTTATTTTAATTAATGTCATTAAAACTGAATAAATTATATTAAAAATGTTCATTTTCTAAATTGATTATTTTTATTTGAAATCATAAAAAAAATTATATAGTAATACCAAATTTATCTTCTCTTTCTATCATTATCTCTTTTCTTTTCTTCTTTTCGTCTTTCTCTATCTCTTCTACTTCTGTCTTTACCCCTTTTGTCTTTATCCCTTTCCCTCTCCTTATCCTTATCTTTTTTATGCTTTTCTCTTTCTCGACTGTGATGCCTGTCTCTTGAACGACTTCTATCCCTCTTTTTATCTTTTTTCTTTTCTTTCTTTTCTTCTTTGGGTATTTCATCCAAATCATATTTCAATAATTCTTCATCTTCTATATCTATATCATCATCTAAGTCATCTTCTAAAGCTGATATTTTTGCTTCTATCTCATTATTTTCTTCCAGAACAGAACGTTTCTGAATTCTAGGTAGTATTATGTCACAAACCTGAAAACACAAAAAAAATTTGAAACATAAACTTTATTAGGAGTATTATTAAAACAACTTTTATATTTATATTATATAATTTTTTTTATATCTTGCTTTGATTCCAAGATATTGATACTTGAAGTAAGCAATATGTTCCTTATAATATGTTATTGGAATATTAAGAGTAAATTATGTAAAAATTAATAAAATCCCTTTGTTAAATTACAAGACTTGTGGTGGATTTAAAGCTATATAATTTTCATTCTAGATGAAGTATCAAACATCATCTTTTCCATAAAGCTAATCTCAAACTAACATTTTGTTGTTACTTCAAGTATAGACATCTAGAAAACAAAACGAGATATGGAAACAATTTTATTCTTCATAATTGTTTTATTTCGCCTAATTCAAAATTCAATGTCAGGCAGCGCCATGGAAATCGTACTAATGAATCTATCAAGTCTTACCCTTTCTTCCCTTAAAAGTTCATCAATAAATTCATCCATATGTACAATCTCAAACTGGGATTGGCGGTTTTGTCTTCTTAATTTTCTGTTATCATTATATAATGGCTCTAAATATTTGTAACAGTCAAGAGATGATCCAGTTAACCTCATGTAAAAGGCTCCTAACGCTCTCACGTATTTAAATTCTTCATTTTTTATAAATTCAACAACAATATCTTTTTCTGGCTGAATTTGTAGCATTTTGAGAGTTAAGCATAAAAATGGAGTAGGTTTTATATTACCTCCAAAAACACCACCTATAAATCGTAACTCCATAGCTTTATCCACAAGAAGTTCTGCTGTAAGTGCAAAGCATTCCTCTTTCCAATATTTGGAATCATAAATTCTGGAGCGAATTATTTTTTCCACTAAATATTGAGGATTCGTTCCGTGAACAGATTTTGCATCTTTTACAGTTCTATTAGCCATTATTGACTATTAACAAATGAAGATTAACATTAATTATAAATTCGTCTACTATTGATGATGCTCAAGTAAAGTTTAACGATATGTAGTCAAATTGTAAATATAACCACAATAGTGGCAGAACAAAAAGTCTGGTCTGAGTCTAATGTTGGTCTTCTTTCTCAGTCAACTTAATTCTTGGGAGTTGTCATTAGGAAATCGAATATCCAGTCAAAATTTCTACTTAAAAGAGGAAACTAATTGTTATCCATTCTTTTATTTTAAATCAATTTAATTTCCTAGTATATAAAGTATATACAGGTATAAATGCGTATTATACTGGAGGCCAGAGATTTTTGTTAAGTTGACATTGACAATACACGCACAATACGTCACCGTCAAACGCCATGGCGTAAAACAGATTGGCGGGAACGTAAACAATAATAATTGTTTCCTTTTTCAGGGTAGACACACCCCAGGGTGGAAATTTTATTTATTGAATAAGTAGTAATTTTTAGTTAATATTTTAATTAGAAAAACGTAATGTATGCGTCGTTATTGTGTATTACTTGAGAAGGTTATGTTATGTCAACCTTAGTGCGTGTTCAAAACTAGTTCCCTAAATATCAACAAAAAAACTCCCGCGATATATTTGCAAACAAAAACAAATAATTCAAAATGCAAAGTATTTCAATGTGATTCCCGCGCATGGTGATAAAAAGAATACAATCTAACAAAAGAAAAATTATTCTTTCCCGCTAATTGTAGGCGTTGTTTTTTAATACACCTATGAAAAGACTGCAGTTATCCAGGTAGTTAGGAAACAATTTTTACAAAATGGTACTGTCTGAAGGAGAGGATCAGCTGCACAAGAAGTTATTAGACTTGTGCAGCAAATTAAATCTGGACCAAAAGACCATTTCAATAGCTTGGGAAAATTTCACAAATATAAATAAGAATATTACTTTAGAAGTAAGTTTTTATTCATAACTTTATTTAATGTTACTTTGTCAATTTTGTGGTGGATGCAAAATTTTAAACATTCAGTTTAGAAGTCTTATTAACTTATTTTATTTTATTTTATGGAATTAGGTATTTTCTAATTATTTTATATTTATCATATAACTTGTACACTAGAAATTTTTATTTATCTTTATGATTTTATATTTCAAACTTTTCAAATTATTTTTTATTGGTTTTAAACTCATGCCCTTTTAAAGTTATAATTTTTTGTTATTCTTATTTATTTGTGCATTAGGTGAAATTTTCTTCTTATTAATAAAGGCCATTTGATAAGATTAAGGCTTTTGAACTTGAAACTAAAAGATTGTTACCTTCAATTTATTTCAGGGAGATGCTTTGCAATGGTTAGGTTGTGCTGTTTTTGTTGCTTCACAATTTGTAGAAATATCAACTGTTTCAACAATTCCATCTTCTCCTGTTATTAAAGGCAGCGGCATAAATCTGAAGAGTCTTTTAAGACATAGTAATTTAAGGTAAGTCACTAGTAGCAAGTATAGTAGGTAAGTAAACATTTTATAAAATTAGATAGTCTAAATTGTAAGTAGTTACAAGACTGGGAAATTCAAATACAAGTTTAGATGTTTGTTAACATGTAACTCACATTACATTTTAAGGTCCTGTATGGTACTATATTTCATTACATATATATATATATATATATATATATATATATATATATATATATATATATATATATATATATATATATATATATATCTTTATTAATAGCACTTGGCTAGAACATATACACATACAAAATTCCATATTCATACAGAAAGAAGATAAATAAATCAAATACAGTACTTCCAGATAAATAGCTACCACTTATATAACAATATTCTCTCTTATAAATGTTTTGCACAAATTCTTGAACTGCGACAGACTACCCGAATGCCTGACGCTTTCAGGCAGTTTATTGTATTGCTTTAAACCTTTGTAAAATAAGCTATTCTGGCTGAAATTAGTAGATACCCTATTTATATAAAAATTATTTTGTGACCGTGTATCATATTTATGTATATCTCTTACAAATTTACAGTTTTGGAGTAGGTGTTTAGGTACTAAATCATTCAACATCTTGTAAATAAATATCATAGTGTTATAAGTTATAATTTGCCTTACACTTAAAAGATTTGTTGTTTTTAGCATATCAGTTATTCTAGTATATCTGTCACAGTTCAAAATCATACGTAATGCCTTATTTTGTTTTTTCTGTAAAATATCTATCTGGGTATTATTCATCAAAAATAACAATGTGGAACAAAAATAAAAATGTGGAGCAATGATAGTTTTATAAATAGTTAACTTAGACCAGCAACTCAAGTTTTGTGACGTACGTCCTAATACATTACTTTTTTTAGCAATTTTATTTGTTATAAATTTATAATGCTCAGAAAACGATAAATTTTCGTCTATTATACAACCTAGGTACTTATACTGTACTACCCTTTCAACCATTTCATTGTCTATTTTAACTACATATTAATAAATATTTCACTCATTTTAAAGAATATCTTACGTATTCAAGTAATTTACAGATATCTAATATGAGAGAGTATAGTTAACATTTATCATCACCTTCAGCTATCTCAACTTTTTTCAGTTACCATGTAACCTACCCTACATAATTAAATTTCATCAGTTACTTTATTATAATTTACTTTAATATAAATAATAAATATTTATCTCCAATCTTGCTGTTTTTCTTTTTTTCAAATAATTTTTCGCTTATTTTGTGTTTATCCCCGTTGCTATGTAATTTTCTCCTCGGGTATTTTCTATTCTATTAAGCTCTTGTGGGATTTATTCAAATCCACTTTTATTGGGATTTTAAAGTGTCTTTTAATGAATTATATGCCTTCTTAGATTACTACTCATTGTGAGTAATTGTTTTTTATATTAGTTGTAACACAAATTTGTTACCAGTACATGATTGTTCTTTATAAATTCCTGACTGTTCTCCTATATATATTCTGTATTTATTTCAATTCTGTTTTGAGGTTCTGCTTTACAACCTCCATGAGCTAGTCACTCTTATACCTCTATCATGTATCAACTGATTGAAGATCCTAACCCAGAATGAGATTTAGATCACAATTTCAGGACATCGCGAGAAATTTTTAGTGAAAATTTCAAATTTTGATGATGATGATGACATGATCTACGAGAATTTTTGATTTTTATCCTTTTTTTTTATTTATCAATTCTTCTATAATATTTATTTAGTATTATAAATTCTAGATGTTTAATAATTATTATTGAGCAGTTATTAACAATTTAGATTATAACATATGACAACGACCTGATTAGTATAATCCGTTTCCGAACCACAATGAATATGATCTGGGTTAGTTTCCAAACATTCAGATCATGATTGGATTAATTCACAATAATTTGTATTATAACTTGTAGTTCATATATTGTACAGATATTTCAAATTCGCTTATATTTCTTGTCATATGAGTATTTTTCTATTGGTTTAATATTATTCTGTGATTAGTGATAAAAATCTTTTTTTCTCAGCATGCAAGAAACATTTCCTGTTCTTTTTTACATTTTGAATTTGATTTGAACCAATAAAGATCATACTTGATAAGTTGTGGTAATAAATATTTATAACCAATGTCATATTGAAGTTAATAGTTTATTTCAAAATTGCTGCAATTGGTTTAGTATATAATAGCACCAATAAACACTCTCACTCCTGGTAAATTTTTATTTTGATGAAATCTTATACTACAAGAATGAATATTATATTGATGACTACTTTTAGGTCCCCGATGATCAATACATAGGTATTTGAAAGCACAGAATATGTATTAAAAAGAGTACACTTTGATGTTTCCTTGCCACAATCCACAAAAATCACATTTATAACATAGTTGGCTAGTTGTTTAAATATCAATCAATAATACACAATTTTCAATTAAATATGATCTATTTTGTTTTAGCTTTGTGCAGTTTTTTACAAACATTAATTTATGGGCTGATATGGCTAATTTATCAGAAGAATTTAAGAGTAACGTAAATCGTCTTAAAGATAATTTTAATGTAGCTCACAGTACATTTAAAAAGTATTGTTTTCTGTTTTCTAAAATATTTGTTCCACCAAATTTAGTAGAATTAGAAGCGTCTAAGCATCACAGAAATAGAAAATTGAGGTAAGTGATCTTTAATTATTCAACTCATTCGTAGTATAATAAAAACAATATATTAGTTGTAATTTGGCAACTAGTGCTGGAAGGTGGCCAAAAAAGACAAGTCGCCTGGGAGCTAGTTGAAATCTCTAATCAGTCCCTTTGAAATACAGAGTTCGGTGTAAGTCAGGCAACAAATTTAGATAAGAGAAAAAAATGCAACATCAAAATGAATTTATTGAAAGAAATTACAAATGGGACAGAAAAATGGTTATTCTAAGTGCTCAAATTGATGCCAATCTTGATCAATGCATTTATGCTAACATTTATCAATGAAGAGGCAGGTCTCGTGAGTGTGTGTTGGATCCTTGTATTTGCCCACATACATTTTCGTGCATAACTTTGGTCCATCCATAGTGAAAAAGTACAGACTCACGAAACATTCTACATGAATACCTGTCGATTATTTGATGGAATATTTGTCTTTTTTAGATTCACACATAAATATATCTATATTGTAAGACTAGCTCAATATACCCATTATATCTTCCAAATTAATGATCATGTACAGTGAAGTAATTGAAAAAATATTTAAATGAATACAGTATCAATCCTCATCATATTAAATATGTTGACTATTTTAAGCATTTCGTGTACACTTTTATAGAGTTTTATAGACTTTTACTTTGTAGTTAATGCAAAAATTAATTCACACAAAAATAAATTTTAGTGTTTCTCATCACAAAAGGAGCATGTAACATTTACATAAAATATGTACCCTTTTATACGTAATCAGACAGAAGTTATGAATGAATTTATAGAAATATTCTATTTTATATTATCTGCATAACGAAATACATTATAATTAAAGTAATGTTGACATTATATTATATTTAAATCTATCCTATATTCAATGCATCAACTTAGGTGACCTAACAAAATTAAAATTTTATAATTCTTCTATACTAACTTGATATCTGTCAATCACTACTGTAGTATTCTTCTGTGATATTAATGTAATATAAAAGTTGATTTTTCATGATTGTATGTTCTTTATTATTGAAAATTAATTTTTAATAAAAATATTTTGTTCCAGGCCTGTTATGTGCAATAGTTCCAAAGTTTTTGAATTTATATGGAATCTGTTCATAACTTTAAAAGCATCAGACTCGCAGTATAGTACAGAATTAGTGAAATCTTTTCATTTACTCTTTGCTTGCCTTGACTTAGCGTTCAAAAATGCTTTTTTGGGGAAAAGAAGGGATCTTCTAAATCCAAATTTTGAGTGCTTACCTCCAAATTGGAATCATCCTGACTTTGTGTCACCTTCAGAGGCTCCTTGTTTAATAGGTTATTTCTGTAAAGAAATGGTGACAGAAGCCATGCATACTAAAATCTATGATTTGAAGATACTTATTGGAAATCTAATTAACAACAAAGTGTTGACAGCCGATTCAAGACATTTTACTGGATTATTTGATCAAAATACTTTTGAAAGTAATTTTAAGAATGTTGTCAATACATATGATGCCCATTTACTCAATACAGTAGATGTAGATGAAAAAATATTTTTGGGTAATGTATTATGATTCTTAATATTACAATCTAATTAACTATTTTATAAATTGTAAACTTGTGATTCTTTTGATGAGTTAATTAAATGTTTTATTTTTTTTAGCTGAATATCGTAGACGACTATTAGAAGAGCAACAAAACCAGATTAATTTTGAACAAAGTGTTAAAGCATCGCCAATGTCATATTCGGGTAAATATGTACAAAATAATTTCTTTATCATCTGACTAATTTTTTTAATTGCCATATACAATCCAAAACTATTATGTATCAACTTGTTTAGTAATATGTTATTACAAGCTGAAAAAATTATTTACATTTCTACAAATTGAATGAGTTTTTTTTTTATAATATCAGGATATACAATGTGGTCCATACGTATGGAATAAATTCAATTTTAGCGTTATTATGTACTATGTGGGAAAATCTGAAACAATTCGATTTTTATTCTTAAATTGACAATTCGCAGTATGAAAATATCTCCTTCCAGCATTATAAGCACCCCTTCGAAATTTTGAATAAAAAGGGGGTAGTGTGGCACCTTTTTGGGAAATGGATTTAGAATTAATTTTTAAGATGTAAAATTTTGATAATGTCTCTATCCCAAAACTTTACGTAGAATGAAGATAATAATATCTCATAATATTTAGAATGTATTTTTCAATGTACTTTACAATTAAATCAAATGTTCGAAATGTCCATAATTCACTTTTCCTCATTTAAATAATTTGTAGCTGTACGTTCAAAATGCGATGGAACTCCGTCTTGTTGGTAGTAAATAGATCGATCTCTCTCATTTGGATGATTAACATCAGAAAAAAGTCTTTGTAATGTAGGCGCTAAGAAGTTAATTAAAAAATCTAGATAAACTTCACCATTTACTGTGCCCTCAAAAAAATATGGACCAATAATTTTATTGTTAATGGCCCAGCCCAAAAGTTCACTTTTTTAGAATATTGAGTATGAACCTCACAAATCCAGTGAGGATTTTTTCTGCTCCAATATCTACAGTTCTGTTTGTCAACCATTTCGTTTAAATGAAACGTCACTTCATCAGAAAAAACTATTTTGTTTTTGAACTGCAAATATGCGTTCATTCTATCCATCATCAATTGACAGAATTCTTGCCCTCTATCAGGATCATCTTCATTTAACTTCTGAACCAACTGAACTTTGTAAGGGCGGTATTTTTTTTATGCAAAACTCTCAGAATAGATGATTTACTTACATCATTGTCGGCGGCAAGTTGTCGAGTTGTTTTATGCAGATTTTCCTCAATCTCTAGAAGTACATCTAAATTTTTTTCATCAGTAAATTGAACATTTCTACATAGTTTTTCAGTATTTTTTATTTTATTATGGTCTTGGTTAGGTTAGGTTCGAATTTTGGTTTTTTAGTCTTGCAGAATATTGATATGAATTTGAAGAAAATTTATCCAATTCAAACAAATATAAAATTAATGTATTGAACATACCAAAGGTTCCAGTATTTCCCACAACTGTATAAAGATTTAAGAAAAAATGTACAAAAAAACTGAAAGCAATGAATCGGCATTGTTAAGCTTCAAACTTGGTATGCTATACAATACTTCTCATTTATGATTTTATATTGGTCAAGAGTATTTCTTAATTTCAATGAGTCTAAGAGTCATGTAAATTGTGAGACAGATTTAATAAAACTCATTGACGACTCTCAATTACTTCCCAAAGAGGCTGTCAGCTGGCCATACCATTAATTGGATCTCGATCTCTCGAGGAGAAAATAAAAAGTTCATATGAAAATATTCCATCTGATAACTGATAACTACACCGGTTCAGACGATTCCTGGTAAATTGTCGTGGAACTCTTCAATTTGTTAAAAGGATTTCAGGTACTCTGGACAAATATATCTGTTGTGTCCTTATTATATCATCGCATATTTCTTCAAGATAGCATAAGACAAAATCTTGTCGATTTACATTAATTACATGCCCATGGCGTTAACCTGGCCTTTGTTTTTTCCCCGTCTATTGAAACCTTTTAAATGCTCTTGAAAGTGACGATTGTGCTATTTGGAGTCTGGTTTTGGTGACCGTTAGGGTTAATCGTAAAGTTAATAGTTCGAATCAGTGTTTAAAAAATAATTTTATTTCAAAGAGAACGATTGAGAGACTACAAAATTAAGCCAGTGAAGACACCTTAAGCTTTTTTAAGTACATAAATAATAATAAATCAAAAATCAAAATTTTTGAATTTTAGCGGAGTGTTCAGTTATTACTTCTCCCCAAAATAATGGAAGAAATGGAATTGTAAGTTATGAAATAAAATTTATCCGTTTTGAAATATATTTTATTGGAAAAACTTATTTTAGGCCACACCACGTGCACCTGATACTCCTTTAACTGGTAGAAGTTATTTACCTAGAGAGGCAGACACTTCACCTTTATCAGTTGACAAGTTTTTAACGCAGAAAATTACCCGATTGCATAATATCTTGAACAATAGATCTCCTGCCCCTAGTGAATACCTCCTAAAATTGTTTGAGTAAGTTTTATATAGAAACCATTATTGTTATATATTTTTTTTTTATTTGAAAGTGGTATCTAGTGTGGATATCACTACATAAAATGATTTTATGTTAAACAATATTGTTGATATACTTTTCCAAATTAGATCAGTTGTCAAATTTTATACGCAATATTGAATATACAAAGTGGTTCAAAATTATGTACACTAACTTCTAGAGGTGCTATTCTGTCCATATGGTAATTATCCATCTAAAATTTCTAAACTTATGATGTTCCTTTACGATATGTTTTCAATATTTTGAAACCCCGTTTTAGTGTTTATATGAAAAGCTGTATTTTTTACAATATTGACTAAATACGAAGTTGTAAAATTCATAACACTGCAATTTTTTTATTTCTGTAGCTAATTCGCTTTAGTTCAATGGTAGATACAAGACCTAGCTTAATTAAGTAACAATAGTCTAAAACACTAGTGAGAATCAAAATGATGGCTAAGGAATGTATTGCTAAGTAAGAATTTCCATATTTTCAAGTGGCACTTTGATTTTCAGTGGAAATTTATTGTCTCCACTGCACTGACAATTTTGGGAGACAGATAATAAGCAAAGAAACAAACAGGACAATTCCTCAATAGGATGACAATAGATAATCAAGACTATTTCCATCTGTCCATTAAGTCTTCTTTTGTATATATTTTACAGAATAACAATCAGTGAAAGTAATTGTGAGCTAAATACATATTCTGACTCACATGTTTGCACTACATTCTGGTAAAATGAAGTGGAAATCCAGTGAGGCAGTTGAGTTTACTATAATGTCTACTGGCGTTTCCATAAAGCCTATACTGGCAGGTTGGATTTGAGCTGCTTACCTATTTTACAGTGATACCAGAAAATTTTTCCAACTCTATATATTCAATATTCTATAAAATGAACCACTTAAATATAATTATTTATCCTTCTTAGATCTTGTAGAGTGGATCCTACTTCAAAAATTCAAGACATTTTAAATAACTTGACTGAAAAATTTATATCTGCTTACACTAACTCATTCCAAAATTGCAAAGAAGATGCGAAAACCGTAGATCAATATGCTATTACCCTATTTTACAAATTCATCGAAAATATTTTGAAAAATGAGAAGAAAATCAGAACCGATATATCTGTAAGTACAAATAATTTTTTTGAACATTTTAAGTGTTACCATACAACCTTCATAATCAGGATTAAAACCAAAGAGATCCGGTTAAACATATAACATTGCAGCAAATTTCTTTCATTGTAAAATAAAAAAATGTTCATTTCAAAACAACTTAATAATGGTATATAAACATTAATTATGTTCTAAACAACGATGTTATTTTTATATATTATTGTCTAAAGTAAGTTGTAATTTATGTTTGTCTAACACTTGGACCGTAGTTTCTGAGAAGTCCCAACGTAAGGGAAATCCCACAGTTTTTTTCTATAGTTCAATAAAATTTAATGTAAAATATTGGTCGGAATTATCAAGTACTGTTAAATCCGGATTATAAAGTATACAATGTAATGAAAATACTTGTTTGGATTACTGAAGAATCTAATCCGATTTATTGAGGTTGCTATGCTATTTCATAGTCTATATGAATATTGTCCTGTTATTTATAGGATCTAGTTCAAAAAGACATATTTTATATGTGTATGTTCACATGTTGTATGGAGATAGTTCTTTTTTCACATAATTGTCCACAAAAGTTTCCATGGATTCTAGAAGTATTTGACATACAACCACTTCATTTTGTCAAAGTCATTGAACTAATTGTTAGATCCGGAGGAGGTCAACTATCACGGGAAATAATAAAACATTTAAATAAGGTAAGCTTTGTGTTATGCACCTACATAGAAATAATACTACCAAACAAGGTACTTAAAAATATTCCGTTTGCTCATTAATGAGTAGTAGGAAGCACATCAAATATGTAATCTTTTTTATTTGAAAAATCTCGACAACTGTTTTCCCATAATTTCTTTGGGCGTCTTTTTTAGTATTTTTACTTATATCTTTAAGTTTCCTTTTATATTTTCATTTTATATTGTATCCTATGTGGTGGTGACACCTTTGACTTTTGTACTCAGTCTACCTTCTGCCACACACAACTTACATGCATGATCGCCATTGCAGTACATTCAACATTACGAGCGTTTTCGAACTTGAAGCATTTTGTTATGATCAACACAAGTAAATGAACTTTCCCTAACTAACATTTGTATTAGTCGGGTTTTGTACAGTTTTTTTCAGAAAAAAATTGAAAGTGGAAATTGGTTTTTATAAACTAAAAAAAAAATGAATTTTCATAAATTCCTTTTGGATGTAACACCAAATTTTTGTATTTGATCTTGCAATATTTCCATTTCTTTTTCTGTATAATTAAATTTTTTCAATACCTACTTCCTTTTTCTCAATTGATTTCATTTTTAATTTCTTTTATCACTAGGGCTTTGTGTTAATTTTGCTTTTAGAAGGTAATTATTGCTTTATATCTCTGCACTTGGCATGAACCTCATATCTCCCGTCTGTTCTTATGACTTTTGTTTATAAGAACATAATGATTAAATGTTAATATAGATAAACATATAATTATACATTTTAGATCGAGGAAACTGTTCTTGAAAGTTTGATGTGGAAATCTAATAGCTTAATTTGGGAAGCTATTAATAATTCGGGAGAAATTATTCCAAAATTTGAAGAAACTGCTCTTCCTGGTCAACTTTTGTATAGTGCAGCAAATGGAAATAGATCCGATTCAACTGAAAATTTAAATAATTCTGGTGTGTACCATACTTTTTAATTGTGATTGTTAATGTAAATATGTCAGAAATATAATTTTAATGAATCGCTTCATTTTTAGATGAACAACCAATACTGTCAGCACTTGAACGTTTTCAATCCCCTAATAACAGGCAATTGCTCCCAAACGTTTCTGCTGGACAGTCATTATTAATTGAAAGCAACCCCTGCGTACCTCGCAGACCTGGTAGTTTACCAATAATATTTAGAAAGGTAAGGATAGAAGTTTGAAATTGGCTCCTCATTGATCCAAGACTAACGTTATCAGGAGGCATTTGACTGATACAAAGTTTGCCTTTAAAGTTTTTACAAAAAGTAAAACAGAAACGAACAAGTTCAAAAAAGTGTTTTATAGCTTTTCAAAATACATTTTTACATAGGAACATGGTTTTGAAAGTCTTCAACAACTTTTGTTTGACAGTGGAGAATAAGAAAAAGTCATTAGTTCATAAATCGGTTGAAAGGGAGCAGTAAAATAATAATTCGATGCTCATTCCCTTTCACATATTCAGTTGATTGACGTGCTTTATGTAGAATCCACCTGAAACATCTTTCTCACACCTAAATGTTCATGCAAAATAGTCTGCTATATCATAAGAGACGCCTCTACCTGTCTGTAAATCAGATGCTGATATCCTCTTTATCATTTTGTGCACAGTATCGATGTTTCCCTGAATGATAACCAATTTCGGCCGAGCTTCTCGACATTCATCATTGACGAACGCAGGATCATGACGAAATTCTGCAAATCAATTGTAAACAGTCTTCTCTGTGCTTTATTACTAAAAGTTGCACCAAGCGATTCTATGCATTTTTGTTGAGTAAGGCCTTTTTTAATATCAAAAATCATCCAATATAAGTTGTCACGGGTGATTCTCATTTTTGCACAAACTTAATTCTTTTAAACATTCCATATCAACAACTTGGTCAATTTCTAAGTTGCCAGTGGCTTCACAATAACAAACGTCAATGTTCACAAATACACTGGTGATTCGATTGTAAAAACTTAAAAGGTCATACAAATTTTTACAATATTTTTGAGGTTTATAATATTTTTACAAAAACAAATATAGTAATTTAACTGTTCAATAAATTGCAATTTACAGATTCATTTTGTATAATCATATATTTTTAGTTGTTGGATTTACTTTAATTCTATATTTTGATTCCATTAAATACATAATTTCTGATTGCATCTAACAGAAAAATTCGTAAAGACTCAAAAAAATTTCATACAATTTAAAAGTCTAAATAGAAAACCTCGCAACTCCAGACCTCCTTTTTTCTTAAAGCTAACCACAATCCATGTTAATTCTTCAATTATTTTCTCGAAATTTGATATCTGGCTACTATTTCTCTCCTTAATTAAAAAAAAAACAGGTTAAGTCATTAAAATTTTTTATTGTTAATTTTTTTGTGTCTACTGTAAAATTTGGTGGAGTTACGAGGGTTGCTAATTAAGCCAATGATATATAAACTTGGTCTTGTTTATTTTTCTATTTATTTATATGTTTGCTTCATATATTCTTTCAACTTCTCTTTGTACAATCTTTGAATGTGTTTCCACCACTTAGTTATTATTGTTCTGTGAAGTTGATAATTGGTTTTACCCCTAATTCTAATTGTATCTTTTCTTTTCACCACTCTTTCTAATCAACATCTAGGATTCACATTTATAAGTCAAAACTGGTTAATAAACGGTTTTTTTGAGATTTCTCTTTTATTCATAAATTTTTATCATTCATTTCTACATCTGACCTCTGATCTCTCATTTTTTTTTATTATTACTTCCCAATATTTGTATTCTATTCTGACATTGTCTATTTTAATTTCCGTATACATTTTAGACTTCCTAATAGCAATTTATTTGTTCTTGTAATCACAATCATAAGTCAAAACTAGTCAATAAATAGTTTTTTTTTCAGATTTCTTTTTTATCAATAAATTTTTATCATTCATTTCTACATCTGATCTTTCCGTTTCTTTAAGTATTACTCCCCAATATTTGTATTCTATTCTGACATTGTCTCTTTTAATTTCTGTATACATTTTTAGATTTCCTAATAGCAATTTATTTGTTCTTGTAATCATTTTTCGCTCCCTATTATTAATACTATATTGTCTGCATAACTCATTTCAGCAATTTCGATTCTTTCTAGATTTTTAAACAATTTTTTTTCTGTCACTTTTTTCAATGGTGTTGTCTATATGTTGTACAATGTTATGCTTAGTAATCTGTATTAATCTCTAAAAAATTCTAAATACATCTGATTTGTAATATGAAGTTCTTTCATATATATTTTGAAGATATAACAGATAGATAATCCGGATAGCAGTTGTAAATATGCCTTATATAGTGGTGTCTTAAAAATAATTATATTCAAATGTATAGAGATTGATAGAATCCATCTATCTACAAATATTTTCAGAATATATTTATGCTTATAAATTATTCTATAGTCAACATTATCACAGCCTATGAACCCCAAAGGCTAAGTAACTTAGCAGCTCATGCCAAATATTCCTTATATTCTATCCAGATTAGAAAATCTTTACTAAAAGCATATATCTTATGCTAGCACTTAATTGGTAGAAAACATAGAAAGACAACTATCTTTACTATTTTCATATTACTTACATTATATTAATGTGTTAAATTTTTCAAAAACTTGGACTCACATTAAAGTAATAATTGCTTCTGTACATTTAATATTGTCTTAAATTAAAACACAGAACTTTAAAACCTTCCCTCTAATTTAGAATTAAACCTAAGAAAAATTGAATATATTTTTAATACATTAATCTAAAAATTTTCAGTTCTACAACTTAGCTGGAATTCGGATGGAACATTTGTGTTTAAGACTAGGGCTGTTGGATACAGAAGTCAAACAAAAAATATGGACTGCATTTGAACATTCCATTCAAAATAGTGATTTGATTAGGGATCGGCATTTGGATCAACTGCTGATGTGTGCTGTTTATGTAATTTGCAAGTTAACTAATTCGGATCTCAAGTTTCAAGACATAATGAAGTTTTACAGGGACCAGCCACAAAGCAGCAGTGATGTTTATAGGCATGTTTTAATCACAAGACAAATTACTGATGAAGGTATGTATCCTGTTTCAGTTCATAAATGTAATTTTCTGTAGGTTTGTAGGAAATGGATATCTGAATTCCAAGAATTTGAAATATTTAATTGAGATTGTTTATTTGAGTTGTCTAATGCAATGGGCTACTGATTGTAATTTAATGTAATAAAATTATATAAAAAGATTTTAATTACAATCTTCCAGTGTAAATTTTAATAGAACATCTCGTTAAATTAAAATGGAATTAATTAATTAATTGCTTCATTGGATTTTCACTCTACCAGATTTTAGGTTAAATGTGTGACTGACGATTTGCATCTGGCTCGCGTTTGCTCTGACAATAAGCTACGATATTATGATAAAAAAAAAACAAAAATGATTGCCGGGTTTATCTCAAAATGATTTCTTTGGGTTACCTGAAATAAAATGTTTGTTAAGACTTTCGGAGAACTACAAATCTCGATTAATTCAATTTTGTAGTTGAATTAGAACTGAACTCCAGAGAGATGTGACAACATTTGTTTGCAATAAACCGTTTCCAAGTCATTATGACAAAATATCCTAACAATTTTTTTTGTAAGTTAAATTATTCTTGAGATTTTCCATCACAAATAACCCTATTTAAAAAGCGATCATTAAAAAGTTCTCATTTTAGTGGGATTGTTTAAATTCCACTCTTTTTTGATATTAAAAAATCAGTAGTGTTCAAAGAGTGGAGTAGGAAACCAGTAAAAAAGATAAGTTTATAATAATTTATCGAGAAGTTTTATTGTAATTTTGAAAGGTAGATTGGAAGCAATATGGTAAAAAGTTTTATATTCATATTGCGGTGATCTTAAAAATATTTTCCTAAACCATATGTAAATTTGTGGTAGACACTGAAATTGATTAATAGAAATAGTTTTGAAAAATGTTCAAATAATAGATTAATTGATATAACCGCACTTTTTCATAAGCACTTTGACGGCAATAATATAAATTTGTTATATTCGCATCAATTGGCGACAATAAGGAAGAATTGATCTGGAATGAAGACAATTCGTTATTTAGATGACTCAACAACTTTCTAACATTGCTTTCAAATTGGATAGATATATGTCAGCTTTTTGTAGCATCATTCTCCAAAGTCTCAAATGACACCAAAAGATATGCCTTAAAAACGATCATAAGCTTGAGAGTAGTTATTATAACTAATTTGAAGAAACTCCTACCTACATAAGCAATCTCAGTGATTATTTCAAGTCTATGATTAGGGCAAACTAAACTAACTCATTTACCTAATGAAACTCGAAGAAAATCCAGTTCTTTAGATGTAATGTGACTATAACTGAGAATTATATTTTCATGGATTGTTCTAAATAACTTGCTTAAAAAAAATCTGAATTGTCCAAAACATTTGGAACCCTATTTTGGGACAATAGTGATCAAAAATTAAAATATTTCTAAAATAGATTTAATTTATTTAATTCGTTATAATAACCTACTATTCCGTCGCTAAAACAGAACTTCTATGTTTAAATAAAAAAGATATATGTTCTAATAATGTAAAATGTAATTGAAGAACGTATCGAATATACCCCAATCTTCTGCGGCTCCGTTTCTTAAAGCGGTGGTTAGTAGACAATTTTATAACATGTGTATTTTTAAAAAACATTTCAACCCTTACTATTATGCATTAAAGCTTCCAAACGAACATTGAAATTTAACATGACATTTTAGACATCTTACACGACATCAGCGACTTCTTTGGCAAACTCAAACGAGGTAACACGTATTTCATTTGGATCAGATTCATTTTCGTTTCATATATATGATCAATCAATTACTGACAAATAACAAATACACTTCATATATATTTTCACATAATATTACTGATGAATTATCATTTTTTGACTAAACATTATTATGTAAATTTGTTCTTTAATTTATATTTATAGGCGGAGTAACTATTCCTGAAGACCGTAGTGACCTTATTAAATTTTATAATTCTGTGTATATTGAAGTTATGCGAAGATTTGTAAGCCAATTCAGAAGTACGGGACAGGTAAATATTTTATAATTGTTATTATCATGTGAATTAGTTGGTAGTTCAACTGTTGTTATTTATTCTGAACATGAATATTTTATATCTTTTAATTCATGAGTGGAAGATGAAATTTTTGCTTTTGTTCTATTATAATTGCTAAAATATTGTTGATTTTCAAGATACAATATGCCTATTTTTTTCCTTGACTTTTTGTGATTTTATACATTATGAAGACAATGCATT
This sequence comes from Diorhabda carinulata, assembly GCF_026250575.1. Lineage (NCBI taxonomy): Eukaryota > Metazoa > Arthropoda > Insecta > Coleoptera > Chrysomelidae > Diorhabda > Diorhabda carinulata. The sequence continues at coordinate 67,022,970 of NC_079472.1, forward strand.
AGATGAAGATAGTTGACTTTTTGTATTTTCAAAAATTGCTCCGTATCACTACGGAATCGACAATCTTTTGAATCGGAGCATTTTTGAAGCTAGCTCAAAATCATTTCCAAATATCTGAAGAGCTTGAATAATTATTTTTTATTTTTGTTTCTACCAGCAGTTTTTTATATATTTATTATTAAATACGCCTTGAAGCATCTAAACAATCAATATCTAATATGCTGATATATTTATATACGATTGTTTGTTAACATTTTTATAAAATCTTAAATCACTTCATCCACCTTCCCAGGAATATCATTATAGGACCTTTTATTCTTCCTATCGTCTAAACTTTGAAACTCTAAGGTCCCTTCAAGAACATTCTAATTAGGTCTCTTGAACTCTCTCACAATTAGTGGTGGCCGGTATGCTCTGATTATGCTCTATCTACCAACCAATAAGATCTGTATTCAAACTCGGTACGGAAAACATGAAAATAAAAATTCTCTGAGCCACCTTTGGAATGAAATATCAAAGTATCAACTTTATTCTGTACAGTACAGATACGGAACATAGACATTCAGAAATATGGTTATACTATAGATCTGTGTTCACTGAAAAGAGTAAACCGTCTGATCACAGATATGGCACAATAAAAATCAGTAGAATATCATTTGGATATTTAAATAGCTTACACATTGTTTCAAATTTTTCATTTTTATTTTAATAAAAGTTAAATAAAATATCTTTCCAGAATACTATAAATATGGTTGCATTTGATTGAATATTTATTTGTATTTCAGAGAAGCAATTTATTACTCAGTCCACTGCCAGCAGTAAAAAGAGATTTAACATCGTCAAGTGTGCAAGTTGTTGGAAACGTCTTTGTACGTCGATTTGAAAGTCCATCTACAGGTTCAAGTGATAGCTTCAATTACGTTTTTAATCGTAGTCCTTCTAAGGTAACAATTTGATTAATTTAACAAAATCCAATTACATTAAGATACACAATTCTCTACAAAATGTGTAATACAATTATTTAGGTGGAAAATATCTTTATTTGCAAAAAGGTTCTGGTGATGGAATGAAATTAATATATTTTCACTATAAATGGACAAAGCAACATACATATTTGTGGAAGGTTAATTCGTATTATTTTTTATAACCTGTTGCCCATGATCGTAGCCCGAGAAAACTTTTCGTATCATAATAAAATAACTTGGAAACTTTTTGTAGTGAATTTAGAAATATCCGTGTAAAACTTCAATCAACTTACAATCTACTTAAAGTTAATTTTAAAAAATTAAAAACAATATTAAATCAATTTTAATTGTAATAAGGGCCCAAATAATGTATTCCTTTCAATATCTCAAATGTTCAGCTACCACAAAGTTGGATTCTTTTTCCCCTTAATTCGTGAATATTTGTAACTCATTGAAAGTCATGTCAATCAACGAACAACAAATAAAAGTGAGCCAAATCCTCACTCACACATTCCCCCTACACTACGGTAAATTTCACTGTTGAAATTTACACTGGCACGTTACAATTAGTTATTAGGTTAAAGGTTTGACATATATATTTTGTAAATTTTTTTTCATTATTATGATATGATGTATATCATTAACTTGGGAAAGTCAAATACGCTACACTGAGTTGCAAACTCAAATGTGATTGAGAAATTTTTGATTGTTAACTGAAGTATGCAAGAATAATTGGAATTATATGATTTGCTAATTCCCACAAGCCATAGTTACAAAAATTTGTGTGTGGTGAGCTTAGAGTGTGCAGCTGGATTAACTAACCTATGCCCGATTCTTTACTTCAGGTCCACATTTTCTATACCTCTTATTATTGCCCAATATGACGATTCTTCAGTTAAAGATATCTATTTTCTATATTTCAGTATAGCCACTCCCTTGCCTATATTATGCAAAGATCCAGTTAAATAAACTATCAATATCCAGGGTCGTTGGTGTACCTGTTGACTCTTCCTCTACAGTAATATTATAGTCTTATAGAATATTTTATTCTTCCTATGATCTAAACTTTAAATATGTTTATATAAAATAAAACTAAATATCTTTTTCATTACAGGATCTTAAAGATATAAACAAATTGGTCAACAACAGTAGGGTTGCAGGCAAAAGACTTTTGATTGATGGTGACTTAGACAAAGAAATACCTCCCAACAAAAGACTTTCTAATCGGAAAGTTCATACTCTAGTGGAAGAACGCAGGAATCAAAATGGAGAGTAATCATTCAGTGAATACTTAATTGTATGAAAATTCAATACAAAATCACTTCATTTGATTTTGTACAATTTTTTTACTGAGTGATATTAGTTATCATAACATTGGAATTGGAAAATTTCTGTAAATACTAGGTTTATTATTAGCATTGCCACTATCAAATTATCTGTTCAATAAAGCAAACAATTTAAATATGAATTTGAAATATTATAATTACAATAATTAATAAAATGATTTTTCACTAATTACTGAATATTAAGTTTTGTGACAAAATACATTACTGTGACTGTTGGGTATGATTTGTTTCAGCGATAACTATATTTTGGGTTTTGGGATTCACACACCTAAGTGTTTGAAAACAATCTCCAATTAAATAATAATTGTAACCAGTAATCGTAGATATAGATTAAGATCGCATCGCACTGCAACCTTAAAGTTTACTGTGCATCACATCAAAGCTATTTTTGACATCCACAGCTTACCTTACAGTTCTAATGTAAAAGATTTGGATTTTAGGTTTAGTACTGAAGATATCTCAATATCAATTAAAAATGTAAGTGGCGATGTTAATTAAACAAAATGATTTTATTGCAATACATACGTTATTATAGTTTTTAAATTCACTTTTATGGGTATTGTGATTGCCAAAACATTCAATCAAATTACAATTGTTTTAATACTCAATTATATTTCGTAACTTTATAATTATAAACAATTTAAATATGTTTTTGATCTCTTTTCTGCACTTAACATGTTTTTATGTAACATATCCATTAAATAAGTTGAAATTTCTACTACCTTTTGTGAATATTAACTTGAACTCAATGTTTACTACCACTATCACAGTTGAGGATTGGTAATATACTTAACTTTGTTGTATTGTGATTACTAATTATTGACCTGCATCGCCCAGGATCAAAGTGAAAATTTTCAACTAGTAAGTAGAAATCTTTTGATTGTTTTCTTGATTGGTTTTCTCTTTGATAAATGATTTTTCATAAACTTAGAAAGAAAATATTTTTATGAAATATTCATAATTTCTCGATAAATATTTGTGAAATACGAATTGAATAAAGAAAAATTTTAATTTATATCGTGAAAAACATGTTGAATTTTATTCTGTTTATTTCTCGAATATTACTAATTCTTTGAACCTCACCATATAAAAGTATATTGTAAAAATCTTATTAATATGGAAACCAATATAGTGTGGAAAATATCTTTTACATATATTATATTCATATTAATTTTTATTTAAAAAATACGTCATTTTACGATAAAATTCAAACAGAAAAACTGAAAATTTGAGTTGTGAAATGTATTGGGCTGATAAATGTTGTTTTATGAACTTCATTTACTTCCTTAACGTATTGTGTGTTTCGTGATTGTTAATTATTATTATATTGATTGTATAGTCTATGATTTATTTAAACTAGTATAATTTTCGCCTCAAGATGGGAACTCATAATATTTATTATCATGCTTTATGAATTGATGACACCTTCCCCCCTCTCCCAAAAAAGAAAAACTGAGAAGCATGTTTATTGAAGTTTTATGTATATTTCATTTTATGGAGATTTAATTGAAGCTACAAATATATTCTACCTTTTTTATTGGCATATAAATACCCTCATATCAAATGCAAATTCTTGAAACATTGTGTATGCTTTGCTCAAATAGATTTCATAGTAGCAAACACCTCTACATCTATGGTAGAAGTTTTTGTTTGTAGTGGGATTATTTATGGCAAAATTGGTTGGCACACCAAAGTGTTTGAACTCCAATATATTTTCGATCTTCCGAAAACTTATTTATTCATGGTCAAGTACAATATAAAAATATGTATAAAATTATAACAATAATAAAAAATACTTACATCAATTAGTTAAGAATTGCGGTGTTTAATTATATAACACCTTAATTTTTATTATTCTAATACTTTTATACATATTTTTATATTGTAATTCAACAAGATTCCAATACCAGACAATGAATACGTAAGTATTCAAAAGGTTGGAAATATATTAGAATTAGTACACATTGGTGTATACATTGTGAAAACATTTGGATTTGGCTTCTCAGTATTTCTATTAGTTCAACATTAGGTGTAATTATAAAGTTCCTGTTGAATTTAGTTTATATCTCACGAAATTAATAATCATTTTATGTAATTTTATTTTTATGATACTATGTAGAATTTCACCAAATATTAAATCAGAAACTTGGAATTAAAAATGAAATTTCACCAATGAATTCTACTTTGATACGCCCTTACAGCTTTGTATACATATTTGGATTAGTGTAGCTTATTTACTTATGGAATTATGGAATATACGTGGTAAATAAACTTCATGCTCTTTCCTGGCCGCCATCTGCTTCTTTGTTTTTCTGTTTCTATTTCCATATTGTTCTGGGTTCCTATTGATATTCATCTGCCATTTGGTCTCACTGATTTTTCTACATATGCGTATTGAGGTACCTATTGGTACCTCAATTGGTTGAGATACCAAGCTTTTCTTCAATAAATATTTACCAATGTTACTAAAACATATTACTGCCACTATTCTTGATGCTTCTTCTTTTTCTATCGATTGTTATTTGTGTTTTTTTATGTACTAAGTCCTTAACCACTTGTAAGCTTTATTCATTGAGAAATGTATTCTGCCTGAATCATGGTCTCAGGTTCTTGGTTACTAACTCTATATCATTCACTTATAGCCCCTAATTACTTTGCCATCTTTCAAATTTCCCTATGGCTTTTACCTTTCCCACAGCTTTTTTTTTCGTTTTAAATTATGTTTCGTGTCTCCATTAATGTTTTCCTAAATGTATCTGTCTTCTGTTCCTTGTTTATTCTCTATTACTGGTTTCTTTCTTTTAAGATATTTCATTTTCAATTTGCGTAATTTTTCATTAATATTTTCTTTCTGTTGAAAATACACCATCTTAATTTAGGATTACTTTTTTGGCCAAAACCAATAATAATTTTTTATTAAATAATGTAACAATATAGTTTGGAATACAGAACAGATTTTGTTATAGTCCTAATATGGTCCCAATCAAATATTTATATTTACATTGTGTTTTATGTATTTTTGTTTGCATAACTATTATGTTGAAGTGATTTTAGTAAATTAATAACAGGGGCAATTTGTAGATATTCATAAATTTTATTTATTATAGTATACTATACAAATACTCGTGTTTGTTTTCTCCCATCCTTTGATGTACTGTAATTTATGAAAATAAATTTTGATGTCCTCTTCTTGACCAGTTTCTGTTAACATGTACTAAATTTTTTCGTAGGGTAAGTGGGGGTTAGAACGTCCCTTTTTTTAACGCGAAGAAATTATTTTGAGAATGTCCATGCAAAGGTGCTCTTGTAAAAATTCTTATATCACTATTTTTCAATTTATGTAACGTCAAAAGATATTTATTTTCAACTGTAACTTCATAATACTCATTAATTCTCCAAAATTACCTTTTATTAATATAGGAAGGAATGAGTGGTGCAACTTAGTTATTCTAATATTTACAATTACTCCCAAAACTGTAACCATCTGTTAAAAAAATAAGCTTCCCACATCCCTCCTTTAAAGTTTTGTATCTTTGAATCTCCCTTACTTTTCAGTTATAAAAATAAGTGTATAAAAAACTGCTCTAGAAATTATTATACCACACCAGGGGTTTTACATTATTTACATAACTAAAGTATTTTACAGATATCAAGATTATTAACTTACTATAATTATCATCGTCACATGTTTCTAATCATTGACTACTTTGGCCAGCTTTTATAGCTGAAACGACATCTGGAACTATTCCGATTGTTCAGAAGAGCTCCCAGATTATTCTATAAGTGTGTAATTATATAGGTAAATGCCAAGTTACAAGAAAAACACAAATACTATATATTACAGTATATAATTCTTGTTTGAGTTCAGTAACAGGCATTATTAGAAACCCAAACAATTATTTTGATTAGAATTATCGAACTCTACTATACTAAGTATATGTAATTTGAACTATTATTCAAATCTAATCAATTGTAATGCTTTTCTAATTTATTCAAACTATTTTTAACGGTGGTGTGAATTTATACACACTATCCCTTACTTAATTTATTCACATTCTTATACTACTATACACTATATACTTATACACTATAATAATTAACTTATCACAACATATAATTAAATATTCCTTTTTATAGTTTATTCAAATTCATCGGATACTTTTTTTTACTAATCCGCTCCGTTCAATTGACTTGATTATAAACAAAACGATTTCACTGCCGGTTTCTATTTACCAATCGGCATTAATGTTTTACTTTACTACCCCTACGTATACTGTCAGATGAACCCAGTATAGTTTTAACCTTTCTATAATAACAACGGAACTGGACCTCCATTAGCTGTAGCTGAAGTAAAAAATAAATGTAAAAGAAAAAAATAGCCTTCTCTAATAATTTCCTGGACGCCGGTTAAAAAAGCTTTGGAAGTCATACAAAAAGAGAAAATGGAAAAAGACAGACAAAAAAAAATTAATTCAATCAGCAAAAGAAGAAAAATCCAGAAGTGTTAAACTGAAGATAATAAACCGCCAAAAAGTGAAATGAAAAACCATTAAGCAAAAGGTGTTTAGCTCATCTTCAGAATCATCTTGTGAAGTTCAGACAATAGACCCTGGAGACGAACTGGAAATACTGATAATGAAAGTAATTGCATTATATGTGACGACGCATGAAAAAATAATGAACTTAGGTATATGTGTGCCAAATGTGGAAAATGGGCTCGTGTTGCATGCACTGGACTAGACGTGAAAGAAGCAAAAGCTAAGAAGTGGTTTTGTGATTTCTGTCAATAAGTTGAATGTTTAATTTCGTTAATATTTGTGACTTTTCATTTTTTGTATTACCTATTGAATAATTATTTTTTTGCTTAAATACATCTTTGACAGCATTGATATTTCTGTGAATAAAATATAACGAGGGTAGAGGTAGACACACTAGAATTCGGTTCACAAATTTCATAATGGTAGATCTACACCCATTAGTATTTGTTAGTAGTAATACTTAAATATTGACATTTAATGAATCCAAGATAATAGTCTATATGAAGGAATAAAACTTTCTTCAACGAAACAAAATCAAACATTAAAGGTAGGTATTGAATCCCTTAGAACATTTATTCCTATTAGTTTTGATAGCTTTAGTGTACTGTGTCAGTGTCACATTCTATATTCTCACTTTTCCTAAAGCATAAATATTCATTATCCTTTAATGTGAAACGTTCATTATAGTGCATAACTTCACACTTGGGCGTATGTTTGAACTTAAGAATATCTTTTACATACTTATTTCTTAGATTTTGTGTAATCAAGATCATTTTTAGGTAAAAATATATTGAAATTAATCTAATAAAAAAAATTTAAATCGTACACAGATATTTAAATTTTTAAAACTTAACATCTAGAATAAATATTATTATATGATTGGATTTACCAATTCAAAGTATTGTAATCTTTTAAGGCTCACATCAATAGCATATTATGTTAGATACTCATTATTTTGTACCCACAAGTACAAAAAATATTTCTAAAGTTCAACCAAAAAAATATGGAATGAAACACAAAAAGAATAATCTCAATAAACCGTATAGGCAACATATTTTACATATATTTCGCAATCAATTATTGATTTGAAATAAGAAATTCACATTATATTCTCTTTATACGTGGAAAATGAGATAAGTAATTATTTTTATGTTGTATAATAATTGCTAAAATCTGAACTTCGTAATTTGAACGAACTGTCAATACTACAAATTAATTTTGGATCACCCTGTATTCTAAATTTTAACTAGTTCTTTCAATAATAAATATTGAATGTGCCTCTTCGTCAACTTGCGTCCTAGATGCATCTCTAGTATAATTCGCCTCTAATATAATATGCATATTAAGTACAGTGTACTACTAAAAATATGCGTCCTTTACCTTGAAATTACGCTACAGATGCACATTACTCGTATATGTAGTTCAATAACATTCAACAAAATGTAGTCTTTTACAGAAATAATTACTCATACTCCTAAAAAAAAGGGTTAAAGAGCAAATTTAAAAATTAAGGATGAAGCAAGAATTAATTTGTGTTTCCAGTATTAATTACATGTCATTTGGTTAGCAGTGATCCTGACAAGACAATAAAAGAGCAAATTGAATTTAAGCTAATAGTTACTAACCATAATAGACTTTTATTTTTACATTATTATGTAATTTATTAGTTATTTTCAATTGATCAAATTAAAGCCAAAACAGTTTAATTGTAAGTTCAGTTTTCTTTGTCATAAGAATGAATATAATAATGTTTATTTAAAGAAATATAAACTATTAAACATTTCTACTACGGACCTGCACGATTTTTCCCAACGCACTCCTACAGCTACCGTGACTATGCGACGCATATTAAGGGTTGTTTTATTTTATTTGGTAATTGCGCTTGCGCATCCGCAAGACGCGCCCTATAGATTACAGCCCAGTCGAGGCCAGACAGAGAGCACCTGTTACATTTGCCATTTACACGCCAGGGAGGACAGTACGACAGAAGGCAGACTAAATCGTAATCAAGTGGCATAAAATTCTCAGTTATTCGCGTGTGAAATAAAATTTAACATGTCTGAGCAAGAAGCATCTACTAACGCTACCGTTGAAGAACCAAAAACTGAAAAAAAGGAAAACGCCTCTGAAGATGTGAAAGAAAATGGAAACGGGGAAGTCGAACCTGTTGCCGAGAATGAAAAAGAAGCCCCGAAAGAAATGAGAGCTGTTGTTTTAACTGGATTTGGTGGCTTGAAATCTGTCAAGATTCTGAAGAAACCAGAGCCAACTGTAAACGAAGGCGAAGTTTTAATCAGAGTCAAAGCATGGTAAGCTCATGTTTTTAATTCATTGATTTTTGCCGGTATTTGATAACTTTTTCATATCGGTAGTTTTTGTTTGGAATGTTATAAAAACTGATTGAAAAAGTTTTTAAGGTTGTTTTTATAAATATCTATTTTCAAAATGAATAAAAAATGTATGTTTATTATTTATTGCCAACAATATTCTGTACTAAGATATCAATTGTTTAAAAAGTTTAAATATGTTTTGCGATTTAGATGGTATTAATAGAATAACTATGTTTTTATGATACGTGTACAATATTGTTTTATTTTTTCGTACCAATTTTTTTACCAAAAAAAATAATTTCATGAAATAAAATGAAAAAATAAAATTTTCATGTGATTGTATAAATTCAGATCAATTTAATGTAATTTAAAAAAAATTCTTGATTTTCAGTTGGCACCATACTTAAAAACTACATATTTTCACAATTACAGTATAAAGTACATCAATTTCAGTGGGTGTGTCCCATGACAGAAGCCAAAGTAATAAAAATTTTATAATTCCTAATTAAAAATATGAAAAATTGTTGATGACTAAGTAGAATTTCTTTTAATAGCAACTATTAATAATTGGTTCTTATCAATATTACTTTTTGCGGATGGATAAGACTAATTGAAATTTTGTTTTTAAGAAATTGTTTGAAATGCTTATATTTTAAGCATTAGAAAGCTAGCAATGAGAATTTAGCGAAAACAAATTTGTCGGTAATTGATTGCAAAGGAATTAATTTGTTGCTTTATACCATTCCGCAGAAACGAAATCAATATGTACAAATTTCACATTAAGATAGAAAAAAGCTTACAAATAATTTATCAAGTCGTTCCATATGGAACAATTCATCGATGATCAGTTACCGAAACATTAATTTCATTTCTTATGATAAAATTTTGTTATAAAAATGCCTTTGAAGTAACATTGTAATAATTATCTAGTTTTGAAGTCTGCTATTATAATTGCCTATAGAGCTAGCCACACAATAGAAACAAAATCGATTTTTGAGAAAATTATTTTGAAATTGAGTTTCACAGATAATTTTGAATGCATTTAAAATTACTTTGAATTTATTTACTGATTGATATCGCTCTTTTGCTTACAGAACTGGCAAAAAATAAGAAATCGGCCATATTTTTCAACATAATTTTTCGTGGATTCAATTTTGTCAGCTTGATAATTTTAGTTTGTGTTTGTAACAAAACATGTTCGATGTCTTTGTTAGATTTTGTTGATGGTTCTGAAAGCAATTTATAACTAGAATATTAATTGCTAATAAGCATTAATAACATTGAACAAGACAAATTATAAGTGAATTTTCTTCTAAAGAATGTTTAGATGTTATTTTATTACCAAAAAATTTTATATCTAATTGTAAAATCTTTTTTAGTAGAGTAGAGTAATTGATTGACACTTTTTATAGCAAATATTTTTCATTCTATTCCTCTTGTAAATGTTGTAGGCAATACCTTTAGTCAGAATTCTGGGTAATTATACACTTTCACGGTCACCTGGTTTTTTGGCTCTAGAAAATCGAAAAATGGATGGATTTTAATGATCTTGGTCTCAAAATGTTCCATTTTACGGCGGATTTATAAAAAAAAATTAGTAGAAATAGCTGGAATGAAAATTTCTCATAGTTTTACCTATTCGGTAATTATACACTTTCACAGTCACCTGGTTTTTTGGTTAGGTTAGGTTAGGTTGGCTATAGAAAATCGAAAAATGGGATTTTAATGATCTTGGTCTCAAAATGTTCCATTTTACGGCGGATTATATAGAATATAGTACGAAACTATTTACGAAAATTGATTGTTTTTCATCGATTTCATTTTAAGCTATAAAAACTGGAAAAATGATTCTTTTTGGATTTTTTTTAAATTGTTTATTAATTTATGTAGAATACCAAAAAAATATAAGAACTTTATCTGATAATGAGATAATTTTTTGTAAAGGATTATTTTGCAAAACCGTTTTTTTTTACGATTTAAAACAGTAAAACTATGAGAAATTTTCATTCCAGCTATTTCTACTAATTTTTTTTATAGATCCGCCGTAAAATGGAGCATTTTGAGACCAAGATCATTAAATTAAAATCCATCCATTTTTCGATTTTCTAGAGCCAAAAAACCAGGTGACCGTGAAAGTGTATAATTACCGAATTCTGAATTTATGTGTTTTGTAAGAATTGGAATTTAGTTTTGGAATAGCAATCTGATGTACTAAACTAGAATGTTTATGCCTAAGAAAATTTTCTTTTCATGTTCAAGACTTTTTCCAACCAACCTCGATTTTAGACTTTTCAGGCATTAATTCAACAACTGCGTATCAACCAAATTTTCATTTTTTGGAGAAAATTGATAATTTTTTAATAAATGATGAACACTGACATTAACATGCGAATATACACAAACAATTCCATTGTTAGTTTAGTCATAACAAAAACTTTATTTTTTAGGAAATCGCCAAACATGAAATTTTATATGAATTTTATAGCAAGTATCACAATGATTGTTGGTTTGATATATAACATAAATATGTTGTACTGAATTGACTGACTGCATTTTATTATTTGTTGTCAACTGTCTCTTAATTCCGATATTTTGAATGTATAGGAATTTATTTGGCATTGGTGTCATGTATCTTAAGATATTATTCTTCAGTCTGGCATCTAAGTTGGAATTTTTGGAATCGTTAGTAACATTCATACTGAACACACTGTTTAAACTACCACTACCAACATTCACAATTACAATTGACTGACTCGAGTTTCGATAACCAAGTTACGTCTTCAGAAACTAACTTTATCTTCAGTCTCTGAAGATGATAACTTGGTTATCAAAACTGGCGTCAGGCATTGTAATTGTGAATGTTGGAGTAGTGGTAGTGTAAACAGTCTTGTATGTCTGGTATTGACATTTCTATCTCAGAGGAAATATTAGATTTAACATTATGGATCATTGGTTCAGCTTTTTAAATGTGTTTTGTTGAACTATATATCAGATAACTGATAAATGTATACTGTAATTTTACCTTTGTGTAAGTGTATCTTATTATAAGGAAATTCTAACGACATTTTATTTGTTCTGAACGTAAATATTTATTTACCTCAATGTTGAAACTAGATATCATTCAACAATCTATCTTTCTATATCTATGTAGAATACTTTGAGCTTAATTTATTCATCCCAGTTTTCACATAAATTTTTTACCTTGCATATCTTAATTATGTGTCCAAAAAAGTGTATAAAATTATCAGTGTGATTGAATATATTAAAAAACAAGTCGGTTAAAGAAGTATCCTGCTTTTAGAATTCATACCTTGACACATTTCATTGTAAAAATATTTTAATTACCGGAATCTATTAAAGATAATAATGGCTATATATGAAAGACAAGTGTTATTTTAGTTTAATTTTGAAATTTTGATTGAAACTATTTCTACTGTCTACATATTGAGTGGAGATAATTTATTATTTATTTTTAGATTAATAAATCAGACTGATGAATTTTTTTTTCACTATTTCAAAAATAATGAAATCTAAGACTCATATATTTGGATTACCATGAAGGATATACTTTAAATTATTGTGTAACAAGTTCAAATAATGTTGTGCTCCTACGACAGCATGCTTAGATGGTAATTTAGAAGCAAGCACAATCATAAAATTAATTTAGTAGAGTAATCAATTGTTTTACAACAATAAAAAAACTTATTTGACAATTTTTATAACGTTTTACCAATTTGGGACTTTCACCGGGACCATTTTACTTGTATTCAGTGTTTATCTTTAGAAATTTATTAATAATTCAGTTTAATATGCAACAAAGTTTTAAATAGGTTTGGACAATATTGTGTTTAGGGATAAGAATGTGTCTAGGGTAAGGTTAAGTTAGGCGATGAGTTTTCGGAGAATTGATAAAATTATGTAGGTCAATGCCTAGGTTTTCGATCCTCATCCTTCTATCCATAAATCATCAAAGAACTTCATTTTTGGCTCCGACTCGGCACAGTCTTCAGAACTATGATTTCCGCAACTTCACTATATAAAGTGATGTTCCATTTCCTATTCAGACGAAAAATATTTCGCAAATCAGTTTTTTTAACTGGGATAGTCAGAGAAACCCAAAGTGTACGTTGAGGGAGAAAATTTCTCCTTCATAAGTGACATAGTTTTTTTATTTAGTTCGTTCCCTTTATTTTGGTTTGTGGACTTAAAAATGGTTGAAAATATCTGGCAAACAAGCTTCAAATGCTCTGATTTCGAACTTATTTTATCTCTACTTCATCTGTATTATGTTTAAAAAATTGAAGTGATTTTATTACAACAAAAACTTTTATTGTAAAGTAAGACGAAAGAAATTTTCTATCAAATACATGCAAATTATTTTATACCATGGCAGGGGAGCAATAATATTTTTTTTTATAATTAATTTTCTTAAAGAATTTTCCTGCTTTAAAAATCCACGCTGTCCTCGCGTTTTCTCTTCCGAAACTGCTATGCAATTAATAAATAAAAATATTATTTATATGATTTGATATTAAAATAAAGTATTTAAAATTCAAATAAAAATGTTGTGTATGGTGTGATTCAGGCTTACATTTTCTCTCTCACGCGCTATGCACGTGATTACTCTCTGTAATGAGCGGCCAGATTATAGTTAAATCCCATTTGGACGAATTTAAAAAGATAAGTAGCAATGCTAAATAGAAATTTTTAGATCTTGGAAATATTGTAGATATGGAGAAACATATATTACGGGAAAAAATTAAATTAGTTTGTGGCAAATAGATTTTCCTACCGATAACTGTGAGAATAAATTTATTGTTTAATGAAACTATTAGTGACACACAGAGTAGTAGAAGTTATTATGAATAAAATTAAAACATATATTGGTATGATATCAATATATTTTTATTTCTGTTAATTACACTTTTAAATAACAAAAATAATATCTTTGTTTCACCATATCCATGTTTTGAATTTCTTTTATCTCCATAATTTACAATCGTAAATTCTCCATAAGTATAAATGAAACCGCTATCATACGGCGCGATAGTGAAATTTTAATAACATCGAGCATTGATTGTCCAATTGTTTAATTTTTTTCATGTTATTTCTTCTTTCGAATATATTTCAAAATAGTTGCAATATTGTCTCTTTCATTTCCATTAATATTGATAAAACTTTCGATATTGAACACGTTTTTTTTATATTAAAACGTCTAATGGTTTAAATATTTTGCATGCTTATTCAGAACCGATGATAATAGACTAATTGAAAACGGAAACGCTACTTGAGAAACTGACTGTCTCCTATACCGGCGCAGTAGAAAATTGTCAATGTGAGTGGGGAATCGACTGTTCGAATTATGCTTATAATATAAAGTTTTCTTCACTTGTAGTTATTCTTCGGTTAACGTTAGTCTCCAGATAACACAAATTTAAGAAGTAAATCCTCGGTTATTTCTGTTTCATTTGTAAATATGTATTCGGTAAATACTAACTAATACTTCACAATTAGCAGTCAACCGTTGGGATTTTTGAAGAAAAAGACCATTTAGATTTAGATATCTTTTAATATAAAAAAGGGAATATGAATAATAGATTAAGTCGGTCATAATTACTTCCAACTTGTCATCGGTGTAGGTTCGAATCGAATACAAAAAAATATAATATTTTCATGTTTATTGTTGAATATACGAACATATAATAATGGAGCTTGCAACTAGCGTTGATTATTTGTTAATATTAAGAAGGAAACCGAAATGAAATCAAAATACAAGCATATTCTTATTATTTTTGTACAGGGTGATTGATTAGTGTGATAGAGTTCAATGCCTCCTTTGTCCTTTGACATATCAATTTGAAAATTTGAGGGATTGTATCGATCCTTAGTCTTAACATTTTAAAATTACTTACAATCTTACAGGGTGTGTCATATCAAAGTTACATTTTCTTAAATTGAAAACCCTATATTTTATTGCATATTTGGAATAAGCTCGTTCCTGTAAGTTATTCGTAATATACTAATTTTTTCTTTGTACTTGCAATTAACCCTCTACATACTAAACAGCAATGATAAAATGTCAGGATTTGACATCATTATTATCATAGCCAATACACAAAAATAATAATAGTTAAATGATTAGATATACGTACATAATTATTGTTTTGCCCAGAAAAAATCAAAATATCTCAAGGACTGATGATTTAAGGTATGAAGAATCCTTGAAAAAATAGAAGTATGTTGGTCATACTTTTCGATACTCATATAAAATACAGGGTGATTCGTTAAGAAAAAGACGAGAAAATGATGTATTAGTTTTTTAATTCATCCCGTATCAGATTCAATGAATATTAACGAAATAAATAATATCTCTTACATTGTGTAGGTGGTATTAAACATGTTACGATTTTTATGAAAAATTGGTTTTATCTTTTTAAATAAAACGTAGAACACTTCATATTTCCAATAAGAGGTGTTATTTTGAACAGCCCGCTATTTCGATAAATGTCCCTTTTGAAGCTGTCATTTTTTGACATTTGACAAGTAGAAACTACGCCATTAATGAAAATGGAACGATACACGCTTCAACAACGTATTGAAATTATTAAAATTCACTATAAAAATGGTAAAAGTTTGGCAGAGACGGTTCGTAAAATTAAAACATTTTTGGGTCGACGTGAAGCACCTTCTCGGACCGCAATACAAAAATTGGTGGAAAAATTTGAGCTGTTGGGACAAGTTAGTGATGTGAAGAATAAAACCCGTGCACGTCGCTCAAGAATAACTGAGAATATTGCTGCTGTAGGCCAAAATGTTGAAGAAAACCCAGGTTTGTCCATTCCTCGTCGTTCTTTGGAATTAGCCATTCCACAAACGTCATTACACACCGTATTTTGCATAAAGACTTGGGTCTTAAGGCCTATAAAGTTCAGTTAACACAAAAACTCAAGCCGGCAGATCATCAACAACGTCGTGTCTTTGCTGATTGGGTCCTTGAAATGCATGAAAATGATCTGGAATTTCATCGAAAAATGTGATGAGGCCCATTTCCATCTTGGTGGTTACGTCAATAAACAAAATTGTCGAATCTGGGGCTCGGAAAACCCAAGAGTTATTGTTGAAAATCCTCTCCGTCTTGAACGCGTGACTGTTTGGTGCGGTTTATGGTCTGGCGGTGTCATTGGACCTTACTTTTTCGAAAATGAGGCTGGAACGACAGTTACGGTGAATGGATTGCGCTATCGAGAGATGATCAATGATTTTTTCAACAAGACGACGCTACGTTCCACACAAGCAACGAAACCATCGATATTTTACGGAAAAAATTTCAGGACCGTGATATCTCTTGTGATTTAGCACCTTGCGACTTTTTCCTTTCGGACCACGTGAAAGATAAGGTCTACGCCAACAGTCCAGCATCGATTCAAGACCTCAAAGATGGAATTCGTGAGGCTATCGAGGACATAGGGCAGCCGCTTTGCAATTTGGTTACGGAAAATTTCATGAAAAGGATATGGTCCTGTAAGCGCAGTCGTGGCGGCCATTTGGTTCCATTATTAACGGCATACCTTCCTCTTTATAATGAAATAAACATCCGATCATTTATCTCAAAAAATGGCATTTTTCTTTGAATATCAAAATAACACCTCTTATTGGAAAACCCCTTATATGATATGTGATGTGGAAGTCAAGTTGATTCCACATATGCAATAAAATATAGGATTTTCAATTTAAGAAAATGTAACTTTGATATGGCACACCTTGAAAGTTTATAAATGATTTTAAAATGTGAAAACTAATGATGGAATTTTCAAATTGACATCTCAAAGGACAAAGGTGGCACTGAATTTAATTACACTAATTAATCACATCCTATATACTGACCAAAATCTTATAATATAAAAACGATTAGCTGCTCATAAGGCTATATGGGTGATTCCATTATAACTGTGATATTCAATGTCCTGTATTGTTTTTTTGTACTAGTAATTAATTAATAATCAATTAATAAAAATTTTGTGTTAATTGAATAATTCTTAAGATATTTAAACATTATTTTTATACAATATAACTTGCCACTTAAAGAAAACTTATACTACATCACTTGAATGTCAGTACCGTGTCATGTCCATTCCTAGAATTTACCGATAAATTATTAATTTTTTTTGTCGTAACAAATGATTTAAACTAATTACCTTATAAATTCTAATGTTTATGATCAAACTGAGGAAAATTGATGCACTTGTTGTTTAATATCTTAAGTTACCATGTCAGTACCGTGTCATGTCCATTCCTAGAATTTACCGATAAATTATTAATTTTTTTTGTCGTAACAAATGATTTAAACTAATTACCTTATAAATTCTAATGTTTATGATCAAACTGAGAAAAATTGATGCACTTGTTGTTTAATATCTTAAGTTACCATGTCAGTACCGTGGATAAATGAGTCAGTACCGTGGAACTCAAAATCCGACATTTGTGTCTTGCTCGTGATACTTTGAAGTTGTAGTAAATTCCTCTTAGAGTTTTATTTTTACAGTAAAATAGATGAATAATATGCATAAAAAAGTTAGAAAAGTTAAATTTTAAAATCTTGAAATTTTGAATACAAAAAATCACAGTTAGAACGGAATCACCTATATATAAATAAATAGTAAAACCTTTTGAAATAGTTAATTCAAGTTCCCTCCATTATCATTTGTATGAAGCAAAATAAACCATTATGAATGATAACAATTCTTAGTAATATCAGTTAATTGACCTCGGATATATGTAAACACAAACATAAAAAAAATAATACGCATATTGCTAATGAATCATGTTATATATTTATTTATATATAAATTTCTTCAACTTTTTTAGATTCTCGAACTTCTCTTTATATGGTTTTCTTGATAAATCGTCTTGATTCGACGTCTACGTCTTTATTGGTTCTTGAATTTTATGAATTTGATATTTTTGTTTAAAGAGAAAAAATTTGAATACATAAGTAGTCGGAATATCTATTAAAAAGTGTACACTTTGGTGTGTGATTGTCACAACCAACCCCAGAACAATCACTTTTATTAGCAAGTTTCAAAATAAAATCAGTTTTAACCGTAGCATAACCAGGATTTGATATCTCTAAAATTAGGCAGTTTTTTTAATTATGGATGGCTTTCTCACTGTTATGTATTTGAATCTTTTATGAATATATTTTTTGTTTTATATTTGACGTTTTTAAACTTATTTTGAAAGTTAAATATTTCATTTTTACGGAATGATTTTGTGCTTCTTAATGCAATTTTTATTTTTCAATAGCTGTTTTCTCGAATTTTGAAATAAATTTCAATAGAAATAGTCATTTCGACCTTATTTTTGTCAAAAATATAAAAAATAAGTCTCTCTACAAATGGCCAAAACAATGTAATTATATTTTGTATATGTTGTTCTTATTATTATTATTATTATTATTATTATATTAATATTAGATTATGCAAACATTAATTAAAGTTGATTTTGACGTTTTCAATTTTTTTAGAGTTATAGAATAATAAAGGTAAAAGGAGTAATTATATTTTAATACCAGATAGAAGAGTGCTGAGTTGTCTTCAGTTCAGATTATAAGGTGTTTGAACGCCCAAAAGACATTCATAAGATCAATATATTCCCTTTCTTATATAAAAATTTGAATTTTGACAAGTAAGGACAGAAAATATTTGTGTTAAAACAGCTTGTGACATTAGAAGTGTGAAAGGAGAAAGATATTGCTCGTGTATACCAACCAATTTTCATATAGCACATGTAGATCTAGAGCTAAATACTAGTTGTTTATACTAGAACTTTTTTAACTATTCTTCCCACTGCCTTCTATTTCTCGTTATGTCTTTCTAATTGGTTATATTTGTGGTAGTTCACAGTTCCTTTTTCAGTTTTTCACCAGTTGTTTCTGGATTTGATTGAGTACCTATCAGTAACAAGTATAGGTTGCCGTGTATTAGATTTATCGTTCTTGAAACATTTTTTGATCTCATTAAAGTTCTGAGCCATTCTACAACGATTACTACTAAACTCAAAAATTCTCCTCTCTTTCGAAGACGTGTTGCTTGAAAACTACTCTCCACGATTATTAATTTTCCTTATTCTTACCGTGTTTGTACTATAACCATATATTTAGTTTCAATTTCGTTAATAATAATTTGGCAACTTTCTTCCTAGACCTTGTTACTACTTATCATAATTTGTATGTATGAAAGAACATCTCAAACAATTTCATAAAAGTTTAGAGTTTTCATCAGATAATATGAGAATTCTTCCCAAAAGTTGAACAGTGTTTCATAAGTAGTTCTTGCAACATCTACTTTAATCCCGTTTCTTGATCTGGAAAGGTCAGTTGGTAGTGGAGGTATATACACCCAATCTTTCATGAACCCTCAATGGTAGAATTTACATCGTACTTCCATATATTATGGCGCATTATTTTTTTGAACAAATTATCTTATCTTCTTCAAACTGAGGAAAGTATTATAGCTGCAGAATATCAAAATAAGAAGTACCAGTTGTTTCTCCAAAAAGAAAGTTTATACACTTTCGCCGAAATATGGCACAAAATATTTAATTCACATTTCTCCCATCGCGTAAACCGTAAATCCAAAAAAATTTAACTGCCATCAATAGTGAATTTGGCCATGGTCTGTAGGTTTTACAGCCTGCAAGAACTGCAAACGATAAGGAAGTAGAGTTGTAAGCGACTTCTTAAACTTTCCGAGTAGTTATCAGAAAAATTAGTAATTCACAAGTAGCCCCGCTATAAGGGATTTATTTGGGATAAATTTGAATGATTTTTGTACTTGTTCAACCATCGCTTCATTAATTCTTGGTCTTTCTGTACTCTTTTTTTCACAAATTTAGTCAGTATATTCGAACTAATCATATCCAAATAACGATAAATTTTAATTCGTTTTATTCCTGACATGAAATTATTATTTGAATTTAATCTACAAGCTTTATCTTTATATATTACTAGCTTTTACCCGCGGCTTCGCTCGCATCGAATCCATTAAATAAGTATCAGAAATCATTATAATAGAAAAGAACGAACTCTGTAGCTATATTAGAACCTGGGATATAGATCTTTGAATGTAGAAAAATTGTCAAAAACCTACAAAAATCCATAACTCCACATTGAATGTCCGCGCCCAGCTCCTCTCCAACTCAACCGATTTAAGTGTTCAAAAACTCAAAAGAAAGAAGGTGTTTCAGCGAGTGTTCTTAAGCCAAAACGAACTCTGTAGCTATATTAGAACCTGGGATATAGATCTTTGAATGTAGAGAAATTGCCAAAAACCTACAAAAATCCATAACTCCACATTGAATGTCCGCGCCTAGCTCCTCTCCAACTCAACCGATTTAAGTGTTCAAAAACTCAAAAGAAAGAAGGTGTTTCAGCGAGTGTTCTTAAGCCAAAACGAACTCTGTAGCTATATTAGAACCTGGGATATAGATCTTTGAATGTAGAGAAATTGCCAAAAACCTATAAAAATCCAAAACTCGACATTGAAAGTCCGCGCCTAGCTCCTCTCCAACTCAACCGATTTAAGTGTTCAAAAACTCAAAAGAAAGAACGTGTTTCAGCGAGTGTTCTTAAGCCAAAACGAACTCTGTAGCTATATTAGAACCTGGGATATAGATCTTTGAATGTAGAAAAATTGTCAAAAACCTACATAAATCCATAACTCCACATTGAATGTCCGCGCCCAGCTCCTCTCCAACTCAACCGATTTAAATGTTCAAAAACTCAAAAGAAAGAAGGTGTTTCAGCGAGTGTTCTTAAGCCAAAACGAACTCTGTAGCTATATTAGAACCTGGGATATAGATCTTTGAATGTAGAGAAATTGCCAAAAACCTACAAAAATCCATAACTCCACATTGAATGTCCGCGCCCAGCTCCTCTCCAACTCAACCGATTCAAGTGTTCAAAAACTCAAAAGAAAGAAAGTGTTTCAGCGAGTGTTCTTAAGCCAAAACGAACTCTGTAGCTATATTAGAACCTGGGATATAGATCTTTGAATGTAGAGAAATTGCCAAAAACCTATAAAAATCCAAAACTCGACATTGAAAGTCCGCGCCTAGCTCCTCTCCAACTCAACCGATTTAAGTGTTCGAAAACTCAAAAGAAGGAAGGTGTTTCAGCGAGTGTTCTTGAACCGAAACGAACTCTGTAGCTATATTAGAACCTGAGATATAGATCTTTGAATGTAGAAAAATTGCCAAAAACCTACAAAAATCCATAACTCCACATTGAATGTCCGCGCCTAGCTCCTCTCCAACTCAACCGATTTAAGTGTTCAAAAACTCAAAAGAAAGAACGTGTTTCAGCGAGTGTTCTTGAACCGAAACGAACTCTGTAGCTATATTAGAACCTGAGATATAGATCTTTAAATGTAGAGAAATTGCCAAAAACCTACAAAAATCCATAACTCCACATTGAATGTCCGCGCCCAGCTCCTCTCCAACTCAACCGATTTAAATGTTCAAAAACTCAAAAGAAAGAAGGTGTTTCAGCGAGTGTTCTTAAGCCAAAACGAACTCTGTAGCTATATTAGAACCTGGGATATAGATCTTTGAATGTAGAGAAATTGCCAAAAACCTACAAAAATCCATAACTCCACATTGAATGTCCGCGCCCAGCTCCTCTCCAACTCAACCGATTCAAGTGTTCAAAAACTCAAAAGAAAGAAAGTGTTTCAGCGAGTGTTCTTAAGCCAAAACGAACTCTGTAGCTATATTAGAACCTGGGATATAGATCTTTGAATGTAGAGAAATTGCCAAAAACCTATAAAAATCCAAAACTCGACATTGAAAGTCCGCGCCTAGCTCCTCTCCAACTCAACCGATTTAAGTGTTCGAAAACTCAAAAGAAGGAAGGTGTTTCAGCGAGTGTTCTTGAACCGAAACGAACTCTGTAGCTATATTAGAACCTGAGATATAGATCTTTGAATGTAGAAAAATTGCCAAAAACCTACAAAAATCCATAACTCCACATTGAATGTCCGCGCCTAGCTCCTCTCCAACTCAACCGATTTAAGTGTTCGAAAACTCAAAAGAAGGAAGGTGTTTCAGCGAGTGTTCTTGAACCGAAACGAACTCTGTAGCTATATTAGAACCTGAGATATAGATCTTTGAATGTAGAAAAATTGCCAAAAACCTACAAAAATCCATAACTCCACATTGAATGTCCGCGCCTAGCTCCTCTCCAACTCAACCGATTTAAGTGTTCGAAAACCCAAAAGAAAGAAGGTGTTTCAGCGAGTGTTCTTGAACCAAAACGAACTCTGTAGCTATATTAGAACCTGGGATATAGATCTTTGAATGTAGAGAAATTGCCAAAAACCTATAAAAATCCAAAACTCGACATTGAAAGTCCGCGCCTAGCTCCTCTCCAACTCAACCGATTTAAGTGTTCGAAAACTCAAAAGAAGGAAGGTGTTTCAGCGAGTGTTCTTGAACCGAAACGAACTCTGTAGCTATATTAGAACCTGAGATATAGATCTTTGAATGTAGAAAAATTGCCAAAAACCTACAAAAATCCATAACTCCACATTGAATGTCCGCGCCTAGCTCCTCTCCAACTCAACCGATTTAAGTGTTCAAAAACTCAAAAGAAAGAAGGTGTTTCAGCGAGTGTTCTTAAGCCAAAACGAACTCTGTAGCTATATTAGAACCTGGGATATAGATCTTTGAATGTAGAAAAATTGTCAAAAACCTACAAAAATCCATAACTCCACATTGAATGTCCGCGCCTAGCTCCTCTCCAACTCAACCGATTTAAGTGTTCAAAAACTCAAAAGAAAGAAAGTGTTTCAGCGAGTGTTCTTAAGCCAAAACGAACTCTGTAGCTATATTAGAACCTAGGATATTGAGGATAGAATGTGTGTATATTTGATTGTGTATCTAGAATACACAGTTGATTTTTTTTCTTAGTCTGCTAATTAGCATAAAATAAGCTTCGAAACTGAATCATTTTACAATAAACATGATCTGAAAACTAAGCGTGTTTATTTATTTAATTGCTTGATTGATTCATGCTTGATGGAATAGAATTCGAAATTCGTTAAAATGAAAATTCTACTATAACGTAATCGACAAAATTCATACCGCTAGTTTTAAAAACTAGAGCTAAAATTAAAAAATATATATTTGTATTTAGTACCTTAATAAATGAATAGTTTGCAAAAATAAATAAAATTCTCCATCTACTCTGGGAGCATTAACTTCTGGGCTTCACTAACAAATTTTAAGCTTGTTGTTTAGTTTTTGTCCTTGATTCATTGGAATCAAGGTTTTATAAATAAGAGAGTAATAAAATGATGAAGCATTCGTAATTAATACGCGTATTACTTCTTTTAGTAGACAGTTGAAATATTTTTTCGAGTTATACCTCGAGTATTTTTGTATAAATATTATGAATATATCGGAGGTACCCTTATCTTTCAGGCTTCAAAGCATACAAAAACAACTATTCAACATCACTCGTTTAAAATAATAATTGTTTCAAACTTCAAACCCCTTCTATCTGTGACCCTACCATCGGCTTTAGTTCCCAATTATATGGTACGGATCTCACCACCGACATTTCACGATTTTCTGCAATTTTATATTTTTTTAATTTGTCTTTATGAAGGGCACATAGAGAATACAGTGAGAACCAGAAAGGAACTTAATATTCTTTAG
The DNA here is from genome assembly GCF_026250575.1 of Diorhabda carinulata. NCBI lineage: Eukaryota > Metazoa > Arthropoda > Insecta > Coleoptera > Chrysomelidae > Diorhabda > Diorhabda carinulata. The sequence goes on from NC_079472.1 coordinate 67,046,864, forward strand.
CCAAATCTGTAATCCTTTTTCAATCTACTTGGTGTTATGCAATTTTTCCTAAAGTCTCGAGTGATAACTTGCATTATCCATTACTTTACAGGAACTAGATCTATTATTTGTTCGAACCATTCTTTAAAAACATCAGCATCCATGTCTTTGTGATAGTCACCGGAACGAGTAGATTCAAAAGTTAATAAACCACCTTTGAACAAAATCTGTTGAACTGCCGATGTGTACCATTACCGGTACTAGTACACTAACTAGTAGACAAATTCTACAAATTATTCGAAAAAGCTGTTTTCGATATGTTTCATCTAAATAAAAAATATTTTAGTCCGGTCAAATTAGACCAAAAAATAAGAGTGAAGCTACATAAATTCCGATCAAGCTGTAAATCAGTAGAATTGTTTAAAATATAATTAAAGAATAAAATTTGTTTCCCCATCATTCTCGTGTATGGAAAAAATGGAATTTTCGCAAAAAACTTGAGTTTTATCTTATAAACACCTCCTACGAGTCACCGTTTCTGAGATGTGACATGACATCTGCATTTTTCAGTTTTCAAAATGTTTGAAAAACAAAATTTAGTTCAATGTGCTGAAATTTTTAAAAACAATAATTCAATCATCGGCATTCGCTTTCTTCTATGTACGGAGTTCCTAAAAAAACTACCTGCTTATAAAAATATCGATATGCATATTTTGTTAAAAATGCTAAAAGTAAAAAACAAGTTCAATTGGCTTGTCTTTCTCCAACCTTAGTTGCTAATCATCAACATCTTTCAAGTGAGGCCTGGTTATCAACTACATCCTACAGACCGGGGCTGGAAGTTGGTTAACAATTAGAACCCGTTCAAACCTGCGCCGGAAAAACTGCTGAACACATTTTTTTGGATCTGCAAAAGGTGATGCAGCGTTAAATGTGGTTGCAAAAAAGTCGGTCTCGTTCTTATATTGAATCACCAACAGTGTAGGATCCTTTGATTCCAACGAGGTGTCATTTTATTAACGCTAGTTACATGCACTCATAATGAGAAGAATTTGGAAGTTATAACTCTCTGCTAATTAAACATGATCACACCTCATAGGTAGCGTGGAAACGTGTGTGTATATTATGACGATTACAATTTTTTGAATCATTATATCTCAGAATTCTCATTATATCTTGCAGGAAAAAATATATTGATACGTTTTTTGTAGATAATTTTATGATCTACGATAAAATACCGTTTTGCTGGAAATCGCGAAAAACTCATTTTTTTTTATCCACTCACAGGAGTGATGGGGAACTTTCAAATTTTATTTTCAATTATATTTTAAGCAATTTTACTGATTTTCAACTTCTCAAATGTCTAAATTGATTGAAACTATTTCTTCCTTGCTTTTAATTCCTTTTATAGTCCTTAGGTAATTTCTTCTCCACACGATTATACCATTTTTTTATTGAAATACATTTTCTGGAAAGCTTTTTCTAACGAAACTTCCCGAAGTGTGCTTCGACTTGTTCAGGGTAATCCTTTTATCATCTAGAACCGTGACAAGAATTTTATCTGTTGTCGGAAATTATTTTCTAATGAAGAATGCATGTACTTTCATCGAATCTCCTTCTTTCAAATATTTTCTTTTTGAAATTTTGGTTTTTCTGGAGCTTTCCGTGATGTTTGAAACTCGCCACATTTCTCTTCTTGAATACTTTTCAATCAATACTTTTATATAAATGTTGCAACCAAACTATTGAGAACACGCAACTCGGATCCCCTTATTAATGGAAAAACCTAAAATCGTATTTTCGATCAAATTTGTCGGGAAGAGATTTTTTGGAATTAAAATATAACAAAAAAAAATTGTTTCTGGGCTGGAGTTTTTGGAGGTTTAGATTTTTTCCTAGTCAAAAAATATAAAAAAAATTAGAAAATTTATAAATGCATAATTATAAAAATTTTAACCGACTTTGAGAAAATTGATAAAAAAAGGTTTTTATAAACATTTTTTTTAAATTATTATAATTAATTTTTTATTTAAAATATAATATCTTAATAATTAACAAACATGGTTATAAAATGATAATTATGTCACTAAATCTTTTACATACAATAATAAATAGTACACGAAAATTATTTAAATAAGTTAAAAAATAACTTTTCGAAAGAAAATTATATAAAAACATTATTATAATGAAAAAATATTGTCGATTTTTCTGATAATATTATCGAATTATTGACTAGAGTTGTTAATATTTAAAAATTATTTATAAAATAAATCATAATAACGTGAAAGAATTTATAGACAAAAAAATTAATTTTTGGTTAGGTTAGAAATTTTCTATTTTATGTGGATGCGCTCGATAATCCATATTGGGTTGATTATCTAATTTTATGTGTTGTTTTCAAATATATATTTATATGAACTACATCGATAATTATTAAAATATTTAATAAATACAAATTGCACATGTTAATACATATAATACATGAATTATAACGTACCTTGCAACCACGTGTTTGTTAGATGTTCCGGCAATATCATCTACACCTCTTTCTGCCATAGTTATTTGAAAATACTCTCAGTTCACTTTAGCGGAACACAATGATAATAAAACTTCACAATGACAGCAATATAAGTATGTTGACACTGACAAATTAAAAAGTTGCGCATCATAGGATGCGCACCAAAAACGTAACGAGGTCATTCATCGATAGATTTTACTCCTCACATTTCTCTCATACCGGGCCTGTTCTGTTCTGTACAGTGTACAATAAAAGCCCGGAAACTTGTATTTATGAAAATTTTAGAACATATTCAAAATGACTGTACTAAGTTTTGTATTAGAATTACGTTCATTTCATTACATTCTATTAAATTAATTAGGAATAAAATAAAACGAGACTCGGAGGAATAATTTAAATATAATAATTTACTTTCTTGAAATACTTTACGGTACTATTTCACTAGTTGGTTAATGAATAGTAAAAAATCAATTATGTAACAGATGAACCACCGATAGATGACGTAGGTATATATCGTCAGGATATTAGAAATATTCCGTTAAAAATTACAACAATTATAACTAATAAACTTGCGTTTGTGATGTATTTAATTGTAGATTACAAAGTTACTTTTAAATGAAATATCCCTGCAAGCCATAACACACATTTTTATTGGTCACAGCATACTCCATATTATGCGCCACTTTGTATCAAATCTAGTTAATAATCATCCGTTGTGAACTCAACAGACTCCCCTTCGGTATTCATTCTCGATGAATTGACCGGAAAACATAATTTACGATGTCTTCATCTTATTACTTAACTTCTTTTTCTGTATCAATTACCCGCACTCAATTTAAAATAATTGTGGAATAATAAATCGAAGCTTTGTTTTCTTTGCTTGTTTTTGAATGTCCACTTTATGTGGTTGTTTAGATCTAAAAAAAATTGTGATAGTGGGCAGCGGATGTGAATGGAAATATTTCTCGGAGATAGATAAACTGCTTCATATTTTTTAATGTATCTTCTGAAACACTAATGTTTGGTGGGAGCAAAGAATTATTGTATTTTCCTTTATATATAACTTACAAATGACATTTGTTCAAAGGGAATTTGGTTTGGATATGCAAACAGTTTATTATAGTAGATATAGTTGAGGTGAGAGAATGTATTTCGACAAACTAATATTCTATAATTTACGTAGTTTCTCTTTACGCCCCTAGTTTTAGCAGTACAATTAATGACATCAAAAATAAATACTCATCTTGTAATGATGGACTTACTTAAAAATGTTTTCGAGTCTGCCCGAAAGCACATTGAATCATTTTATCAAATTGCCTTAACATGGCAATAATTATAGCTCTGCATAATGGAGAAGATACATAACTATCGACAAATTGCACTTCTTCCACGTTATCCAATATCTAATATAAAATACTTACTACCCATCGATTTTTTTTAATGCTTTCGATTGTGTTAATCATAATATTTTTAGTGGAACACCTCTGGCATGGTTTAACTCATACCATACCTTACCTACAGAAGTCAGCTTGTAAGAATTGATACAACGGTACCTTCTTGCATCCAATAGAATGCAGAGTGCCTCAATGCTCAGTACTAGGCCGTATTTTGTTCCTTCTTTTCATCAATAACGTTCCTATCTAGACATCAGCGGTAAAATATTAAGTCTTTTTGCAAACGATACTAGTTTCTCTTGGAGCAAATCTAGTGACCTAATCACCCTTAAGTCGTAGTACGGATTGTAATCTTCTGTGTCTCAACGTTTCTAAAACTAAAGTTTTATCATATAAAAATACATTGCAGTCTTTTTTATTAAATAACACCACCATTGACGTCGTTGAATCTATAAAATTATTAGGACTTGTTGTGGAAAATTCTTTGAAATGGGAGTTACATATTGCCGCTTTATCTAAAAAATTAAGTTCTTCCTGTTTTGCTCTATAATAGTTTATTATGCCCTTATTGAGTCGCATATCCGATATGCCCTTTCCTTCTGGGGTATTTGAGTAATTTGAGCGAATCTTTAAACTACAAAAGTGAGCTGTTGAATATTGACTCAAATTAAACAACAGTGCTCATTGCCGGGACTTTGAAATATTCAAAATATCGACTCGTCCTTTCTTATTCATCTTTGAATCCGTTTGCTTAATTCGTAAGCATGCTTCTCCAATTCTAGAAAAATCCCTGCACAACTATCCACTTAAGAACGCCGAGAACGATCTTTACCTACCTACTCCACGTTCAGAATTAGTTAAGGGCTCAATATTTCACAATGCAAAAACATGCACAATCATTTGCCAATTGAAAATAAATTGTTTGAATTTTTTTGAAGACGATCTAATGATTACTGATGTATATGAACATGATGATAATCGTTCAAATGACCATTAGCTGCCCAGAACGACGGGACATTCCATTAGACATGTGACCGTTTCGAATCAAAATTTTACAGGACTTTGGATTGGCAGAAGGGGTCAATAGAGTGGCCGAATAAATCACCGGGTCTCTCACTATTCGATTTCTTTTTGTTGGGACACCTAAATCAAAAATACTTTTGACAAGAACATGTAACCAGAATGCACATTACTAACACACAGGTCTTCGGAGACCGAAGGTAAACGGTTTCAGTAATTGAAAACGATAACTCGGTTATCGAAACGCCCATCAGATAGAGTAATTGAGAATGTTGGTTATGGTGGTAGTTTAAACAATGTGTTCAGCGGAAGTACACCAAACGAATATATGCGGAACAGTAAGAATGTAAAGATATCGTGGATGAAATAATTAGAGAGTAGTTGTTATATCCGTACCATTAAACAGCAGTTTTACAAAAAACATGATCCCGATATGCGACTAGGTTTTTGTCGTTTTGTTAATGGGCGAAGTAAAACAGATTTAAACTCTAGCAACACTATTTTGTTCACGGATGAAGCTTGTTTCACATGGAATGAGGTGACTAATTTCCATAACGAACACGTTTATGTAGTTGAAAACCCGCATGCCTTTTTTAACACGAATTCAAATTTAATGTGCGAATTGATATGGGAATTTTATTGTTGGCCGTGTTATTTTCCGTAAAGATAAACGGGAGACACGTAATTTATGATTCATCAAAGTGATTTCTTCCACATTCAGAGAAAACTGCTTTATCATTGGAAATTCATCAGTGTTTATTTATTTTTATTGGAAATTCGTTTGAACTAGATAATTATCGTGTGATTATGAAAATTACGCGTTAACAAATTTTCCTTACGTTAAAAGACAATTTTTGATAAAGTTGATTTTACTTAAGGTAAAATCATATCAAATGACATTGGTAGTGCATCATACGAGGTGCGATAAAAAATATAAAGAATGAATTTCCAAATCAACAATTACCTACGCTGCATCTATTTCATATTTATAATAATGTCTGTAGTAACTTTGAAGACTGTTTACGAGTGCTACTAGCTTCTTAAATGTGTAATTTAAGGACCAAAATCTGTCGGGACGTCCTTCAATTCCAAAAAGATATGAGAATTTGCGGAAAAATTATAAACTCGTTAGTTAAAACAGTTTGCGAAACGATGTGCTAATGAGAGACACCTGAAAAAGGATTTTAACAGCTTCTTCATCGTGACAAGTCTCTTTTCGTTCGAGTTTTTGCCATCTACAACTACTTTATCCACCAGATTAAGCACCATATGACTTCAGTTCTTCTCAAAAATAAAAAAAAATGCGTTGAAAGGGAACATTGCGTGACATTGTCTGATATTGAGGAGGCCAAAAAAACTAGATAAAACCGATAAAAGTCTTCCAAATTTTTTTTTCACGTCACGTATATTCATTTGCAAAATAGCTGGTATTAGAACACATATGAGGCCCTGGAAATTATGTGTACATTTTATGAAAGCATTATCGTCAGATTTATAAGCGAGTAACAAATTTACATGCCCAAGTCTCGTGAAGTCGGCTCCTTGTGATTTCGCTTTTTTCACAGACCTCCTCGTTACACATGAATAAACTTAACCTCAAATTGCAAGGGAAAAATCAGTTTCTTCACGATATTTGGCAATTCCAAGAATACAATCTTTGAAATTCACCATATCAAACAAATAAGATCTTTAGAATTTGAAAGGAGATTTGAGGACTTTAGAAAAATGGAACGAGAGTTTAGTATTTTTGCGACCCCATTCAACGTTAATTACGAAGAAGTTGATGCAAAATTTCAACTTGAGTTAATAGAACTGAACTGTAATACTCTCCCGAAACAAACTTTCCATACCATTATTTAAGTCCAGATAATTTCCTTATATATGCGAACAAATCTTTTCAACAATGAAGCTTAAGAAACAGAATCATCAGTTTTAAGAATTTCTGCTTCGCAAATGGAACCGGACTATGATGAAATTTTGAAGGAACCGTATCAATTTCATTTTTCTCACGCACCATCAACCAGTAATGACACCAGAAAATAAAATGTTAATACCTCACATCAAGAACTACACTAAATTCATTACCTTTTGCTTTTTTACTATTAAAATGATGTATGTATACGTAATTTTTTAACGATTAAGCATTATTCTTTGGGCCGCTACGATTGTCTAGTTATTACAAATGGCCCGTCTTTTAAAAAAAGTTTCCCCACCATAAAGTAATTAAAAATTATGATTAGAATAACAACGTAATTTATTCGTTTTCGCTTGCACTCTCTTCTATCTCTAATTTATCGTCCGAGTCGCTGTTAGTGCTATTTGCTATTAACTTGTATAAATATTTTTAAAAATATTGGATGCATATTTAGTATAACTTAATCAAAATGATAGCTGAATAGTTATTTCATCAATTTAAGTTTGTAAATGTTTTCTAGAAAATCGGGTGAATTCGAATTGGTTGTCGATTTGTGGCCAGACATAGTTTTTAGGATCATGACAAATCGGAAACTTCAGTTGTGCATCTGACCGAATTTTGACAATGTAGCTTGTTTTTAAAATCATTGATATATATGTACCTCTGATTTGTATATTGTAAAAAATAAGCATCAAAACCTTTTTTGAGTAACTTTAACTTTTTCGTATACAAGAATTTATGTGTTTTTAAACAACGATTTTTAGGTTATTTAAATAAAATTCTTTCAATTATTAAGTGCTGCGCCCAGATAAAATCCTAAAACTTGAGTAACATTTATAAATCTTTGAGTATTTCCAACACCAACTCTCATTCTCTGATATATTAAGTTAACTAACACAATTATCAAGACGTCGGAAAAACGAATACATGTGTATTTTATGGTGGTTCTGAATGTTCATATTATTCTAATAATGCCATATGATTTTGGTACTTTAGTACTTTATCTAAATCAACTTTTTTTTTAAATAATTTTGGAGTTATTGTCCTAATAAGTCATAGTACATTCACAGCTGCACGTTTCTAGGACGTTAACTACAATTTGGTAAATTTTTAGCCGGGAGGAAATAATTGAATGTATTTTTTTCCTTCGTGCGTGGGAGGCTACCGGCCTAACCGCAACTTAACGAAGTTTTATGATACTTTTCCCGGATTCTCATCGATTATCGTTGCAGTAGGAGTAATTAACTAAATTTTAATCTAGCCCTGGACTATATGTTATACGAGAATGAGCTGTTCTTGACAGTATTTTAAAATTTTATTATATATATCCTCTATGAACGTGTGTCACTACTGTTTTCCCTAATAAAATTTAAGCTTCTTCAAAAATATTCTTTGGCAAATAATGTACATAATGATATATTTAATTATATTTTCTTTATCATTTAACTACAACTTTTTCTTATTTAGGATATGTCTCTTATGTAAGTTCCGTTTATTTTAAAAACGTATTATGTTTCTATTTAAAATTGAGGTTGTTACTCCCAACTTTCATGCGGGTAATAACTAATAAAAACATTCAATTTTTAGTTGTTCTGTAGTTTATATGTTTTAAAAACATTTTTCAACAATTTATAACTAAAAGTCTAATCCCAAAAATAAGATATATTAAAGGAAGAAACAATGCAGTTTTTATAATATATACATTTTCTATTTCACAATAAAAACTGACTAAACAAATTTCTCCTATGTGTGCTCAATATAATTCCACTTAACCTTCCATTAGTCGCGCGTGTATCTACGAGATACATGGCTAACTTTTTGCTAAATATTTATTTATGTAATAGCTCTAGAAAATGGAGATTTCCAGTAGTTCTCGGCAGATGTATCTCGAAGCCTTTCCTAGAACTACAATCGCCTATTTTCCCTTTAACAACCCCCGGCCACCCTAAACCCGTTCGACCGCCGGATTTGTACCTGCTAGATAACAGCGCGACCAAAAGCGTCAGCATATCTTCAGATTTAGTTGGAATAATTTCTCGTTTGTAATTATTCAAACGTAAATTTTATTGTTTTCAAGTGTTTATTTGTATTCTAAAAGTGCTTGTGCGAGTGTCAAATTAAAACATGAGTACAAAAATTTACGACTTTTCAAAACCAGAAGATATTGAAGAACTTACTAGTCTCGCTTTTTCCGAGGATGAAAATTTACAAGAAGATGTGGATGACTCTGATGAATGTGAAACAGAAGACCACGTCGAGACAAGATCAGTTGATTCCGAGACTGATCATGAACTTGAAGTAAGCGATGACGATGAAAACGATGACAGTGGAAACCAAGAAAACAGTAATTTTTTTTGCTATGCTAAACATGATAGTTGTATTTCGAGGAGATCACCGCAATTTGAAAGATTTTTGGGCATCTGACGGGCTAGGAATTGATCTTTTCAAAATGGCAATGTCTGAAAAGCGCTTCAGATTTCTATTCAAATGTCTAAGATGTGATGATAGGTCTACAAGAGAAGAAAGACGTGACAAGTTAGCAGCTGTTAGGAATTGGGCAAAATGTGACCATTGATGAAATGCTGCCAGCATATTGTGGTCGATGTGCATTTCGACAGTACATACCGTCGAAACCAAACAAATATGGTATCAAAATTTTCTGTTTGTGTGACGCCAAACTTTACTATACTTCTAATATGGAAATCTATTGTGGGCAACAGCCAGAGGGACCCTTTCGGCAAAGCAATTCATCCTCTAACGTAGTAATGAGATTGTCTGAACCAATTTTTCAGTCGAGTAGAAATATTACCGCAGACAATTGGTTCACGAGTGAAGAGCTGGTGAAAAGAAGAAAAGAAGAAAAGAAGCTGTCGTACGTGCAGCTAACTTCGTCTTACAAAAAGGGCGTCTAGTATTTGACTCGCGGGTGATATTTCTTGGAAACAGAAATACGTTTGTCACAAGAAGAGAATATTTGAAAAAATTAGGACTAGCCTCACTGAAAGTGAGGGCCCAAATAAAAATTCTTCCACGACAAACCAAAGATTTGCTCAAAAATTACAAAACCTTGGAAGCACAACAAGAAGTTCAAGAGGCAACACCTGGACCAAGTAAAAGAAAGCGATGCGAACCATGCTATGTAGAAAATAAGAAAACGTCAGTGTCTGCATATTGTTGTGAAAAATGTGGAAATCATTTATGTATAAAACTCCATACAAATATGATTTGTAATAAATGTTATGATAAAGAAATTGAAGAGGGTGATTACTCCGATTAATTTAATAAGTTTCTAAAATATTTTGAATAAATAATGTAACTTTAAACCTAGTTCTGGCGATAACCTAATTAAAATTTTACACATTTCACATATATTTTACTTGAAAAAATGTTAAATTAAAAGCGGAGAAAAGAAGTATTCATATAAAATTTGCTTACCATTTACAATATTTTCTTGTAACGGAGAACATTCGTTCCTATTTCTATATGGTTGCTTCTTTTTACCGCGCCTCATTTTTTTGATACGTTAGGGAATTAACTATATGTTTTCGTAGAAAAACATGGAGAAAATGGTTTTATACGTTTACTTTTTTGTGAAATAAGAGCATTAAAATATTTGTATTCAAAAAAAAACCACAAACATTTTTCTTAATACGCCATTACATGGAACTTGAAGTCTCTGTATCAATAGGCACAAGAAAAACCACTAAAATGGATAAAACACTTTTCCTTATGTATTAACCACTCATTGGGTTAATACGCAAATATACTAAATATTCTTTAATATTATTAGCCATCAGTAAATTTAATCATTTAAAAACCTTACAGTAGAAAAAAAGTGTTTCATTAATAAATCTTATACAATTGCGAACTTCTATTTTTCAAAATTTTTTGTGAGTGGATAATAGAAATGTCTCTTTTGCAGCAGCTAGCAACCATATAAATCACATATGGGCAACCACCGGCCCGCGGGCCGGATCCGGCCCCGTGTAAGATATGATCCGGCCCGCGAGACATTTTGGAAAAACCCAATTAAAAAAATATTACGCTAATCTAAGTACTTATACTTAGTACTGGTACATATCTTTAAAAGAAAACACTTGTTTGTGCTTTTTATCTTATCCGGCACCGGATATGATATGAATAGACTATAAAAATGTGGAGTCATCAATAGACTAATGAATCCCATAGCCTACACAAGTCTCCTTGTGTTGCCTTAGTTTACTCACGGGAGTGACGGTGAGGCGGCAAACATCAAAACCTTCGATGTTTGCCGCCTCACTCTTTGATAATCACCGCCACTCGGCTTGCTCGATCAAATTCTTTGAAGTTTGCCGCCTCACGGGCTACACATCAAAAGATTTTATTTATTGCTTCTCGATTATTCTAAACTAGTTTATTCCAGATTATTCCTTCATTTTGTCTATATAAGCGAGTGGATGGCCCGAAAGTTAGTTCAGTTCTATTTGAGCTATCACCTCGGTGATAACTCAGACAAGCGATATCCTAGCGAACGGCTAGAGCCGTCAACTTGCTTTGTGAATTTGTGTGCATCTTGAGTGGTTACTAACTATAGTTTGTTATTAAGTTTATTGAACGAAAAGTAAAAAAAAAAAAATGATGTCTGGTGGAAAGAAACGAAAAGTAGATACAGAGGGACGCCGCCAGTTTCAAGAAAAATGGACTGAATAATTCTTTTTTATCTTGCACAATGGTAAGCCTATTTGTTTGCTTTGTAATGAATCCATTTCAGTAATGAAAGAATTCAATATAAAGAGGCATTACTCAACTAAGCATTCTACACAGCACTCACTGACAGGACAATTAAGAACAGACAAAATCCAGAAGCTTAGAGCAAATATTGAAAAACAGCAACAAATGTTTCATAAACAAAGAACACAACTTGATAATGTTGTGAAAGCCAGTTTTATAGTTAGCTCAAAATTGGTTGGCAAAGGCATTTATCGAGGAGTGTATGTTAGAAGTTTGCGGTGTTTTGTGTCCTGAAAAGAAAAATGAATTTGAAAAAATTAGTTTGTCAAGACGAACTGTTGTTCGACGTATAGAAATGATGGCTAATGATATAAAAACAACATTGACTGACTGACCGTATGGCTGGTTTTGAATCATTTTCCATAGCATTAGACGAGAGCACCGATTTGTCTGACACAGCTCAACTGGCTGGCTATTTATTCGAGATATTGATAAGGAGTTCACTGTTACTGAGGAATTGCTAGCTTTACAGCCGCTAAAAGCAACCACTGCAGGAGAGGATATTTTTAATGAAGTTCAAAAGTTTTGGCCTGCCATGGTTAAAATTAATTGGAGTATGCACTGATGGTGCGTGCACCTTCTATGGTCGGCTTACGAAAAGGTTTCATCGGAATTTTGAATGAAAAAGCAACAGAATTAAATGTGCAAAAAGATGATTTGATAGTCCTTCATTGCATTATCCACCAACAGAACTTCTAAGTTCTAAGTCCATTCGACTCCACAATGTTATGGATGTGGTAGTAAAAACCATCAATTTTATTCGATCCCGAGGGCTTAACCATCGTCAGTTCAAGACGTTTTTGGATGAAATCATCATCAGCTGAATATAACGACGTAACATATTATTGTGAAGTCAGATGGATGAGCAAAGAAAAAACGTTGAAACGGTTTTACGAGCTTAGAAATGAGATAGCAGACTTTATGAAAATAAAAGATAAGCCACTATCTGAATTGAGTGACCCAAAATGGATATGTGATGATTTAGCATTTCTGGTCGATCTTACAGGCTATTTGAATGATTTAAATTTGAAACTTCAAAAACAAGGACAGTTAGTAAATGATTTGTACAGCCATTTGAAAGCGTTTCAGATCAAACTACGCTTTTGGGGAGTCACAGATGCGGTCTGGTAACAGTTACCATTTCAACACGCTCTCTGAGTATGAAAATATTGCTTATGCTCAATATGCTGAAGAACTCAAGTTACTGTCGGAACAATTTTCGAACAGATTTAGCTACTTCAAAAACATGGAAGAGTGTTTCAATTTATTTGCTACTCTTACAAAATGTAATGTACAAAATGCTCCAATACACTTACAAATGGAGTTAATCGAGATTCAAGAAAACTTACTCCTAAAATCCAAATTTGAAGACGTAGAGTTGTGCGATTTCTACAAAAAAATACCTAGAAGAAGACAAATTTCCGCAGCTTAGAAAATTCGCAAGAAGATTGATTTCTGCGTTTGGCAGTACTTATAAATGCGAACAGTTCTTTTCATTGATGAAAGTTAATAAATCAACACATCGTACAAGACTGACTGACGATAATTTGGAAAATTCTTTACGTCTTTGTATCAGTGGAATTGATCCAAATATCGATGGATTAGTTTCCCAAATTCAAGCTCAAGTGTCTCATTGATTTCAGTGTATTTAACTTTTGTAGTTTGTAACAATTGCAAATCTAACTATTTAATTATAATGTTGTACCATTTTTTAAAATTTCATTTTGTTATTTTAATAAATACAATAATCACATTGTCGTATTATTTCATGTCTAATATCTATCGCAAAAAAATATTATCACTACTTTAAAATGCACTAAGTACTTTTAAACGCGGCCCGCGAACGTTTTGCACGCTAAAGTTTGACCCTCAGCATGTCAAAGGTTGCCCATACCTGATATAAATAGAGGATCATACATACCCATAAAGTTATACATATACCTGATATTTTATCTGTCCTGATTATCTACTGAAAAATGAGTACGATTAAGTTAATTGAAAAAGTACGTATGTGAAATTATTCACTACATTTTTAAGGATTATTTTAAAAATGTGTTTTTTTAAACTTTTAATTTGACGCTTGGCTAAGCTAGAAATTTAGATCGTTTCTATTGAAAAAATGCTCAAATTAATTTAAGACGATTTTTAATATCAACTCAAATTCATTTTAAACGACACATTTTTATTGAAACGGTTATTTTCTAACCCCAAATGACTCACGTTTGGATAACCAAGTAATCGTCTTCACAGACTGAAGATGAACAGTTTCAAAACTCTAATTATGAATGAGGGTGCACTGTAAACAGTAAACTGTATATCAGAATCAACGTATGTTGAAAAATGCATCATTTGAATCATGATTATATCGGGCTAACAAGGGTCCGCAAATATGATGAGAAAAAACGTTGACATACATCATAAGTTCAATTCAGCTAGTATCTTACTGAATACGAATGAGAGAACGTCCTCGTCACGATTATGTAACATCAATAAACAAGAATATTTGAAACATTTTCCGCGCCATATATTTTTGAAACCTGCCTCTACACTTTTTCTATAATGTTTCACCGCATTTTACTTGAAATTGCGATTGATAAGTAATATACAAAAGGAGAATTCTTTAGCGATAATTTACTGATAACTCTTGTCTGCATACCCTATAACAATATCGAATAGAGGCGCCAGAATGGCAGGAAGTGCATTTACCCCATACCAGGCGAGACATTAGCCAGTCAGAAGAAAGGGCAAAAATAGAAAATTACAGTGCATATTATTCCTACTAATTTCAAGAGGGAAATAAGTTAGCAGTTAGCATTTATTATGAATTATTTTTTGATAAATTACCATTTTATGAGTAAGCATCAACATTGCATGTGTTTGTAGAATATTTTGTAGACGGTTTTTTGTTTTATATATTTAAGAATATTGAGTAGAGATTAAATTGATAAAAATTGTGAAATATATTATTTTTCTTCGACATTACAACATATAAGCACTGCGACCTGTGATTAAGTATGTGTGCCTAAAACCCTGTTGGGTGAAACATGCTGACCTATGCAGTTAATTAAGCAAGAAAATATTTCTCATTCTATATAGAAAAAAAATTTATAATAATCTATAGTTAAATCCAAATGGATATTTGATTTATCATTGGAGATTCGTAATTTTGTCTCAGTGAATATAATCAGATGTTAGATAACGTTCTCTCCATTTATTTTTTTCTCCTTTAGATGTAATTCGTTAGAATAAGGCTGACATTATTATAAAATAGTGTTGAGAACTTTTCCTAAAGTAGGTGAAAGTTTTCTTGTTCAGTTTCTTATTATTACTATAACATTTTTTATACATGTGTCTAATCTATTAAATAATCATCATGCTTGACACACGAATTAACTTAAACGCATATTTTGCGTGTAGTCTTTATTAACTTAAATATTTCGTAAATGTTTCTTCTTTAACTTCTTTCGATTTGCTGCTGATTGTCATAAACTAAGCTAATACTAAACTAGTGCTGAATAGTGAAATTTTGACCCGATCGTTAGATATGCTGACACAATATGCTATCTGTACTATTACTAAACTAAAACGAGCGCTCAACTTATTGACCAGTCTATATCTCGATTTTTGCATCGTCCAAAACAAAAATTTCAATACCATATTTACTTAAACTTCGAATCTAATACATATTCGAAGAAATGGAAAACGATAAAGTGACAATTTTACATTAGAGTTGTCTGTTTTCCAAATATCATCTGTGGTTGATGGATTGGCCATCATAATGCTATAACTGTTCCATGTAGTCTGAATCTCTAGAAAGCCGGTGGATCGTGTTATGTACAAAGTTCTTGTCGTATGCAATTTTGGACGTCTACTCGTACAGTGAATGATTATAAGATACTTAAATCTTTCTAAAGATGTCTGAGGCTCCTCCATTTTAATCCAACATGTGCCTTGGAAGACCTAGGAAAAGATGGAGTGACAACCTCCCAGGTGACTGAGCAGAAGTAGGAAGAAGAAGAAATGCCGCAATATAGTACCTCTAGGTTCTGCTAAATTCTGTTTACCAACAATTCATAAACCTTCTCTGCATAAATTAACTCTCCGATCGAACCTCTTACTTATAGATTAACTCAAATATGATGGTTATAACAATGATTACTCGTTTAAAATCGAAGAAACTTTTAATGGTATAATATTACCACAGACAAATGAAAAATAGAGTCCTCAAAATTTCTGGTCCAATATTTCGAAGAAAGAACCTTAGAATACACAAACTTTGTTATGAAATATCATATCTTTCGAAAACATAGTATTAAGTTAGCATACAATAGTCAAATACTTAATATTGAATATATTTTTACTAACATAAAAATAAAAACCTATCAATAAATTGCCTGAGAAACTGAGAAAAACTATAAAAAACGTTTATTTCTAGAAACAACATATAGTGCCCAAAATTATCAATGCATTAATAAGAAAAGTGAGTTAAATAACCTTAGATTAATCTATGCATCACTTTTAGATTTTGAAAAAACAATATCTATAAAAATTCAACGCCATCAACAACCAACTAACCTCACCTAACCTATAAATTTCACTTATAACGACCTAACCTGCAAAAATGTCATTTATAATCGAACCAATAAAAATTAATAACGATTTCCTATAGTAACCAGAATCAATATTTCTGTCCAACGTCATTTTGAATATTGAATTTTGAAACAAATGAATTTGATGTTTTTACATTTTTATTATATTATATATTGAAGTTAATCTTTGATTGCCACATTCTCAATAAGAAAACCCTTATATAAGGTTAATGAGGTGTGTAAAATGTATCAAAATACAGGATTTCTACTATTAACCTCTGAAATCTGCCGTTCTTCAAAAGAGAAAACAACTACTTTCCTGGCTAATGCCTCGACGAACGTTGAATCACAACTCCTCTGAAGAGCGCGATGTCAATCGACCCTTTTGTTTAACATCCCTAATTTGTTATTAAATGATACATACATACTCACATTAAAGCATATCAAATTGTCTTTTAATGATGATGAATAATTTAAAAAATATATAGTTAACGTCAAAAGTTTATAGTGGGCCGATTTCTATGCACGCAAGTGTATGAATTTGAACGAAATATTTGCCAACTAGATTATGTGCGTTTTCATAGTGGGATTGTGGCAAAATTAAACACTAAAGTGTATATATATATATATATATAGTGTTAATCTGACTCGTTCCAATAGCGATTAATGAAGGATTAAGCAAATTTTTATTTTAATAGTTTTTACCTCATTTGATTAAACTAATTGAATATTACTTTTAACTATAGAAATTATAAATTCATTATCATTATATGTAAAAAATAAACATCTCTTATCAAAATCTAGGTAGGTAAATAAAATTTCGCGCTGATACTAATTTATAAAATCAAAACAGGAAGCTGGTTTAAATGTGTTGTTATCCGAAACATTTATTTCAGATTTAGATTAATTTTGTATTTATGAATTCAATTTCGCTAACAACTTTATTTGAACTTTTTAAGTAGCAATCATCTCAGGTCTAATTATTATCATTTCATCAACTTCCTCTACTTCCTTTTCTCTCCTATTAATTGACAATTAATCATTCATTGTTCACAGATGGTTACTCCCCTTATACTTTGAAGAATTTACTGTGTGACCTTTATGTTTTTAAAAAGGTATACTTTGTGTATTTCAATCTAAGTATATTTACAGGTTTGATATTATATACTTCGTCTTTTGTTGTTATTGAACTTTGCTGACACTGTTTCTGGTAGGATCAAAGTATTCTACAATTTTCTCCTATCAATAATTCCATCAAATCTAAAAACACAATGTGCAACCACAAGTTTTGCTCGTGTAAAAATTGTCGCATACACTTTTTGGTCTTCGTAATTTCTATCCATTACGTACTTTTAACTGGTAATTTTTCTAATCATTTTCTACTTTTTCGCATTCTTGTGAATATCATAATACTTTTCCTTCCAATAAGTAATTTATGTATGGGTTTTCTTCTTTCGTAGGACTACTCAACTATATTAGAGACTATAAAATTAAACAGTAGACTCGATATTTAAAAGCAATCGGTTATAAACATAACTGTCTCAAACGTATTCGTGATATGTGTCTTCTATCACTCTTGGTTCACATTTATCGTCAGCAAACCTCGATCGATTAGGATAAGAAATACAAAGCAGTATTTAGTAACAATTTCTTAATTACTTGTTTAGCAAATTATCTTTCCAATTTCTTTATTTGTTGCTCTAATCTAATGACTTGACTTACCTGTTTTATACTAAATTTTCCCACCAATAAACCTTCTCTCGAGAAAATTAATTCCAGCGGGAAAATTAAACTATAGAGTGGACTGTAAGGAATTGGCCCTTTGTCCATATTTAAGCTATTCTTACATCTAACAATTTCAATGCTATCAAATGCAACCAAAATTTATTATTGGATACATTTTTTAAC
The DNA here is from genome assembly GCF_026250575.1 of Diorhabda carinulata. Taxonomy (NCBI): domain Eukaryota; kingdom Metazoa; phylum Arthropoda; class Insecta; order Coleoptera; family Chrysomelidae; genus Diorhabda; species Diorhabda carinulata. Next base: position 67,064,957 of record NC_079472.1, read on the forward strand.
AATTATACATTATTAATATTTATGCAGTACTTGATTTTCCGGTCCGTCCATATTTTAAATGAGCTATGTGCTCTTTAAACCGGACAATATCGGATCTCTTAGTTTGCCCTATATACTTCCCGTCACCATCACCACAGGTAATTTCATTCGCCAAATTTGGTATTCTAGAATTGCCGAACAATTGTTTTAATATATTGTTGGTTTCATAAACCAATTTAAAACCCACTCTGCTAAATATTGCATCCAATCCTTTTGTATAAACAGGATTGAAAGGTATCAGAGCAAATTTTCTTTGTTCTTCATTTAAGATTTAGAAAAGGGTGGTTTCTTAAACCTATGACGATTAATTAACCCATTTACAATTCTAATATTGTCTGGATCTGGATCATACAATTATAAATAGGTTAATCAATCGTCAAAGGTCCAAGAAATCTCTATGTGAAACCACTTTTTTGCCAGAAATTCCAACTTAGTTCCCCAAGAAGTTTATTTTTAATTTAAAATTATGATTGCACATTTATCGAGCAGTCATTTTTCATAGAATGTTTGATACGACTTACGACTAAAATATTGTTTGCTGCATTAATCAAAACATGATTATCCAAATAGAATCGACCTCAACCATAAAAGACTCCATATCTATTGTTAGAATTGAAGTTTCAATATATGAGAAATTATTATTCCGAATAACGAGATCTTGACATTTATAAAATAGAATTATAAGTTTTGTTCAAATTGTAAAGGTATTTTTTGTTATTGATATTATTTTTTATCATATTGATGTTGGTATTCAAGATCCATTTTGAGTTACATGATTTTTTTGTCCATTAATGTAATTTTTGAAAAAGTATTCTATCTATTACCGCTAGAGCACATCATATATACTGCAACTTTTTATACACTTCCAGGGTAGAGTAAAGAAATAGAAGTCAATTATCCTGATCTTAGGAGCATTGTCAAATCTTTCCAGAATGTGCAGTTAAGTCCAGAATAACTTCCATTGTTTCTGTTGGAATTTCTTTATACATTATCTCTGGTACACGCTAGTCTCTGTATCTGGCTTAGATGTTACCTCGTCGACTAAGTTTTTTCTGCTAGGTGGTAGCTTCTCGGGCTTTTATTGTGCGCGCCACCGTGGTTGTTGTTGCTTTTCTGAAGACATTTTTGATCTATTTGATGTACTTATTACACAAAAGTCTATTATTCTGGGCGATTTCCAGCTATTCGAATTTATTTTTGTTTGTTATAAATTCCATCTTCCGTGGATATGCTTTCGATATTCTCTACTGGATTACTGCGATTTTATACGAATTGAAAGTCGGTTTCCCAAACTTGCATCATTTCTCCGTTATGTGGATTACGATGTCTAACGGCGTATCTCCAAACTTAGCTCCGGCGATTAGAAATATATCTCTGAATCAACACAGTATATGCTTGCTGAATTAGTGTGTATAGTTGTTCGTCCATTACTTGACATAGGCTCCAGAGTATCACAGATTTGATGGCGATATAGCGCCCTATGGAGTACCTGTTTTGGTGATTACTGCTATGGTTTCATATCACATTTGATTTTGTTCCGTTATCGTCTCTGTCCTCATCCAAAATCAAATAATTACAGTCCCATTCATATTTCAACTCAAACAGATGTTTGAGGAGACACAGATGGAGGTTTCTTTGCTCTATATGTCTATATGTACACTGACTGTCATGTATGGACAAACGTTTAGACGCACGTCTGTAATATAATATACCGTCCTTTTCTTAATGTTTTTTTAGTTAATGTGACATAGAGAAAACATATTTTTTTTTATTTTCTCAATCTCGGTTGTGAGTTGAATTGAATATTTGGCTGTTTCTTAGTACAACAGTAATAATATAGATAGTTTCCTCAAGATAGAAAATCAGTCAAGTGCAATAAGAAGAAAAAAATAACGTTACTGGTTCACAGATCAATAGGTGTAATTGGTAGCTCCTTAAAATTTGTTTATGGCTCTTCCAATATCAATCGCATAAGACAGTTATTTGAGGAACCATCAATATTTCGTAAATACGCACGGCACTCATACCAAATTGAGAAATGAAAAACAATGTTTACCCTCCCTATGAATTCGGTAAACATCTAACAAACCGTCAGTCCACGTGGACTCATAATCTCCACTATTGCTACAGTTGTAGCAAATTAACGAGGTTTAATAATGATTTTTTTCTAAGTTCTAAATAGGACTACAACTAATTGCATCTGTCTAAAAAACTGCGTATAATGCCGTCCAGTTTATAATGATTATAATGAATGATTATAGTGATTGTCGGCAATCACTATAATCATTTATGTATCAAAATTATCATAAAACTCTATTTTTTTACTACAATAAATTGATATACTATTAATTTTGATTAGAAAAAACTGCTGTGAAGACAAAATAGTGTGGGTACAATATAGCCATATCATTTCCAATGTTTTGCGACAAAAACAAATGTCACCAGTTGATTGTTTTGTATATTGGAACCTCACAAGGGTTTGCTAATAATATCCTTCAGATATTTGCAAGAAAAAATTCAAAATAAAAGAAACAGTATCTTTACTCAATAGACCCTTAAAACTCAGTTGTTCGGAATATTCTTTTAAAAATTTTTGACGCTATAAATACTTATAAATGGAAAAAAATAATTAGACGATGTGAAAAGGGTGGAACCAAATAAGTGGCAAATGGATTTTTTCAATTTCTGCGAATTAAGTTATTGTTAATGATTGAAAGTACTAGATAATGACCCTTCTCATTTTCGTTTTTATTTAATCCTTTATCTGTCTTATCATACCGATAAGACAGATATTATTTTTGTATTAGATCTTATATAATTCAAAAATAGGATAGTTTTGTATTGTTTGAGGAAACTTATTCGATCCAGCTTTCGTGCCATCTCTTGGACGGTCTGCCGGGAGGTCTCGTTGAATTTGGTATTTCATCTTTTGTCCATTCAACCCACCGATCTTCCATTATTGGTGGTGGTCTCGATCTCGTTAATCGAACTATATCCTGAATTTTGAGATCTCTTATAGTTTTGCTTCTTATTTGATCGCTTAAACTAATTCCTTAATAGTTCTCAATGTTTTCGTCTCTGCAGCCCTCATCATGTTCTTCGTTTTTGTTGTGTTCGCTCAAGTTTCACCTGCATATGTAAGTATAGGTCTTACGATTGTTTTGTATATGCAGATAACCAGAGATTCTTGAGGCAATTTTTACTTGGGTTCGTAGCTCTTGTTGTAAGTTTTTATCAGTTGTAATCTGGACTTCTAATTGCATCCAATGCACTATTCAAAAATTTATAAATATAAATAATTTATCGCATTTCATTTTAAACCACGTATGCAAAGTTATTTTTAATACATCCCCAAATATTTACTCATGCGCGACCATGTGTCTTGGATCAAGACATTTTTGGTATAGTATTTGTTTACCTACGTAATATTAATAAAATAAGAAACGCATTTTATACAATGTTTTCTCTTGTTATGTTTATTCCAACAGAAGTTAGACGAATGTTGATCATTTTTGGTTTGTTTTCAAAGTGGAATATTCTTTTCGAAAATTATCAAAGTCGAAATTTCCTGATGATGTATCTAGATCGAAACCTGAAAGGCTGAAATAGGTTGTGGAGTGATATAATATTTTTATAAGAGAGAATTATATATTTAAATTATTTTTGCAGATTACCCATTCATATTTGTACAAAGACTTGGAAATTCATGAAAGGATATCAAAAAAGTGGGAAGCAGCGGATAAAATTAAAAGCTAATACGGGATTATATAGATAATCTAATTATATGTTATTCTTACTTCGAAACTAGATATTTATCCTAAAAAATGAAGAAAACGGCAACCTTACGCATTTGTCGTTCATATTAATTCACTTTGCAATTACTAGCTAGTACAAGTATCACTGAAATTTTTGATTGTGTTAAACTCGAAAACTGTATTTCTCGAAAACATTTTCAATACGTTTTCAAATAAAATGAAATTGCTAAAATTTTAGTTCAGAATCAGGTCTGTAAGTTCATTACTTAATATGATACAAACATTGACTATTTTGCAATAAAAATATAATTTTACTAAGTTGGAATTTGTGGAACCGTTGGTGATATTCATTATTTTGAATACACTGTTTACCCTACCACTACATTAACACTCACAATTACACTGTCTGACGCGCGTTTCGATAACCAAGTTATCGTCTTCAGAGACTGAAGGTAAACCATCGTGTTAGTGTAGTGGTAGTGTAAACAGTGTGTTCTTGAGGATACTTTTGATGGTCCCAGACTTTAGATCGCCATTGATGTAATCCCATAACTTCTTTTCAAAGTAAACTGACATTTCGATCTATCTCGGAGCTAATGAAGAATATCTACACTCTATACTCTTATAAAATTTCCTCTTAGAATCCAGTAGTCGGTTCAGACTTGTACTTGTCAGCTATAATTGCAAGACGATGTCTAATTAGTTCGGGCCACTCATCCGTTAATCCAAATACTTCAATCGTGGTCTTACTTACACATTTTCTATTGTGTGAACATTTTCGTCGAAACTACGACAGGTCGTTGTTTTGGAGCCAAAAATTCTGCGTTTATTCAATTTTTCTCCATGCAGAAAACTATTTTTTCAGGTAAAAAGATTTGCGAAAAGTGCAATTTGCTCATTTTGCGAAATTTAATAATATGACTACCGTATATTTTCTTTGACGTTTTATATTCATGTTTCCCAACGTGCACCCCACGCCCCACAAGCGGGAAATTTCATTGTAAAGGGGGGAATTGGAAAAAAGACTCGATACGAGTTTAACCCTTTTTCTCTGGGCCATTCAAATGTAATGCTTCGGCGCCCAATTGGAAAAAAAGCAAATTCTCAATTAATTGGGCAAAAAATAGGATAAATTCGTTTGACGAGACCCAAATATCAACTGGGTTTTTGTCAAATTAACCTCTGCTTCGGCCTTTGATTAAAATCTTTATTAAAATGATTTCGAATTTGAATTTTGGTTTTTCATTATATGTTTTGAAAATTTACTTACTGATTGTGGTGACTTGCTAGAAGTTTGTTAATTGAATAATTAAATTTTTTAATATTAAAAATTATTTATATGTTGAATGGGGGGCATAAGAATTTAAGATGGGCTTGGGCTGGGCGTGGAACAAAAAAAGCTGGGAAACACTATCTTTGACGGACTGTAAATTCATGGGACATGCAACCAGGAAATTTCTTTTTTTTCTTTGAGTGTTAATGTGCTATTGACATTTCCATTTGAAAACTAAAAAATTATTTTACTTCTAGGCTCCACAACTGATTATTTTCACGTTTTTTATCTTTACAATTAAATATCTCGCATAAAAACTGTAAAAATTGTTTACTGAGCGTATCCTTTCATAAGCCTGCGGCCTCTTTCGCAGCAAACTAGTGAACTTTTTTTCTTAATTAGTTATGGAATCTGAAAAAACTTGACCTTGTTGGTTGTGTTTATTGCATATACAGTGTGTAACAACGAAATGGTATAAATTCGTTAATAAATATATGAGGGCGTGTTGACAAAAACGCTTGAACGTATCGTTTGCATTTTTAAACACGCAATTTTTTAAAATTATACAGGATGAGTAATGTAACAGTGGCCAATACCAACTTTTTTATTTTAATTGCAACCCCCCGTGTATTACTAATTTTTCGGATTCCTCAGAAAATTCTCAAAAAACCGATAATCTAAGCGAAAATCTAGTACTTTTCCTGTGTAATACACAATTTTTTTCTGTGGCAGGAAAAACGATGATTTCATATTGAAAAATACGTAAGAAAATTACAGATATGAAAGTTAAATTTTGAAATTAGTAGGCTATGTTGTACTTATAGCGACAATTAGACCTGTGCTGTCAATTTAATTTTGTGATTCGATTCAAAAATAGTGAACTTGGTGGTTGTTCAGAAGTTATTTCGTTGATTTCGCCGGAATTAGTAGAAGTAGCCAAAGTACCCTCACAAAAATTTTTGCCAGCTAAATCGAAAAAAATATACGAACTGCGTATTCAAGATTCATTGGATGAAAGATGAAAAAAACGCAGTTCATTCTCGGGGACGGCGTTATTGGCTTATTTTTCGAAAATGGCACAATAACAAAAACCATTAACAGTGTGGTCGGATTAAAAATATGTTACGATTCAATAATAATGTAGACATTTCAAAAAATATATATAATATATATTTCTTAAACAAAACGGATAAGGTTAAATTAGTGATTTCGAATAATCAAGGTTGTTGTATTTAGGATTGCAGGAGCTTGTCGAATTTGTGATTGAAGATTTGGTAACGTTATTAATTGCGAAACTTAAGAAAACAAAGAATGATGTGAACAGTTATTGAAAAATATTTCGAAACGTCGTCCAGCAGCAGCAGCAAAGGATTGGCGCGTATTTTATTTTATTATAATAGAAAATGTATCAATCAGGTTGTAGGTAAAATCAGTTTTATAAGGTTCCCGGAACAGTGGTTACTTTTTTATCATCAAAGGTCGTTGTAGGGTATGTTGATGAATCGGTAGCCCACAAGACAGAAATAGCTAATAAAGTGTTTAGAACGTGTGATGGTGCTGAAATAACAGCGGATTTGTGACCAATTCACATTTAGTAATTTTACTTTCTGATATAATGAAATATTCTAAAATTTCACCATTCCTCTTTTAGTGATATGAATTGAAAGAAAATACGAAAAAGGTTTTTATTGTTTAGTAGCGAATATGTTAAATAAAATAATTTTCTCTTTTTAATGGTAATTTTTGTAATAAATCTGAATTTAATATTTCCGAAACAGTTGAAGTTAATGGACATTGTACAAGAATTATGTCTAGAATTTTCGAAAGAATCCAAAAAATAAATAATAAACAGAGGGGGCTGCATTTAAAATAACAAAAATTGATATAGGCCACTGTCACATGACACGACCTATATAATATTTTTTTTTTGAAAATACCGTTTAAAAATACAAATCGACAAGCATTTTTCCCCGAACCACTCTATTTATTTATCAATGAATTTATTCTGTTTAGTTATTCCACACAGGATATTCATGATTCTTTTGAATTTAAATCAAAACATATTTATCGCTAAGTAATAAATGCATAAGAACTAATTACACCAGTATGTAATTGATAGTTCATGACATTTTGATAATACTGATATTTCGACCGAAAATATCTCACGATAAAAGTATCAATGAATTTTAAACATGGTACATTCAAATTATCAAAGCATTTCTCAAAGTTTGAATACTACTTTCGAAATAAACTCCATATATTTGATAATTGCGATAATTACGCTGTAAAGGTCAATTTAATTGGACACACATGTAAGCCTAGAATGGCTCATCTTCTCTATTTTTTCAGATTTCTGCTTCAACACCTGAATTCAACGAACTGTATCATGTAAGGTCAATTGTGAATGATGATGTTTGAAATTAATAATTTGCCACGCACGCTTTAAATAAAATTATTTTATTATCGTCAATAGATGAAAACTAAATCAATAATGAAATAGGTAAACAATATTGATTGTTTTGGTTCTTGGTCCAATATCGATTGCAGATTATAAAAACCCTTGACAAAGATATCCTAGTTGAAGTTGTCTGCAGCTAAGGAGAGTACCTAATAAAAAACCGATAAAAAATGGAAATCTCTTTAATACTTATAGATTATATTATCCCTCCCTTCATGTCTAGTGGATATGTGCGTTTTATTGAAAAATCCAATTAGCCCTTTATCAACATGATAACTCATGCTTTTCGGGTCTATGACTCTATGTAAGCTTTGTAATACTGTTTGTTTCACTAATCTAATATTGTCCTATAGTTCCGCGATAATTTCTATCCTTGTAGTCTTAAGGGCATTTTTCACTATTACTAGCGCGTTGTCCGTTCGTCTGTGTCTATCTTCTCAGGAAGCATGTAGCGTGCTTGGGTTTTTTGCATTTAATTCCTGTATAGCTGTAAAAATGCCGAAACGAAAAAAATGTACAAAAAGGTGATCCCATTGATACCACTCGCCAAATGACTTCCAATGAAATGACGTCCATAGGCATCATAAGACACCGATAAACTTCAAATGACAATAGACGTCATTTGGCTTCGATGGACGTCAATTCATGTTATTTGAGATCATTTTTCTTTTCATAAACCAACTAGCTTTTACCCGCGGCTTCGCTCGGATCGAATCCATTGAATAAGTATCAGATATCATTATAATAGAAAAGAACGAACTCTGTAGCTATATTAGAACCTGAGATATAGATCTTTGAATGTGGAAAAATTGCCAAAAACCTACAAAAATCCATAACTCCACATTGAATGTCCGCGCCTAGCTCCTCTCCAACTCAACCGATTTAAGTGTTCAAAAACTCAAAAGAAAGAAGGTGTTTCAGCGAGTGTTCTTAAACCAAATCGAACTCTGTAGCTATATTAGAACCTGAGATATAGATCTTTGAATGTAGAAAAATTGCCAAAAACCTACAAAACCTACAAAAATCCATAACTCCACATTGAATGTCCGCGCCTAGCTCCTCTCCAACTCAACCGATTTAAGTGTTCGAAAACCCAAAAGAAAGAAGGTGTTTCAGCGAGTGTTCTTAAACCAAATCGAACTCTGTAGCTATATTAGAACCTGAGATATAGATCTTTGAATGTAGAAAAATTGTCAAAAACCTACAAAAATCCAAAACTCGACATTGAATGTCCGCGCCTAGCTCCTCTCCAACTCAACCGATTTAAGTGTTCGAAAACTTAAAAGAAAGAAGGTGTTTCAGCGAGTGTTCTTAAATCAAATCGAACTCTGTAGCTATATTAGAACCTGAGGTACAGATCTTTGAATGTAGAAAAATTGCCAAAAACCTACAAAAATCTATAACTCCACATTGAATGTCCGCGCCTAGCTCCTCTCCAACTCAACCGATTTAAGTGTCTAAAAACTCAAAAGAAAGAAGGTTTTTCAGCGAGTGTTCTTGAACCAAAACGAACTCTGTAGCTATATTAGAACCTGAGGTACAGATCTTTGAATGTAGAAAAATTGCCAAAAACCTACAAAAATCCATAACTCCACATTGAATGTCCGCGCCTAGCTCCTCTCCCACTCAACCGATTCAACTGTTCAAAAACTCAAAAGAAAGAAGGTGTTTCAGCGAGTGTTCTTAAACTAAAACGAACTCTGTAGCTATATTAGAACCTGAGATATAGATCTTTGAATGTAGAAAAATTGCCAAAAACCTACAAAAATCCATAACTCCACATTGAATGTCCGCGCCTAGCTCCTCTTCAACTCAACCGATTTAAGTGTTCGAAAACCCAAAAGAAAGAAGGTGTTTCAGCGAGTGTTCTTGAACCAAAACGAACTCTGTAGCTATATTAGAACCTGAGATATAGATCGTTGAATGTAGAAAAATTGCCAAAAACCTACAAAAATTCATAACTCCACATTGAATGTTCGCGCCTAGCTCCTCTCCAACTCAACCGATTCAACTGTTCAAAAACTCAAAAGAAAGAAGGTGTTTCAGCGAGTGTTCTTAAGCCAAAACGAACTCTGTAGCTATATTAGAACCTGAGATATAGATCTTTGAATGTAGAAAAATTGCCAAAAACCTACAAAAATCCATAACTCCACATTGAATGTCCGCGCCTAGCTCCTCTCCAACTCAACCGATTTAAGTGTTCGAAAACCCAAAAGAAAGAAGGTGTTTCAGCGAGTGTTCTTGAACCAAAACGAACTCTGTAGCTATATTAGAACCTGAGATATAGATCTTTGAATGTAGAAAAATTGCCAAAAACCTACAAAAATCCATAACTCCACATTGAATGTTCGCGCCTAGCTCCTCTCCAACTCAACCGATTCAACTGTTCAAAAACTCAAAAGAAAGAAGGTGTTTCAGCGAGTGTTCTTAAACTAAAACGAACTCTGTAGCTATATTAGAACCTGAGATATAGATCTTTGAATGTAGAAAAATTGCCAAAAACCTACAAAAATCCATAACTCCACGTTGAATGTCCGCGCCTAGCTCCTCTCCAACTCAACCGATTTAAGTGTTCGAAAACCCAAAAGAAAGAAGGTGTTTCAGCGAGTGTTCTTGAACCAAAACGAACTCTGTAGCTATATTAGAACCTGAGATATAGATCTTTGAATGTAGAAAAATTGCCAAAAACCTACAAAAATCCATAACTCCACATTGAATGTCCGCGCCTAGCTCCTCTCCAACTCAACCGATTCAACTGTTCAAAAACTCAAAAGAAAGAAGGTGTTTCAGCGAGTGTTCTTAAACTAAAACGAACTCTGTAGCTATATTAGAACCTGAGATATAGATCTTTGAATGTAGAAAAATTGCCAAAAACCTACAAAAATCCATAACTCCACATTGAATGTCCGCGCCTAGCTCCTCTCCAACTCAACCGATTTAAGTGTTCGAAAACCCAAAAGAAAGAAGGTGTTTCAGCGAGTGTTCTTGAACCAAAACGAACTCTGTAGCTATATTAGAACCTGAGATATAGATCTTTGAATGTAGAAAAATTGCCAAAAACCTACAAAAATTCATAACTCCACATTGAATGTTCGCGCCTAGCTCCTCTCCAACTCAACCGATTCAACTGTTCAAAAACTCAAAAGAAAGAAGGTGTTTCAGCGAGTGTTCTTAAACTAAAACGAACTCTGTAGCTATATTAGAACCTGGGATATAGATCTTTGAATGTAGAAAAATTGCCAAAAACCTACAAAAATCCATAACTCCACATTGAATGTCCGCGCCTAGCTCCTCTCCAACTCGACCGATCTAAGTGTTCAAAAACTCAAAAGAAAGAAGGTGTTTCAGCGAGTATTCTTAAACCAAAACGAAGTCTCTATCTTGAATAGATCCTGAGATATCGAGGATAGAACGTGTGTATGTGAAAAACTCCCATGGGTAATGTACAGGGGGAAATCGCATTTGAGTATAACTTGAGACTGATGAAAATTAGATGAAATCCGATGGTTGATGGCTGATCTGTGCATCAATACCTTTCATTGAAAAAAAAATTGAGCAAATCGGTTTGGTAGAACGCCTGAACGGACTCGGAATGGAAATCATTAATTTTTTTTATATATAAGATTATTATGAAAATTGTTAATAAATAATTAGGACAAAATTATTAAATAAATGAAATTATTTATATTATGAAACTTCATTTCATAAATTTTTTAATATTTTCTGATCGCTAACGGTAAAAAATGCGCTATTGTCTCTTGCGACGAAAACTTTTTTACTTGTGAGATTTTCCTCTCGTTCAGTTTCAAGTGTGTTAATGTACCTAGTAATTTTCCTAGTAACAGTTGAATTATCTCTTTCTCTCTAGTATTCATGATGTCAATGTCCTAGCAACTTCAGGATTACAGTTTACCTGTTCTAAAATTGCCGAAATATTATGAGACATTCTAAATCTACAAGTGGTGATGATATTTGTTGACATTGCTTAATCGATTATCTTTGTTTCAGTGGGTTGAATTTCCAAGACTTGATGGTTCGCCAAGGAGCCATCGATTCTCCTCCAAAATGTCCATTTATCTTAGGTTTTGAATGCGCTGGTGAGATCGAACAAGTAGGGGAAGGAGTCGAAAACTTAGTTGTAAGTATACAAGAACAGAGCTGGAATTTCTGGAACCTTGGCGATATTCATACCGAATACGCTACCACTACACCAACACTCGCAACAACACTGTCCGACGCGCTAAACTGTTTACCTTCAGTCTCTGAAGACGATAACTTGGTTATCGAAACGCACGTCAGACATTGTAATTATGAGTGTTGATGTAGTAGTAGTGTAAACAGTGTATTATTAAATATGTAAATAAGTAAATTCAATTTGTGCTGTGTTCATTTGAAATATCGAGTATGAAATTAGTCATTCCGCGATTCAGATAATTTTTATGTTTGTCGTGTTTTTATTTTCGTATATGGTGATTGCTTGGAAAAGTATTTTTTTATCAGTATATATTGTGATAAAAATAATTTTACTTTGTTTCATATATTTTTATGGATTTACGGTTATTCCTTTTTTAGTAGTGACAACAACTTTCAAATAACCAAGTTTCCTCTGCATCCAATAATCTGCGAAAAATGTTGCATTCTCGCATCAGTATGTTGCAAAAGATTAAAACAGATATTCCTGTTATGAAACCAATTATATTCAAATCTAATTTGAATTGTAGACAATTCTTATCAAAATTCAAATGCGTCCCAACATTCTTCTAAATCTCTTTTAAATAACATTAAAATTTAAAGACGGATTTTATCACGACTGGCCCGACTCTGTGACTTTCTAGGCGTGAGTAGTTGAAAAACAAAAAATACTTCTGAATTATTTTAGTTCTATATCTAGGATCACATTTATTCCGAACTAATAATGTAAAATGGTCACATTTTGGATGAAAAAACTAAAGTACCAAGCCCGAAATTGTACAAAACCGGCTTTGTACAAGCAGGAATTTGCGGGCTTCGTACAGCGACGATTGTACCGAGCCGGCTCGGTACGTAACAAGTAAATTTAGAAGACAAGGGCTCTTACTTAACTTTTGCGATATAGCAATGTGAATGTGTCGAATAAAGTTTGACATTTGTAATGGTGAACGCGTTGTTTTCAATATGGATTAAACCTACAACTGTGTGCCGACTAATTCGCTTCGACCTTTGATGATGAAATATTATCTCGAGCCATCGTGTTTAGTTGTTTTTCCGAATTCAATAATGGTCGCACTATTCGCTGCAGAATGAATTTCGTCGTGCAAAATCCGCGCTGTTGTGCCAGAAAACATCGATGCTGTGCATAAATTGATATGACAATATCGTTATGTTACGTACTGTGAAAATGAGGCATAGTTTCACTGCATATATTCAATATTGGTCCAAAAAAAAGCTCGTGTCGGTTGCAACAATTCACGGTGCCTCAAAAGACGGGATCTACGCATCTGAACCCGAAACTAAAAGACAATCGACTGTATGGGTCTTTCAAGACGAGCAAAATCCAACAATTGTTCGCACACGAAGCACTTCGAAGCAAATGGTGGCCCGATTTTTCGGTATAACTGGACATATCGCCACCGTTCCATTAAAGTAACTTGGAACGGTCAATTCTGAACGTTACACCAGGATTTGTTTGCCAGAAGTGTTCGAAAAAATCGGGGAAATCAATCGCGACGCATCAGTTACTATGGTATTTTTGGCTGTTGTGCATTTACATCGATGAAACCTATTGCTTCAGTACCTATGGGTCGACGGTTTCCGACAGTGATGGAATTGGACGCATTTTTCATCATCGCGCTACCAAAAATAAAAAATAGAGACAGATTACTTCCGGTAGGATAAAAAAATGCACCAATCAATTGGTTGGTATTACCGATTCTTCCCTATAAACAGTTGTGTCGTACATTAACATTTATTATGCGTAGGTACTTATTTGAGGCATTGTCCGTCTATACAAATTCTTATATTGTGTCCATTGATTTAAAAATAATAATGCAAATACATAAATTATGTCAATTTTAAAATATAATTGTGTTCTGATTACCTTTTTGGCATTTCAGGTTGGAGACAACGTTGTAGCTTTACCAGAATATAGAGCCTGGGCCGAATTAGTATCGGTACCAGCGAAATATGTGTACAAATTACCTAATGGTGTGTCCTATTTGGACGCTGTTACCATCACAATGAATTATACAGTGGCCTATATTTTACTCTTTGAGCTTTCCGGTTTAACTCAGGGAAAATCCATACTGGTGCACTCAGTAGGAGGGGGAGTGGTAAGTAATATTTTTATGCACCATCAAATAAATTTTGAAAATATGTATTGCTTTTAATTAACCTTAACAATAATTAAAAATATATTGAATTACTAATTTTCATCAGTTTTTGTTGGAGTCGTAATTGAGAAACGCACGAGTCTTATTCCAGAAATAGTTTAACTGGAAATGAATGTTGAACGTTTCGATGATCCATAACATTTTATTAACTAGAAAAAATATCCAATGGAAAACGAACAATGTCATTGTTGTCATTAAAGAATCGAAATTAGGTCTTTAACCTCAAGTGGGGCGCCACAGCAACAAGTTGACAGGGATTGTCTGGAGAGTTAATGGCGCCACGACGGCAGCCAACGGCGCCCTCGAGTCTGGTCCGCAGCGACAGCATGTCGGAATAATAATACATAGGGTGACGAGCTTTCCTTCCAGGAACGATGACTCGACGTAGGAGTATTACTGCCGAATACAAACAACCGATATTAATGGATTTAGTTTTAGTTTACTTATTAGTGAATGTACCAGCCGCAGGCACACTCTAAAATTTGAGAATGCCTATAATACGTCGGTTTTATAATATTATGGTTCTGCAGTTTTGCAGAACATACGAACGAAAGCTGGAACAAACAAATAATTCACTTCAAGATTCTTAAGAATTGGGTTCAGGGCCGGATGAAGCCAGGGGCTTGGGGGGGCTGTGGCCCCAGGTCCAAGAGGGCCCCATCATTTGAAAATCATACCACAAATCTAACGTATTGATATTATTTTGTGAATTTTTCCTGGTTTCCGAATTCCTTAAGGGGACCCAGTCATTATTTTAGCCCCGGGCCTTATAAATCTTAATCCGGCCCTGTTTGGGTTGGGTCTAAATGGAAGAATTAGTCTGAACATTATGTCCTAAGCGATTGAGCCTGTATGGACAATATGTATATCATTGACTAAACGATCCTTCCAATTTTTGTAATAGCAAAATATAATCCGATCAACAGTTTTTTCAACTGTTTCAAACGATGTAATCACCAGGATATATTCACTTTTTATAGCGACGGGAATCCACAAAAGACTTTCTCTAATAATTATTTTAATACTCATACTAACTTGAAATCGATTTCTCTGATGAAATTTGTGAATATAAGAATATTTACTATCATATAAATTGATGGGATTATTGAATTTTTATTTTTATTTTTATCTCCATTAGTACAAAGCATAGTGGCGCATTCATTTGCAAAATTGTTTTAAATCGTAATTTTTTTTTAAAATGTCCGGAAGGTGTTCTTGATCATAAAAGTGTAAAATGACACTCGATGTCTTTTGATGTTATTGTTTAAACCAGGGCTTCTTAAACTTCTTTATATAGCGACCCCCTTCAAGCTTAGGAAATTTTAAACGACCCCCTCCTCCATATAAACGTTCAATTGAAAATCGAGGAGCGCGTTGTATTTATTATTTTAAATGCTACTTCCATATTTTCATTTATAGGCCCTACATAACAGTTTTGCATTGCCACTTTTCTCAAAAAATAGTTATAATAAAACTACAATAGTATTTTGTATGATTTTTATTTGTTTTTATATTTGTACGTAGTGTGTATACTAATTTTAAAATTTTATTTATAATGATTGAAAAGTATCAGATCTTTGCGACCCTTTTTCAGTAGTCTCGCGACCCCCCAGGGGGTCGCGACCCACAGTTTAAGAAGCCCTGGTTTAAACAACGAAAAACTGAATAAGCAAGAAGAAATGCATTTTTTTCAATAAATTAATTTTTTTTTATATTCTTTACAATATTTCGAATGAAAAAAGTTCTTACACCTATTATCGTACCTCCAGGACATTAATTGTTATGAATTTTTTAAAATTCAAAATCGCCGAATATCCTAATTTTCTTGAATTAAATAATATAATATAATCTATTTAGGTTAATTTGCTTAAGATTTAAGTTTAAATATTTGATTCATAAGAATTAATAGATTGTAAAGAATATAAAAAAAAATTGAAAAAAATGCGTGTTTTAATAATAACAACAAAAGATATAAAATGTCATTTCATACTTTTATAAACTTGCAACACCATCCGGACATTTGAAAAAAAATTACGACTTAAAACAATTTCGCAAACGAATGCGCCATTATGCTCCGGTCTACATAGTAAAAAAACCCAAAATGTACGATAATTTAGAGGGTCAAATCAATCCCACGCCTGGTTTATATTACAAAAAAAATTTTTTAGACCACACGCAATTTTTTTATTCGAATAGCAAAGGTCAATAAGTTTTTCTAGGTCCCACTAGAAAAATGTTTATCATGAGATTGAGTATAAGGTAACATTTGACAACATTGCCATACTTATTATGACGCCGACAGACTTTATGGGTCAGTACTACCCAGCTATGCGGTACAAAATTATTTTTGTAATAGTACTTGAATGGTGCCTTTAGTACAACTTTTATATCTCTTCAAAACTACACATTATAATATAATAACCTCCACTACCCAAGAGGGGTAGAAAATGCTTTCAATGGGACATAATCTAAATAACGCAACTCTCCGCATATTTTGTCTCTAAAATTTTAAATACAAAATATCCCAGAGTTCACCACAAGGGGGTGGTTGCGTATCAAGCTCCACCCTCCCTAACCCATCCTATAGTTTGTACTTATTCGACATTAGTACGTAATTTGACTTTGTCTCGAATTTTGGCATTATTTACGAGATTTTAACAGCAAACTGCTAATGACGCTTACGTCTTTGGAAATTGTGAAATAGCTCAATCTTCTGTCACACATGACGAAGCAATAATACGTTTCAAATCGTTTTCTGAATATAGTTAGTAGCAGTTTGCAGTTTTGCCAGTCTTTTAAGTATTATGTAGTCTTGAACGTTGAAAGTTGAAAGCAGGAATTTGTAAAGCTCTTATTGTCTTGCCTTTTTCATTCGATTTTGCTTTCAGTATCATTCTTAAAGTCAGTCAGTTCAGGGTGTCCAAAAAAGACGGATCAATGACTCCTTGATGAGTTGAATTTAGATAACGAGATTGTTTTAAGTAGATTTTGAGAATCATACACGACGAATTCAATTTTATGGGAAACCAAAGTGGGGTATAAACTCGGAACATCATACGTCACCAAATATTTGTAGAGTCTCTGTTGGAGCCGATATTCCAACATACAATCGGTGCAGTCTATTCGCTAATGTCAACCATCTGGAATGGGTTTCCTTCTAACCAAACAACAACAGTGGCATGGTATACTCCTAGCAAATATTTTTGATTTGTACTTAATTCATTGTCATCTATGTCGGGAAATTGAGCTTCAACCGGAATAAAATCAGTTATTTGTAACTTTGCGCATTCACATATTTGTTTACCGATGGGTCCTAAGAAACTACTTGGATCAGTTGTGGGTCCATCTAAATGCTCGAAGTATAGGAAGTTCGTTGCCGTGTATTTGGCAAAGAAGCCATTGTAATGGCCTTCGAAAATGTAATACAAGTTAACCTTAAAACTCTTCCTTTAGGTCCAGTATTGGTTGCCGTTCCATCACAGCCGCCAGTCAGAATATTTCTAGATAACTAATTAAACTTGATTTGATATTTTCTGCTTTTTTGAAGATCCAGTTAGAGGGGTTACATGTCCAATATATTTTGACCCTGGCTCTTGTACTAGTACATAATGTTCTTCCGTGATAATTTTACGATGAAAAATAACAATTTCAACTTATGATATAACTTGAATTTAAATCGTTTAAAAGATAACGTAAAAGCTTTGACTATTCCTCATTGTAAAATTATGTTATAAGCAAAACGATTTAGTAGTTATTATATTCATGGAAGCTCAAAAATTAATACTCATCATGCTCTTATATTCCGGAATTTTTCTCTCCTGCAAACTCTAACCGTATATTTCAAATAATTCATGCTAACTTACAGTTTGCCGTCCCCTCTGTATGTATCGATTTCTGTCTGGTGTGGGTGTTGGAGGAATACTAGGGGCGGGGGGATACTAAATCGCCGCCACCAACAGTGCTAGAACATTTTAAATGAGAGCTTATTCGTAAAACACCGCCGTTCCCGACCTTACGCTTACGTAACGGCGGTGACATCACTGACGGAGGCGGTAAAGATGAACAGGAACGCCTTTTTGTGCAAGGGTTTAGTGTACCCATAATAAAATCGATTTAATGTCATCGTAGGCGAATAGATATTAAATAAAAAAATCAATCGGATGAAATATGTTCATTATGAGCTTTAAATATTGTATGAAAATAATCAAATTCGGTGAGTATTTTCAGTCTTTTTGAAACATTAACAGGAACACTCATTAAAAGCAAATTTAAAAAGGATAAGCAATAACGTAGCGTGACGAGACCAGCAAATCCAAGTAAGTTGGAGGCTGAACCGAGTAGGTGTCGTAACGAAACTAAACAGGACGCGAAACTCTTTCAAGGTATGTTGAGGATTGAACATTGAAAGAGACGATATGAAAAGAAACTAGACAGAAATACATAGGACAATTGAAACAGTAAAATCTATAGCTGAATGCAAGAAAATAAAAATATGAGGGAAGAATAATAAGACATAGTAATTCAAGGAATTAACTATACGGAAAATTAGAACCAACAAGAAATTAAAAAGAAAACGTCTAAAGCTATGGTTACGCAGATCTAATAAAGTAAAAACGTAAAGAAATTATTTGACAAATGGCTATTTTTGAGTATGGAGTTGAACTTGTATCTCGATCACAGACTGAAATCAAATGCAGGTATGTGCAGAAATGGATTTGCTTGAGAAGTCTGGTGATTTTACGTTGACTTAACGATTAGTGTGGATAGGAATTCTGTACACAGTATAGGAAACGTATTACTGAAGGTTTCAAGTGATTTTTAAGTGTAGAAATGAGTTAATTATTTTCTATACTCATATCTCCAGGAATCTTAGGATGTACATTGTTCAAAAGGAAGATGACCAACATTATTAAAAATTAGAAACTACTGTTAAATTCCATCTGAAAACCACTTCTTCATAGGATAACATGCAATCACCATTCTTAATGCCCAAATACCCTTTCAAACCTAACCAACAACGGCACTAGTTAAGCCGTCGTTTATGATTTGAACGAACCAAATTATAGAATCAATTAAACGTCTAACTGTCCGAAAACGAATGAGAAACAAAAGTTACCTACTTGTCCATGATAAATAAAGGTATCCAATTATTTTATTTTAATATCTTTAATCAATACAATATCGTTAATCATTATATCTTTACCGAATAATATCACTTATAAATACAATACATTCTTTCTTTACAACTTTTAATCACAGCGGTCAACAAATTTTTTTTTGTCACGCGAAAACCAAATTTTGCATGTACTGTGACATCCAGACATATTTTCATAAAAAGTACAAAAATTACTATATATATATATATATATATATATATATGGGTGATTCCATTATAACTGTGATATTCAATGTCCTGTATTGTTTTTTTGTACTAGTCATTAATTAATAATCAATTAATAAAAATTTTGTGTTAATTGAATAATTCTTAAGATATTTAAACATTATTTTTATACAATATAACTTGCCACTTAAAGAAAACTTATACTACATCACTTGAATGTCAGTACCGTGTCATGTCCATTCCTAGAATTTACCGATAAATTATTAATTTTTTTTGTCGTAACAAATGATTTAAACTAATTACCTTATAAATTCTAATGTTTATAATCAAACTGAGGAAAATTGATGCACTTGTTGCTTAATATCTTAAGTTACCATGTCAGTACCGTGGATAAATGAGTCAGTACCGTGGAACTCAAAATCCGACATTTGTGTCTTGCTCGTGATACTTTGAAGTTGTAGTAAATTCCTCTTAGAGTTTTATTTTTACAGTAAAATAGATGAATAATATGCATAAAAAAGTTAGAAAAGTTAAATTTTAAAATCTTGAAATTTTGAATACAAAAAATCACAGTTAGAACGGAATCACCCATATATTAATCGGGTTAAAACGTTCTTCGCCGTCTTCCGATTCCCAGTTTCCATTTTTCTCGATCTTCCCAAAGATCTTCTTCTAATCCTCTCTCTCGAATATCCTTCTCGATACCTTCTCTCCAGCTTAATCTTGGTCTTCCTCTCTTTCTTCTTCCTTGTGGTGCCCAATTTAAAATTTGTTTGGGTATGCGGTCTTCAGGCATTCTTTGGACATGTCCGTACCATCTTAACTGATTCATCCTAATGTCTTCCGTAATCGTATGTTGCACTTTCATGATCTCCCTGATTCTGTCGTTACTTATTTTTTCCAGTCTTGATATTCCTGCCGCGCGTCTCCAATAATCCATTTCTGTGGCTTCAAGCATTTTGACTGTTTTTTCTTTTAGAGGCCAGATTTCGCTACTATATGTTGTTATACTTTTTATTATGCTATTGTATATTCGATGTTTGTTTTCCTTGGATATTTGTTTGTCCCACAATACACTATTTAGTTGTCTTATTGCTTGTCTTCCTTGGTTATTTCTTTGTGTTATTGCTTCATCTAATCTTCCATCATTAGTGATGATCATGCCTAGGTATTTGTATTTTGTACAATGACTACAATGACTACAAAAATTACTAACACTTAGAAATAAAGATACCTCAATGTCTCCAATAGTGATCTGCTAGCATTCCTGTACTTTTTTCCCTTGCTAGTGCTTTTCTATTATGGAAACGTCCTGGTGAAATTTTTCGCCTTGTTCGTCACTTGCAGCACCGAAATTCTCGGGAAAGAAAAAGAAAATATATTCATTATATTTATAAATGAAATATTCCATTAATTTATCACTTGTTACTGTTGGTATATAAATGCGTTTGGTGGTATTAATCATCTAAATTAATTAAACTTTAATGGCCGGCACCCGGGATAATAATTTATTGTTATAATTCCACTGCGCAGCTCGTTTGAACAGGTTATCGAACGTGTTTTAGTGCGTAAACGCATCTATAATATCTACAACGAAAATTAACTTTTCGCAGTAACAAAAAACGTTTCATCACACAATGGATGCTTATGGAGAGGTCATAACCCCAAATATTTGTATAGTAGAAGACAGTATTCTAAGACATTAGCATAAACTCATGTATTTTCATCCTCAATTATACTTGATATGATACGCACCATCTTGATATTCCATCATCATATGAAAAGTTTCGTTAAATCGAAGTTTCATCAATATTGCATTTGAATTTTGGAGTCGCAATAATCTCCACTTGTCACGAATCGCTACGAGAAATTGTATTCGTGTATATAGATCTTAAGTCATCGGTGATGAATTTGAGAAACTTCTAGTGATCAGGCCGGTGTCCAGAAAGCGCTGGTACACCCTTTGCACACCACAAAGACTAGCGGCAACAATTCTAGCAGTTTCACGTCGCCCCCGACCATCTTGTAACAGCGCAACAATTCTTGCCTCAACAATCGGATCTAAAGGCATTACGGGCCTGTTAAATCACTACACTTTGCAATCGTAGGGTTTTACACAAAGAATCAACAGTAAACTGGAAAACAGGCAAGAGAAACGTGAATATTTAATTAGCGCAAAGGCGCATTTTTCATCAAAGTCGTAATTTACCAAATTGAAAACACCAAAAAACAAAAAAAATAATATTATACATTAAGTGCCTTGTACTAATTATCACGCTGTGTACATAGGGCAAACATCTCAGTATTTAGGAAATAGACTAAGAGATCATCAATACGATAAAAAATGAATTGCATTAACGAACCATGAAATATCAAAAAAACATAAATTCAATTATTAAGATTCAAAAATTCTTGAAACGGAATCTAATACACGAAAAAGGGAATTTTTAGAAGTGATTCACATTCATGAGAACGAAAGAGATATAAATGATGAAAAAGATCTAAATAATTTAACTAAAATTTATATATATTGAAATGATCAGAAATCTAAAAGCAAGTAGGTACATAATGAAAATTTATAATTTATTGAGATTAGTTTTACCAAAGATAATAATTAAACTAAAGGCAGAAAATCGATAAAAAAATAAAAGAAATTGAATTGATATTTGCAAGTTAATTAATTATAGTTATTTTATATATAAGGAATTATTTATTAAAAATGATATATTCTAAAAGGATTGTATATGTACAAATCATAATTTGTATCATAGAATAATGTTATTAATTATAAATTAATATAAAACTTAGTGGAAGATTGATTTTTTTTTAAAAAAATATATGAAACTGTTGCCAAAATGACCCATAATAGTGAAAATTCATAAACTATTAATGAAATAAAAGTTTATTTAAAAACATAAATATAAGAACTGACAAGTGTTTGAAAAGTGAAGGACATTGTGAGGAGACAAGAGCAAAAGTCTAGTCAGTCATATTATATGGTTGCTAGGTAAAAAAAAAAAGGAGGGGCATCAGTTATTGGAAAAGAGTATCAGCAGAAATGAGAATGGGGAGTGCAAAGTTATAAGAAATAGAAGTTAAAATTGAATCAAAATACAAAATAATTGCGAATTATTAAAGATGAATGGAAGATAAATATCTGGGCTGAAGAAAATCCAATGAGTTGAAGATTTGTTACTAATTCAATGAGTTGAAGATTTGTTACTGACAATTCACAGAAGTAAATGCAAGTTTTAGATCTGATATTGCAAGATATTATCATCTCAGGTCAGTTCCTTCACGTATTATTGGCCAATAATAATAATAATAGTAACAATATAAAATAATTTAAAAAAAAAAAAGGAATATTACCTATACTTACGTTGATAATGGATAAAATTCCTTATTTGTGAGGTTAAGATTCCTTTTCCGTAGAAATAATATGAATTGTGTAATATAATTAAATTTTGTTCAATGTATCATATGTAATCCTTCCACAGAAATAGAACTTCTTGATTATATCATATAAAATTGACATAATTTTCTAGTATTTTCCTTATATTGTACATCTAAATAATAGAATATTCATCTGAGTCGATTTATAACAGAGAACTGTGTAGAATTATCAAATTAGAGGAACGGCTAACTTCAGGTTAGACTCATAGGCGTACTTAACTACATTTTATTAAACTTTATTTGAATTAAAAATAATACAATTAACTTTTAACATAAAACTTTTATTGATTTGTTAAAAGGAAAAACATCCATAAGTTATTTATTTATGCCAGAACTCAAAGAGAGAATGAGTTTCATGCCCGGCAAATAACGTGCTAGCGACAACAATAGAAAAATAAAAACAATAATAAAAACAATAATAGAGGTAGAAATAAATATAATTACAATATATATAAACTATAAACGTTTTAGAATGTTTTTTTTGTATAGGAGAATTGCTGGTAGTTTCAATATTCTGCGAATTCTTGAACAACTTCTTTTTCACGATTCTTCTTTTAAACCATTTTTCGTATCAACACTCAAAATAAAGCAGAACTGAACAACACTACGCATCTTTTTTTCAAAAGATTTGAGAGATTTTTATATGGTTATAAACATTTGAAAATGTATTATTTTTACATGTTAATAGACAATCCACAAAAGTAGCTTTCTTGTTGTCTTTACTGCTTCTGTGCAATAATGCAATAATGCAATAATTTAATGTGCGTAATATAGTTCGGAACGAAGTTCTTTTATTTATTTGAGCCAACCACATGACGACTGATTACTAAGCTTGCCAGGTTTTACTTTTTTCTTCCAGTGTCTGCTTCATTATAATGAAGACTGGCAATCATCCTTTGGAATTCCTCACGATCTTCAGTCATGCGTATTAGATTTACGGCTTCACGTACATGGAACCAATCTCGAAGGTTTTTCAACCATGAAAATATTTTTCTACCCAGACCGCGCCTACCTTCTATCTTCCCTTTCATGATCAGCTGTAACGAGGCATATTTTTTATTTCTAAAGATGTGGCCAAAGTAGGAAGCTTTCTTTCTCTTTGCAATGGTTAATAGTTCATTCGTCTTATCACCTCGTAGTTGGTCACCCGATCCGTCCATGGTATTTTAAGGATCCGTCTAAAGAGCCACACCTCAAAAGCTTTCAACTTACGTATGCTGGAGACCTTCAAAGTCCAGCGCTCAACACCATAAAGTAGAGTAGTCAAAACATAGGTTAAGGTCATTACTTGTGAGAAACGACTTTAATTTAAAAAACGTGCTCCTGGCTATTTCTATCCTTTCTTCATCTGGGTTCCACTCTGGGTTGGTTATTTATTGACAGCGACACATTATTAATACTAGTTTTCGATTAATTTCGTTTTACTGTAGTTCATTTTAAGTCCGTAATTTTCACTGATAATATTTACTCTGTTTAATAGCTGTTGAATATCTTGAATGGTTTTACTTAAAATTTGGAATTATGTAGCTTCCAAAATAAGAGATGAAAAATATGGGATCAAATTATAATGAATAACACGCTATAATCAGAAAACGAAAAATTATATATTTTACAAAAAAACACATAATCAAATTTTCTTTTGTATTTGGCGAGAGTTTATTAATACTTGCGTCAAGCGTAAATCCTAAATTTACTTCCGTGCCAACAATCATTTCAACGTACTAGTTAGTTCTAAACCATAATTTTCATTATGTGTGATTTGGTTCACATAATACATTAAAACAGTTGAGGTAGGTCAACCGTTGCTTGTAATTTCATATCAGAATAATACGATTTTATTAACTAATAAAACCGATGATTATTACAATTTTAAGTGGAAACCCATGATGAAAATTAATTAGTTTTAAAGAATTGAAGAATAAAATAAATTGTTATTCGGTTCCCCTGAATTAAAAAGATTAATAATACTAAGAATTAAGATCATCCTAAATATAACTGTATAACCCAATAAAATATCGACCATTTCAACTTCAATAACTTATTACTTTCGTTTATACAAATCAATTTCAATAGTTCATATCCTGTTTTTGTTTAATATTTCGTTGATTTTGTAGAAAACCGATAGCTACTGTTATACTGTATGAAAAGTTGTTCATAACTGCCGAATTTCAAATTTAGAAAAGAAATCAATATTCTTTAATGATTAAACAGCAATTTAGATAGTAAACAAAAAAGAAGCTATTGATGTAATTAATCAACAAATGTTTCCAAGTTTAAAAATGTGTATCTGTTATTTGCTAAGTTTTTAATGTGGTTTATTAAACTGAAATTTACATGGCGAAAACTTTACAAATAGATAAATGAATTTAGAACAAGAACACACATGGAGGAAAATACTATCTATTCAGAGAAAATTATTTTGAAATACTAACTATTACTATTATAAGTAAAATAGAGAATCGATTCAAAGAAAAAGCGCATATAAGAAACAAGTACTCAACAAACTGTCTTTAGTGACATCTGCACGAATTCTTAGAAAACAAATTGCATTCTTACAAAATAAAATGTTATAATAGAAATCTTTAGGAGTTATTTTAAGTTAATGCTTTCTTATAGAGATGGCGCTTGATTTGTAGAAATAGTAGTTAAATGTTCTATGTACATAGTTTTGTTTTTGTAGTTGATTATTATCGAGAAAAGTAAGGTTAAGTTAATATATGGTTTTACCGTGTTTTTAACACATGGTTGGTTTTGTAAGATATAAGTGATAGATGATGTATATATATATATGAAGATGTAAATAAAATGTATATAAAGACCTAGATTGATTTTAATCAACACTGCTGTGTAACAAATAACAACATAAAAATCCTCCAGGAATTATTGGTTATCCTGATAATAGACCATAGTTTTGTGAATAAATGATTTATCAACTAGACAACATTCTATTGAAAACATTCTGCATTCTGAATATTTTTACGTTTATACTACATGGTGACGAAATTGCCGTTACTTTGAAGAATCTCTCAGTAGAGTGTGATACGTATAATTAGTGCAGCAATTATATTGATAGCTTGAAGAGGACCTATTACATCACCATTTAGGTATTTTAGCAAAAGTTTCTAAGAGAAAAATTTTTGCGGAGCTGACAGCATGAAGAAGAAGTTTGAGGAGATTGCCAAGTTATCCTCTTTAGCGACTAAAGGTAAACTGTTCTGTCGTCCAGATAGTTAGATCTTCGCTGAGTTTCTTCCTCCTCACAGAATTTAAACTGATCGAAAATAATGCTTAGCTCATCTGAGTCCACTGTTGGGTTTAAGCCTCCCGTATTTGAATTCATCTGTGTCGGTTTGTATAGCTGTCTTGACGAGGTCTCCGCTTCAAAATTTTTCTTGCCCAGCATTCTAGCTACTAGATATATACCATACTCACCAATATTTATTTATCAATTTATAAATGCTGCTTCATGGAAACAGTTTAGCGGGATATAATATGGTTTACTGTGCAATTGTTGAGTATTTGTTCGTTGACGTAAATCTAATGTTCGAATATAAGTTTACAGTGTATGTTGATAAAAAGACACTTCGACTAAGAAGAAGAACTATTTTCTGGGTTCATTATGTATCGTTGATATAACTTAAAATGTTCTCAACCTTCGGCGGTAATACTCTAACAAAGGGAACCAGGAACGGCTTTCATCGGTTACGTCTAAGAAAAAAATTACGTTCGGTAAAAAAGATTTCAGTTGTTCTAGTTACTAAACATATATTTTTTAAGTTAATCTTTGTCCATCGAATCAGACTACTAGTCAATTTATTTATATTTCTGTTTATATAGGGCTAATACTTTACTTTGGAATGCTTAGAGAGAAAATTAATTAACGCGTCAACAATTAATTTATTAGTGTCACAATTTACGGAAAGAAATATTGCTTAATTAACTATTACATAATGTAGTATTCTTCTTAATTATATCGTAAATTGGCATCTGTTTCGAAAGAAAACAAATATAATAAAATTCCACATGCAATTGATGTCTACGGCAAGATTGAAGAGCCACTGACTTTTAAAAACAAATCGATTATCGAAGAATCATCAAACATTTCGTTACCTCTTCCAGTAAAGTACCGACACGATAAATATTATGGCTTTGTTTAATGTTAAGGTTTATCTATAACCTATGAAATTCGATTTTAGAATGTATATTTTCATACCATCCGACTCAGATCTATTACTATTCTTATTTGTTTCTAGTGTACCTCGATTTTTTTTTCATTATAGTGTCTACGTATTACTCTAAGCTTTTTATTCACGATCCAAATACTTATTTAGTATTCATTCAAATAAGATTCTGCATATTTTTGGCTAATGACCTTTAAAAGTCACGCCCAAATTCGGGAATACTTTTTTCTGTTAGTTTCTTTTCGAAGCCGCAGACGAAACCAGAAAAGCGGTGTTGATGACAGAACAATCGGAAGTGGTATTGATCGCATAGCACATGGTGATAAATCAGTGACGTACGTATTTTCCAATGACTGCTGGAGGAGCATGAATTATTTTAAAATTGTAATAGGTAATATTTTGATTCGACTAGTCTACTTTATAGTGAAAATTTATATTTAAAATTCCACTACATAAACATTAAAATAGATTTAGTCGAAAGCCCTCCTTAAAATAATTAAATATTAAGAAGTCATTCGGTTAGGACATAATAACAGAAAAAATCATATGAACTACTGAACTGACAGAAGCTTTCGACTTATTTTTTTAACTACATAATTAGAGGTAGACACTTTCCAATGCAATGTATAATTTTAATCGAAATCTGGTATAGTCTGGTTAGTTAGTCGAGTTATTTGTTTTTGATCATTCCAAACCTCTTTTTATGTTTCTGTATAACTCAGGGTTATAAAATACCAATGAAACCATA
This sequence comes from Diorhabda carinulata, assembly GCF_026250575.1. Classification (NCBI taxonomy): domain Eukaryota; kingdom Metazoa; phylum Arthropoda; class Insecta; order Coleoptera; family Chrysomelidae; genus Diorhabda; species Diorhabda carinulata. Next base: position 67,092,573 of record NC_079472.1, read on the forward strand.
AAAATTCATATTAACTCAGGTGCTTTTACGAGAATTCGAAAAAATAATCAGATTTTTCTGTGATAATATTCAAAATAAGCGTACGTAGTTTGTTTTTGAACATTCCAAACCTCATTTTATGTTTCTGTATAACTCAGGATTATAAAATACCAATGAAACCATGAAGCTTTGTATTAGCTCAGGTGATTTTACGAGAATTCCAAAAAATAATCAGATTTTTCTGTGATAATATTCAAAATAAGCGTACGTAGTTTGTTTTTGAACATTCCAAACCTCTTTTTATGTTTCTGTATAACTCAGGATTATAAAATACCAATGAAACCATGAAGCTTTGTATTAGCTCAGGTGATTTTACGAGAATTCCAAAAAATAATCAGATTTTTCTGTGATAATATTCAAAATAAGCGTACGTAGTTTGTTTTTGAACATTCCAAACCTCATTTTATATTTCTGTATAACTCAGGATTATAAAATACCGATGAAACCATGAAGCTTTGTATTAGCTCAGGTAATTTTACCAAAATTCCAAAAAATAATCAGATTTTTCTGTGATAATATTCAAAATAAGCGTACGTAGTTTGTTTTTGATCATTCCAAACCTCTTTTTATGTTTCTGTATAACTCAGGATTATAAAATACCAATGAAATCATGAAACTTTTTATTAGCTCAGGTGATTTTACCAAAATTCCAAAAAATAATCAGATTTTTCTGTGATAATATTCAAAATAAGCGTACGTAGTTTGTTTTTGAACATTCCAAACCTCATTTTATATTTCTGTATAACTCAGGATTATAAAATACCGATGAAACCATGAAGCTTTGTATTAGCTCAGGTAATTTTACCAAAATTCCAAAAAATAATCAGATTTTTCTGTGATAATATTCAAAATAAGCGTACGTAGTTTGTTTTTGATCATTCCAAACCTCTTTTTATGTTTCTGTATAACTCAGGATTATAAAATACCAATGAAATCATGAAACTTTTTATTAGCTCAGGTGATTTTACCAAAATTCCAAAAAATAATCAGATTTTTCTGTGATAATATTCAAAATAAGCGTACGTAGTTTGTTTTTGAACATTCCAAACCTCTTTTTATGTTTCTGTATAACTCAGGATTATAAAATACCAATGAAACCATGAAGCTTTGTATTAGCTCAGGTGATTTTACGAGAATTCCAAAAAATAATCAGATTTTTCTGTGATAATATTCAAAATAAGCGTACGTAGTTTGTTTTTGAACATTCCAAACCTCATTTTATATTTCTGTATAACTCAGGATTATAAAATACCGATGAAACCATGAAGCTTTGTATTAGCTCAGGTAATTTTACCAAAATTCCAAAAAATAATCAGATTTTTCTGTGATAATATTCAAAATAAGCGTACGTAGTTTGTTTTTGATCATTCCAAACCTCTTTTTATGTTTCTGTATAACTCAGGATTATAAAATACCAATGAAATCATGAAACTTTTTATTAGCTCAGGTGATTTTACCAAAATTCCAAAAAATAATCAGATTTTTCTGTGATAATATTCAAAATAAGCGTACGTAGTTTGTTTTTGAACATTCCAAACCTCTTTTTATGTTTCTGTATAACTCAGGATTATAAAATACCAATGAAACCATGAAGCTTTGTATTAGCTCAGGTGATTTTACGAGAATTCCAAAAAATAATCAGATTTTTCTGTGATAATATTCAAAATAAGCGTACGTAGTTTGTTTTTGAACATTCCAAACCTCATTTTATATTTCTGTATAACTCAGGATTATAAAATACCGATGAAACCATGAAGCTTTGTATTAGCTCAGGTAATTTTACCAAAATTCCAAAAAATAATCAGATTTTTCTGTGATAATATTCAAAATAAGCGTACGTAGTTTGTTTTTGATCATTCCAAACCTCTTTTTATGTTTCTGTATAACTCAGGATTATAAAATACCGATGAAACCATGAAGCTTTGTATTAGCTCAGGTAATTTTACCAAAATTCCAAAAAATAATCAGATTTTTCTGTGATAATATTCAAAATAAGCGTACGAAGTTTGTTTTTGATCATTCCAAACCTCTTTTTATGTTTCTGTATAACTCAGGATTATAAAATACCGATGAAACCATGAAGCTTTGTATTAGCTCAGGTAATTTTACCAAAATTCCAAAAAATAATCAGATTTTTCTGTGATAATATTCAAAATAAGCGTACGTAGTTTGTTTTTGATCATTCCAAACCTCTTTTTATGTTTCTGTATAACTCAGGATTATAAAATACCAATGAAATCATGAAACTTTTTATTAGCTCAGGTGATTTTACCAAAATTCCAAAAAATAATCAGATTTTTCTGTGATAATATTCAAAATAAGCGTACGTAGTTTGTTTTTGAACATTCCAAACCTCATTTTATGTTTCTGTATAACTCAGGATTATAAAATACCAATGAAACCATGAAGCTTTGTATTAGCTCAGGTGATTTTACGAGAATTCCAAAAAATAATCAGATTTTTCTGTGATAATATTCAAAATAAGCGTACGTAGTTTGTTTTTGAACATTCCAAACCTCATTTTATATTTCTGTATAACTCAGGATTATAAAATACCGATGAAACCATGAAGCTTTGTATTAGCTCAGGTAATTTTACCAAAATTCCAAAAAATAATCAGATTTTTCTGTGATAATATTCAAAATAAGCGTACGTAGTTTGTTTTTGATCATTCCAAACCTCTTTTTATGTTTCTGTATAACTCAGGATTATAAAATACCGATGAAACCATGAAGCTTTGTATTAGCTCAGGTAATTTTACCAAAATTCCAAAAAATAATCAGATTTTTCTGTGATAATATTCAAAATAAGCGTACGAAGTTTGTTTTTGATCATTCCAAACCTCTTTTTATGTTTCTGTATAACTCAGGATTATAAAATACCGATGAAACCATGAAGCTTTGTATTAGCTCAGGTAATTTTACCAAAATTCCAAAAAATAATCAGATTTTTCTGTGATAATATTCAAAATAAGCGTACGTAGTTTGTTTTTGATCATTCCAAACCTCTTTTTATGTTTCTGTATAACTCAGGATTATAAAATACCGATGAAACCATGAAGCTTTGTATTAGCTCAGGTAATTTTACCAAAATTCCAAAAAATAATCAGATTTTTCTGTGATAATATTCAAAATAAGCGTACGTAGTTTGTTTTTGATCATTCCAAACCTCTTTTTATGTTTCTGTATAACTCAGGATTATAAAATACCAATGAAATCATGAAACTTTTTATTAGCTCAGGTGATTTTACCAAAATTCCAAAAAATAATCAGATTTTTCTGTGATAATATTCAAAATAAGCGTACGTAGTTTGTTTTTGAACATTCCAAACCTCATTTTATGTTTCTGTATAACTCAGGATTATAAAATACCAATGAAACCATGAAGCTTTGTATTAGCTCAGGTGATTTTACGAGAATTCCAAAAAATAATCAGATTTTTCTGTGATAATATTCAAAATAAGCGTACGTAGTTTGTTTTTGAACATTCCAAACCTCATTTTATATTTCTGTATAACTCAGGATTATAAAATACCGATGAAACCATGAAGCTTTGTATTAGCTCAGGTAATTTTACCAAAATTCCAAAAAATAATCAGATTTTTCTGTGATAATATTCAAAATAAGCGTACGTAGTTTGTTTTTGATCATTCCAAACCTCTTTTTATGTTTCTGTATAACTCAGGATTATAAAATACCGATGAAACCATGAAGCTTTGTATTAGCTCAGGTAATTTTACCAAAATTCCAAAAAATAATCAGATTTTTCTGTGATAATATTCAAAATAAGCGTACGAAGTTTGTTTTTGATCATTCCAAACCTCTTTTTATGTTTCTGTATAACTCAGGATTATAAAATACCGATGAAACCATGAAGCTTTGTATTAGCTCAGGTAATTTTACCAAAATTCCAAAAAATAATCAGATTTTTCTGTGATAATATTCAAAATAAGCGTACGTAGTTTGTTTTTGATCATTCCAAACCTCTTTTTATGTTTCTGTATAACTCAGGATTATAAAATACCGATGAAACCATGAAGCTTTGTATTAGCTCAGGTAATTTTACCAAAATTCCAAAAAATAATCAGATTTTTCTGTGATAATATTCAAAATAAGCGTACGAAGTTTGTTTTTAACCGTTCCGAACCTCTTTTCATGTTTCTGTATAACTCAGGGTTATAAAATACCAATGAAACCATGAAAATTCATATTAACTCAGGTGCTTTTACGAGAATTCGAGTTATTTTTACATCCTGAATATTATTGAAAAGACCGCCATTTCCAAGTAAAATGACTGAACAAAGGTTCATCTTCACCGCGCAGAGCTCAAGAATGTGTTATTTCCGATTTACCAAGACTGGGAACGCCTCTGTGGCAATTTTCAACTTCCATATAAAAATCTATGAAACTATTAGTTAATTGGTTCGAAATCGAGATATATTCTTAACAAATGAACTATAGATCTACAAATTTTTTCTCAAACCCATTTGGACGTATGGATTAGAACTCTGGCGTTCAGTTTCCAAATGAAAATTTGAAGTTTTGAGAAGATATCAACCCAATATCCTAAAGGTTATTTTCCATGACACCTAACATAATTATAAGAAATTAAAACTAAAAGAGATAATTAGACAACAATGTATAAAATATTCAACCGTGCTAAAATCCATCGCTATATATGAAGTCAACCTAAATACCTGAAACATCAAATCCTAGATAACTGTACATATTTTAATATACTTTATTTTAGACAATTTCACATTCGCTCTTCGATGCCCAATCCACTTTTCTCAAAAAAAAATCCCAGATCCAATCATGCGTACAACAAATGTTTTGAAATTATCTAATTAAATCTGTTTGGTGGCGCCAAATATTTTTTGTTTGCCTTCCGAGCAGCTGATAGTGTTTCTTCTTAAACAATTTTGTATTTTATGTATTATGAATTAAGTCTGTTTTTCTTTTATTCAATTCCGCTCAATTCTATGATTTTCTCATTTATAGTTTCACTCCATAAGTTTATATAATCTCAATTGAGGTGTACCAAAAAAACTATGTACATAAATATCACGATAATTACTATCTATTAACGACAGACCACAATCAAGAAAACTGAAAAATCAATTATAAGATTCTTCTGGTGTTCTGGTGCAGATGAATGATTGTTTTAGTTAATGTGGGTAAATTGATCGGAACTTTGGGAAAATCACGTGCCCTGATTGTAAAAAGTTTACGCGAAGATGATCCTCTAGATTTATTAAACAAATTTCGTTTTCAAAGTATTGAGTCTTGCTCTGACATATATTTTCTCTCTGGAGAAGAATTGTGACATCAGAGTTAACATAATGGTTAGTTAGTAGAAGTCACACGTAAATCCCAACAATATGTATTGTTTGTAATCCTTGACCCAATAAATAATAATAAAAATATAAATATATAACATCTCTTCGCACAAGTCATTCATCAGAGATGTCATCAACTCTGATTAGATGGGGTTTTAGAAAATAAAATGAATTCTTTCACGTGTAAATATATGTAAGTGAGAAAACGAAAATTAAGTTATACAGTAATAATTTATAGATGTCGAGACACATATATAAAGTAAATTGTTGTCCTTTCCATCTTTATCTAGTTGGAAATATCTTATGCTGAGAAATTTTTCATATAAGTACTGTCACTTTCATAATCTAACAAGCAAGATTGGAAAACAATAATATCAGTTTATGGTTATGTTAATATTTTACTAGCTTTTACCCGCGGCTTCGCTCGCATCGAATCTATTAAATAAGTATCAGAAATCATTATAATAGAAAAGAACGAACTCTGTAGCTATATTAGAACCTGATCTTTAATGTAGAAAAATTGCCAAAAACCTACAAAAATCCATAACTCCACATTGAATGTCCGCGCCTAGCTCCTCTCCAACTCAACCGATTCAAGTGTTCGAAAACTCAAAAGAAAGAAGGTGTTTCAACGAGTGTTCTTAAATCAAAACGAACTCTGTAGCTATATTAGAATCTGAGATATAGATCTTTGAATGTAGAAAAATTGCCAAAAACCTACAAAAATCCATAACTCCACATTGAATGTCCGCGCCTAGCTCCTCTCCAACTCAACCGATTTAAGTGTTCGAAAACCCAAAAGAAAGAAGGTATTTCATCGAGTGTTCTTAAACCAAAACGAACTCTGTAGCTATATTAGAACCTGAGATATAGATCTTTGAATGTAGAAAAATTGCCAAAAACCTACAAAAATCCATAACTCCACATTGAATGTCCGCGCCTAGCTCCTCTCCAACTCAACCGATTTAAGTGTTCGAAAACCCAAAAGAAAGAAGGTATTTCAGCAAGTGTTCTTAAACCAAAGCGAACTCTGTAGCTATATTAGAACCTGAGATATAGATCTTTGAATGTAGAAAAATTGCCAAAAACCTACAAAAATCCATAACTCCACATTGAATGTCCGGGCCTAGCTCCTCTCCAACTCAACCGATTTAAGTGTTCGAAAACCCAAAAGAAAGAAGGTGTTTCAGCGAGTGCTCTTAAACCAAAACGAACTCTGTAGCTAAATTAGAACCTGAGATATAGATCTTTGAATGTAGAAAAATTGCCAAAAACCTATAAAAATCCATAACTCCACATTGAATGTCCGCGCCTAGCTCCTCTCCAACTCAACCGATTTAAGTGTTCGAAAACCCAAAAGAAAGAAGGTGTTTCAGCGAGTGATCTTAAACCAAAGCGAAGTCTCTATCTTGAATAGAACCCGAGATATAGATCTTTGAATGTAGAAAAATTGCCAAAAACCTACAAAAATCCATAACTCCACATTGAATGTCCGCGCCTAGCTCCTCTCCAACACAACCGATTTAAGTGTTCAAAAACTCAAAAGAAAGAAGGTGTTTCAGCGAGTGTTCTTAAACCAAAGCGAACTCTGTAGCTATATTAGAACCTGAGATATAGATCTTTGAATGTAGAAAAATTGCCAAAAACCTACAAAAATCCATAACTCCACATTGAATGTCCGCGCCTAGCTCCTCTCCAACTAAACCGACTCAAGTGTTCAAAAACTCAAAAGAAAGAAGGTGTTTCAGCGAGTGTTCTTGAACCAAAACGAACTCTGTAGCTATATTAGAACCTGAGATATAGATCTTTGAATGTAGAAAAATTGTCAAAAACCTACAAAAATCCAAAACTCGACATTGAATGTCCGCGCCTAGCTCCTCTCCAACTCAACCGATTTAAGTGTTCGAAAACTTAAAAGAAAGAAGGTGTTTCAGCGAGTGTTCTTAAATCAAATCGAACTCTGTAGCTATATTAGAACCTGGGATATAGATCTTTGAATGTAGAAAAATTGCCAAAAACCTACAAAACCTACAAAAATCCATAACTCCACATTGAATGTCCGCGCCTAGCTCCTCTCCAACACAACCGATTTAAGTGTTCGAAAACCCAAAAGAAAGAAGGTGTTTCAGCGAGTGATCTTAAACCAAAGCGAAGTCTCTATCTTGAATAGAACCCGAGATATAGATCTTTGAATGTAGAAAAATTGCCAAAAACCTACAAAAATCCATAACTCCACATTGAATGTCCGCGCCTAGCTCCTCTCCAACACAACCGATTTAAGTGTTCAAAAACTCAAAAGAAAGAAGGTATTTCATCGAGTGTTCTTAAACCAAAGCGAACTCTGTAGCTATATTAGAACCTGAGATATAGATCTTTGAATGTAGAAAAATTGTCAAAAACCTACAAAAATCCAAAACTCGACATTGAATGTCCGCGCCTAGCTCCTCTCCAACTAAACCGACTCAAGTGTTCAAAAACTCAAAAGAAAGAAGGTGTTTCAGCGAGTGTTCTTGAACCAAAACGAACTCTGTAGCTATATTAGAACCTGAGATATAGATCTTTGAATGTAGAAAAATTGTCAAAAACCTACAAAAATCCAAAACTCGACATTGAATGTCCGCGCCTAGCTCCTCTCCAACTCAACCGATTTAAGTGTTCGAAAACTTAAAAGAAAGAAGGTGTTTCAGCGAGTGTTCTTAAATCAAATCGAACTCTGTAGCTATATTAGAACCTGGGATATAGATCTTTGAATGTAGAAAAATTGCCAAAAACCTACAAAACCTACAAAAATCCATAACTCCACATTGAATGTCCGCGCCTAGCTCCTCTCCAACACAACCGATTTAAGTGTTCGAAAACCCAAAAGAAAGAAGGTGTTTCAGCGAGTGATCTTAAACCAAAGCGAAGTCTCTATCTTGAATAGAACCCGAGATATAGATCTTTGAATGTAGAAAAATTGCCAAAAACCTACAAAAATCCATAACTCCACATTGAATGTCCGCGCCTAGCTCCTCTCCAACACAACCGATTTAAGTGTTCAAAAACTCAAAAGAAAGAAGGTGTTTCAGCGAGTGTTCTTGAACCAAAACGAACTCTGTAGCTATATTAGAACCTGAGATATAGATCTTTGAATGTAGAAAAATTGTCAAAAACCTACAAAAATCCAAAACTCGACATTGAATGTCCGCGCCTAGCTCCTCTCCAACTCAACCGATTTAAGTGTTCGAAAACTTAAAAGAAAGAAGGTGTTTCAGCGAGTGTTCTTAAATCAAATCGAACTCTGTAGCTATATTAGAACCTGGGATATAGATCTTTGAATGTAGAAAAATTGCCAAAAACCTACAAAACCTACAAAAATCCATAACTCCACATTGAATGTCCGCGCCTAGCTCCTCTCCAACACAACCGATTTAAGTGTTCAAAAACTCAAAAGAAAGAAGGTGTTTCAGCGAGTGTTCTTAAACCAAAGCGAACTCTGTAGCTATATTAGAACCTGAGATATAGATCTTTGAATGTAGAAAAATTGCCAAAAACCTACAAAAATCCATAACTCCACATTGAATGTCCGCGCCTAGCTCCTCTCCAACACAACCGATTTAAGTGTTCAAAAACTCAAAAGAAAGAAGGTGTTTCAGCGAGTGTTCTTAAACCAAAGCGAACTCTGTAGCTATATTAGAACCTGAGATATAGATCTTTGAATGTAGAAAAATTGCCAAAAACCTACAAAAATCCATAACTCCACATTGAATGTCCGCGCCTAGCTCCTCTCCAACTAAACCGACTCAAGTGTTCAAAAACTCAAAAGAAAGAAGGTGTTTCAGCAAGTGTTCTTAAACCAAAACGAAGTCTCTATCTTGAATAGAACCTGAGATTTTGAGGATAGAACGTGTGTATGTGAAAAACTCCCATAAGTAATTTACAGGGGGAAATCGCATTTGAGTATAACTTGAGATTGGTGAAAATTAGATGAAATCCGATGGTCATTGAAAAAAAAATTAAGCAAATCGGTTGGGTAGAACGCCTGAACTGACTCGGAATGGAAATCATCAATTTTTTTAATATAAAAGATTGATACAATTGTTTGTAGCATCTTTTTGATAAAATGAATCTAATGAAACATTTTAACTTTGGTATTTATTTTATATGAAACAATTTCTTTATCGTATTGAACTAAATATTCTATAATTCTAATTGGAGTTTATTGAATATTTATTATGACTGAAGAAATTGTTTGTAGGTAAAAAGTTTAATGATTAGTGAACTAATTTTTACCTGTACAGAAATTCCTCGATGGTGTTAAATTCATGTACACGTATGTATGATCAGGAGAGAAAATTTTCTTATTTGTTATTGCTCCAATAAATACCCGATATCTGTTTCATTATAAATACGATTAATATCAACAATTCTGCTTGTACACTCAATTGTTCTCTGTTTATAAATGTTTATTTAAGTTGAGTTTTTTTATTTTTACTTCAGGGTCAAGCCATTGTCCAACTAGCAAAGACCATTCCAGATGTAACAATTTTCGGAGTATGCTCCAAAGGTAAACATGAAGCGTTGAAAGCCGCCGAATCACCCATCGATCATCTATTAGAAAGAGGATCCGATTATACAAGTGAAATCAGGAAAATATCTCCCGAAGGCGTAGATATTGTTTTAGATTGTTTATGTGGAGAAGAATGCAACAAGGGTTACAATTTGCTCAAGCCTATGGGTAGATACATTCTTTATGGTTCATCCAACGTTGTCACTGGTGAGACCAAAAGCTTCTTTAGCGCTGCTAGATCGGTAAGTAAAAATGTTGCAACTATGTTAAAATTTCGTTGGTACACAAGATCCAATGAAGGTGCTGTTAATGTACCGGCATCTCGCGGAAAACGGATCAAGTTTATGCAAGTACTGACGGATTTGTGCATATTATACTCCTACTTTAGGAGAAGAATATTAGTAACTGTTCCGCAACTCAAAAATATCATTCAAGTCAATTAACTAGAAATACAAAACAGGCATATAGAGCAACAATGATGTAATGAAGTATATGATGGTAAATAATAATCCAAAGCAAATCCAATCCAAATAAAAGGAATTTAAAAATCTAAAGACATATATGGTGGATATAACTGCAAGAAAAAAACAACAAAACCAAATTTAAGTATCGGTGTTGTAAATTGGCGTCGACAACAACTTGTAGCAAGAATGCGATCGACGCGTGGTTAACGTTGAAATTCCCATATGAAACTTAATAATTACACCAAGCGAAAGTGACGGACAGTGATGTTTGTACATATGTATGTCTTTTGACGACTAAGATGTGGTTGTTCTTCTTCTTAACTCATTCGTTAGTCACCCAATCTCAAAATCTAATTGAAAAAATGTTACTTAAACAAAACATAAAAGAGTTTATTAATAAAAAGGTGACAATGTATCAAGAACAACTACTTAAAGTATTTTGTCCTCAACATGTCATGGATTATAAACATTTGAATCGAAAACTATTCTCGATCGTATAGAGGTTTTGGTGGAATTCCTCTTTATACATATATTAGGAATGTTATCTATTAAAGAAAGCAGATTTTTGTAGGATATATTTTTAGTTCGAGTGTTATTAAAGGGATATTATAGAATTTTGTCTTTTTCTTTTAGTGGTGGCAAGTCGACAAAATCTCTCCATTGAAACTCTTTGATGAGAATCGTACTCTATCTGGTTTCAATTTAAGACGTTTAATGTATAATCAACATGGACACGAGCATGTACATCAGACTGTACAAAAAGTTTTCGAATTGTTTAAGGATAAAAAGATCAAGCCCCTATTAGATTCAACCTGGGCTTTAGAAGACGTAAGTAATTGAGAAATATTGTTGTAATGTGAAATATATTCCATAGTAATGTTTCCTCAATTTATAATTTATGTACTTACTTCTTTATCTTAGCATAAATGCGAAACACACAGTATATTCTTTTAATACTATGATTTATGCATACCTACAAGACTAATTTTTTCAAAATAATCTGAGCAATAGGTCCTTGATCTGAGTTCTTTCCGTCACAATTGTGATTATGAAATTATACTGGAATTTATCTGAAATCCCCGATAGTGAAATTTTTTCCTGGTCACTGTGGACTTCCAAAGTTACAAGGACGTCCTTCTCTTGCGATGTGGTCCTCGAAGCTTTTCATCCAATAAAACTTTTCACAGACTGAATGAAGATTGTTCCTAATTCGTACCGATAGCTTATTGTATCTCAATAGCTCAGCTACTCTTGCAAAAAAGGTCGTTCATTTTCTTTAATTCCTTATTTCCGAGACATTTTGATTTGTTTGTGCTTGTGAAAATTTGACTTTTCGACTACTTTCACTCTTTATCAAAATATGATATTGACACCTACACACTACAAAAATCAATTTTTCCGTAGTTTTTACATCTCAACAATGTGAAGTAGCAATTTTACTTAAATTATTTTGGTCTTTTTTATCATTCATACCTTACTCGTTCCTGTGAATATGAACCATTTTTAAAATTTCTTCTTTTCGTTTATTGGATTCCTTTTAAAGAATTTTTGAATCTTTATAATTAAATTTTTTTTTTATATATTTGGTAACGTGATTCGTTAATGCAGTTTTATTTTTTTTTATCGTATTGATGACATTTTAGTCTATTTTCTAAATACTGAAATGGCTGTTTCTTGAAGTGGTCGTCTTAGCTTAATGGCGACTGCATTCTAGTCGAAATTCTCGGGGGACCGTCGGTTTGTGACGGTTTAATTATTGCAACACCAGGAGAAGACGCCGCGGAACTACAGTTGCTGTTGGTTGATGATTCAGTCCTTTTTTTTGACATATTCAGGCGCCAATAGACTCTGGTATACACTTAGATCCGGACATGAACACTGCAGTGGAAAAAAATCGTATGCCACCACTTGTGCGATTTTCTGTCAACAGCATAACTTCTTTTTATTTGTTCAAATTTATCGGCAAAATTCATGAAAAGCGTTGTAGTCTAAGATGAGCTCTAGAAAGGATACTTCAGTACTAGTACCATAGCGTTCTCTGCCGTTAACTTTTCCAACTTCTTTCAGATGATGATAATTAGACAAAATAAATACTGATCTCTTATTTTTCCATTTTAGTAAACTCATATTTTTGTTACTGAAAGAGTGAAAGCAGAGGAAACGTCAAATTTATACCTGTCTTGAAAATAATTTTAAATCGGAAGAAGACGATTTAGAAACATATCAAAATCAAAAAAATATATACTTAATATGTAATACCTTGTAGTGGTTCCGTTATATTGTCCGTAATTCCAGCTGCCGTGATGTCTTGTGAATATTCTCCCTTCACAATGTATTTTAATATATTATCGTAACTTCTGCTCTACCGATCAAGATAAATTATTGTCTCAAATCATTAAAATAAATTTAGAAATCACTGTTAAGGTGCAATTTTCATTTTTGTTGAATATTATATAGGTTGCTGAGGCTATGCAGAAAATGCACGATCGTAAAAACGTAGGAAAAGTCATCCTGGATCCAAGTATGGAACCAAAACCGAAACCAGCAACTCCTGCAAAAGGAAAAAGTAAAGAGGACAAAAAGAAACAGTCCTCTGAAGAAAAGAAGGAACCTGAAGAGAAGAAAGAAGAACCAGCCAAGGAAGAGAAAAAGGAAGAGAAGAAGGAGGAACCTGTTACTAACGTTGATTCAGAAGGGGATTCTGCAGGTAAAAATATGTCTAATAAAATCAAAGAATACACGTATTACTAACAAAGATGATGTTGGTGAAACAATATCTTTTATCTCCATCTCTTAACAAATCATCGGGAAAAAAAGTTTTAAAAATGGTTATTGTTCAATTATTTACTTAATTCGACCCTATGCATTTGTAGAGAAACATAAGGGATGTTTCTATTTTCGACCGACAACGCTCTACCACAGAGAGATATCAATAATTGATTCATTTTAATTTGGGAATACAAACCCTTACGGGGGTGCTCAAAATTTTAAATGAAAATCAAAAATTTGCCATAAATTAAGAACGCCAACTGTTTAAACAATTACTGTCAATTTTATTATTGTTGTAATACAGTGTTGTTTAAATTTAATTTGTGCTATTATTATTTTTATTTTAATTACCAATTTTGTTACTATTGTAATGCATTTTTTTTCAAATTATGAATAATTTTTATTTGTATTGAACTACTTAAGCTTAATCATTATTCGAAATTAAATGAATAAATAATTAATTTGTAAATTACTTATGTGCTTGCAGACTTTTGTTTAGAGGCAAATTCCTACAACACCGTTCATCTTAGCTCTATAAAAGGTTATTAGTTTTTTAACTAAAAATAATCAAACAATTTAAAACGACATTTAAAAAAGAATTTGCTCCAGTGGCGTATAAAATAGGAGGATAAAATTGACAACTAATCCTGACAGCGCGCCACTGGTTGAAGTTTGTTTATGTCAAAATATTACATTATGAAGGAGCATGTTGGTCACCAAATTTGAAAAAAAAATTTAAAGGCGTTCTTGATTTATGGCACCCTACATCTCGGCAACTAGGTCCCGTAAGGGTTCGTACTCCTATATCAAAATGATTCATTTATTGAGATCTCTCTGTGGTAGAGCGTTGTCGGTCGAATATAGAAACACCCTATATATGATCTCAACTGTATTTGCAAATCATTATTAAATTCCATCTCTTCTTTTATTTAGTTTAGAACGAAAAAGTTTAAAACCATGACAAATGAGACATTCTCCATGTCGTTATGTAGGTAATTTTGTATAGGAACTAAGTTTATTATGTTGAAAATTTCCAAACCATCTTTAATATATATTTTTAGTTAAGTCTACTTTTAAAGACCATGCTAGCATTATTTTTATGGAAGCAGCGATAATAAATCTGAACAAATAGGGGCTACTAATTTGATAAAGGACGTCTCATTCTGTTGCAGATCCATGAATATAATTATGTTTATAATTTTATGAACGTACTAGTCGTGAATCAATGTAACATACCAACTAATAAAGGACTATCACCAACTTATTCTTTATATTCTTCTCGTAAACATCTTGATCTTTGATGAAACTGCTGCAATTGCTAACTACTTAATTGATTAATGATCTTTTTCCAAGAAAAAGATAAACATAACAATAACAATTAAGTCTGATATATTTCAGGGCTGTTTTGTTATATCTCACATATAACATTTTTACTATTACGTTCACATTAACCCTCTTTTCTCGGTAGTTTACTAAATATTGGAAAAAGTTGATTTATTTTATAGATTTTTCTTATAAATATTCTGTTTATTTCCAGAATCCAAAAAGGAGCCTTCAAGTTGAATTGCCACTTATATACAGAAGCTATCGTCAAAAATTAAATATATGCTTACATTTTTGAAAATTTTTATCCATAGTTTATAATTTTTTTATTAAGAGAATATTGAATGCGACGGACAAACAAAAGATCTCAAATATGTTACATTAGCGATTTTAAACTGTACTTTTAAGGAAAAACTGTGTTATTTTTATCTTAAGTATCATGTCTAAGACCAATAATGACTATATCAATTATTTTTATAATTGTTTTCACATAAAAATGGTGCTCATTTTTCCAGTAGATTTGAGAAATCTTTTTGATCCAGCTTTTAAAGACACATATCTGTGTACCAAGACCAAAAAAATATGTAGCATTTTTGTAATAAATTATTTTTTCATGCTAATTCACTTTTTATCATAGTTCTAGAAAAGGACAAGTAAAATGTAAAAAAAGTAGTGTTGTCCGGTATTTTTGCTATTCAAGCTATTGAACGTTTTCTATGCATATCAAAACGCAGGAAATTATTCACATTTTCACTCATTTTGTATCAATTAATTTGTAAATTGTAATAGTAGAGCAGTTGCTTATGAGATTATTTTTAATTAATTGTCCAAATGTATTTTTATATATAATTGTGTTTTGTTTTTAAAATGTTTTTATATTATGTTAAGTCTTTGGAAACATTCAAATTAGATTGATTCTAACTTGAATAATTGCCAATTTAATAAACATACCATTTAAAAGTGTGTTAATATGCTAAGAAATGCTTAAATATTTATGTAAATGTAAGACTGATGTGTTATTGCTAAAGCTATTATTTAGATGGCCGTGAAATAAAAATGTATAAATGCTTTAAGTGTTTTATTCCTTTTTTCAAACAAATTTTCTTTTGCATAAAACACCAATTTCAGTTTAATGTTGTCCTTATAGTTTTTTTTATCATAAATCCAGTTATCTCCCTAGTGGTTGTAGAAACTATTATGGAAATATCATAAAAATCACATCGTTTCTGGACAATAATTGTGATTTATTGAGTCATACCGGTAAATAGTACATATGATGTACTATGTACAGGGTGTCAAACATAAGGTGACCCATATATTTTTCTCAAAACCTGTAAGAGTTATCAAAAAACTTTAATAACTATAGTTCTTTGTAGTTAAACGAATATTTAGACTATTAACTTCTGAATTATCCAGGGTGTCCCAATTCTTCAGTATCGTCATCAACTTTGGAATTTTAAATAGAATAAAAATGCAATACTCAGTGTGTTGTTACATTTTTTCCAATATAGAATGGACGAATATACACGATGTGCCATTTAAAAAATGAGATTTTGCAAATGATGCCACTCTGTCTCATTTTTATTTTGCGGAATTCTCCAAATATAATGATTTTTCAATAAAAATTCAAATATCCTTAAATATTTCCTAAACCATGCGGAAATAAATGAAAGTTACCTTTGTTTTTACCACTAAATCAAAAAACAATGAAATATGAGGTGTTTCATTTAAAACTCCAAAGTTGATGTCCATACTGAAGAATTGGAATCAAAAATCGCAACCCTTACAGGTTTTGAGAAAAATATATGGTTTACCTTACGTTTGACTATACATGTACATACTAAAATTGCCTACTATATTTGTTGATCAATCGTCTTGAATTTAGGTCTCTTCTAATTGAAAATTAGTTTTTGAACAGGTGTACATTTGACGTATTGATCTAATTCCGTTTATCAACAAAAACATAATAATTTCTAAGAAATAAGAATTTAAAGAAAATTACCTTCTATTTGAGTGTAACGTTTAAGAAAAAGCCATTCCCAATCATGTCTTTTGAAACATCAAAATTAACCACTCTCATTCCATCACACCAATGGCTCAGAAAGGTAAAATTGAATTATGTACAGATTATGGTAGTAACAGAAAACAGACAACCATCTTGATGTGTGAGGTACTGATTATATCATTTTAGGAAATTTATAATTAAAATGTCAATATTTAATCCAGACCGTGAAAAATTGAAGTAATTTTTCTATTATTCAGTATATTATGTGGACGTGGTCATGCAAATCTTTTTTCTGGAATTACGTGCTTATAAATTCGAGAAATTTTCAAGTGAAATCTACTTTCTTTGTAATCTAATCCACTATCTTATCTATCAATCTTGTCAAGCAATTTGTATTAATTTATCAATATAATTTTTGAATAAACCAAAACAAGACATTTTATTTTTTATATAAAAAGGTGAATTACTAAAATGCATTTTTGGATTATATACTTGAGTATAGTTGTGCTAGGTAAGCGACAATAAGTTTATACAATATAATTTAATTATTAAAAACATTTAAGTATAGTCGAAATTTATTGTTATGTGTCCAAAGGTAATTTTTCTTTATATACTCATGAAATGGTTATTTATTATTTTCAAATACAAAGATTTTGCATTCCATTAATTAAACAGTACAAAACTTATTGAAGAAATTTTTAAATTATATATGCATATATTGGTATTGTGTTTGATAATTTCAATAAACATTACAATGTATAAATTGTGCTCCAAATAAGTGAGGAATTATTTTCCAATCAATTACATATTTAATGTTTTGCTATATCAATATAGAGTAAAAGAGAATTTTGCAAAATGTAACCTCAATATACTTTCAATAATATTATAGGTAGATACTTATAGGCGCCAAATAAAACATTTTTCTGAATGAATCATACAATAATTTAGGATCACCTATCAACTTCCGTTTTCAGAAGTGTTTAAAATGAATAGATGATAAATAAAACTTGTATTCGTCGATAATTATTGAAATTTTTACATACAGATAAATCACTTTTACAGTTCCAAAAATCGTACTGTAATTCAAATAATACGTTAAACAATTAGATTTTGCTCCTCGATTTAAAAAATCTATTATTTTCTATATAAAATTTGGAAAAGAAAACAAACTATGGTAATTTACTAGGTTTGGCATAATCAACAGCACATGTTATACGAAAGAATATTTTCCATAAAATTATTATATATTATCAGTTTATAATCATAATTTGATGCAATTAATCATATCAAAAGTATTTCCCTACCTTCGATATTGCATTGTCATAACCAATATTCTTAATATCTGCAAGTTAATTTTGAATATTCCTAAAAAAGATTAAACGCAACCTAAAATTATTATTGCCTTAAGGATTACCATTGATGGAGTACAACAGCATGTCTTGAAATTTGATCAAGAAAGCCACTATCTAGACGAAATTATCATATAATCAAATTCATATCCATTGCTTCTTAATGTTTACATTATTAATTATAATATCAGAGAAGTGCTGAATTGCACTAAAAAAATAAGTATTTTTAGCTTACGATATTTTGAGATATAATTTATCCAATATATATTTCAGCAATCAAAGACACGAGTGCAATAAATGCTCTTGAATCAAAAACATATTTAAGAAATGAAATTACCACAAAATCAGAGGGAACAACGGATGAAAAAACTACGGTTCCAGAAACCACATCAAAATTAGAGACAACTACTGACGCAGAAACCCCAACACATTCACAGGCAACCACTGATGGAGATACCACAACCAAATCAGAAAGAACAACAGAAGAAGAAAACACAACACAATCACAAGGAACCACTGATTCAGAAACCACAACAAAATCGGAAGGAACTACAGATGCAGAAACCACATCAAAATCAGAGACAACTACTGACGCAGGAACCCCAACACATTCACAGGCAACCACTGATGGAGATACCACAACCAAATCAGAAAGAACAACAGAAGAAGAAAACACAACACCATCACAAGGAACCACTGATTCAGAAACCACAACAAAATCAGAAGGAACTACAGATGCAGAAACCACATCAAAATCAGAGGGAACAACTGATTCAGAAACCACAACAAAATCAGAGGGAACCACAAATGCAGAAACGACAACAATATCTGAGCAAACTACAGATGAAGAAAGCACAACAAAATCAGAGGGAACCACTGATGCAGAAACCACAACAAAATCAGAAGGAACCACAAATGCAGATACGACAACAATATCTGAGCAAACAACAGATGAAGAAAGCACAACAAAATCAGAGGGAACCACGAATGCAGAAACGACAACAAATTCCCAGTTAACCACTGATGAAGAAACCACAACAAATTCTGAGAGAACAACTGATACTGATAGCACATCAACAACTCTTAGAACTATGACTATAACAACTCCAAAACCATATAGTTTAGGTACAGATAATATAACTTGGCACCCAACTTCCACTGAAAATATAATTATCCATACTGAGGATGGTTATAAAATTGCTGCAACTATAGAAGAATGTGAAATCGAAGAATATGGATTTGCTAATTTTACTACTGGTAAGAATTTTTAACTTTATTTGTAAGAGGAAATCATTAATTTACATTCATTACTTCTCCACTTTCTTTAAATGCAAGAGACAATTTTAATAGCTTGAGTTGAAGATAAAACCATGAAAAGTTATTTTCATTATTTGATAACAAGTTAACATGTACTAGACAAATTTATCTATCTTATTTTGCACATTTGAAATGATTCACAATATGACAAATAATCCTATACAAAATTAAGATTTGTGAAAATATTTCCCTTAAATTTATTCTGTCAATCAGATTTATTCTATCAAGCAACACAACTGAAAAGTTATAGAAAATGTCATTTGATAGGTTCATTCGGCACCATAAGCATCTTTCAAAATCTCTAGTTTCAAGAAATTATTTTACACATGAAAAATTTTTTAATAATTTCTTCCCCCTCACAATTTTTTGGAAACACTAATCTTAACACTTTACCTATCAGATACTTGCAGATCTGAGCCCATAACAATATTCTTATAAGATTTGAAACATAGCATCTAGTTTTAAGCAGCAACTGTGGATTAATCTCACCCTTCAAAAACCTTTTACTTTCTGAACATTCAGATCATGATTGTTCTAACTCTATTTTAGTTTTGGGAAAGATGTCTTTTTATAAATGATATTTGTGGATCTACTGTTTGATGGATTGAATTTAAAAACAAATGGATATTAAATAAGGTTGTATTTTTAATACAATTTACAAATATAATTTTATAAGTTCATCACTTACAGCAGATGGTGTTAAAATACCTAGATCTGTGAATAAAAGTGTTATGTACGAAGGAGGAGTATAATCAACTAGGGGATGTTTTTCTTTTAAGTTACATTTTGCCCTCACTTCAGAAGTATACTTATATTCTTCGGGTAAATCCTGTTGACCTAAAGGGAACAGCCTTGAAAATTTGAAACTTTCAGTCAGTACATAAAAAGGTTTTTTCATTTCTTTTGCACATACTGCCATTGTATAACTACCAACTTTGTTAACTATACCACCACTTTCCACGACACCTTCAGCTCCTACCATAATGAAATTAACTTGTTCCATAATATAGCCTATAGCTGAATCTAATATTAAGGTACAAGGAATACCTTCTGATTTCAAATCTTTTGCCATTCGTGCACCACTATTATCTGGGGCTGATATAGTTACAAACACTTCAAATTTTTTATTTTGTTTATATGCTTTACGCAGAGTTTGCAATACTACCCGCGATCTCGAATGTGTTAAAACTTTTGAACCATCTTCTATGAAATTAGCTGCTAATTTAACAATTTTACCTCTAGCTTCATCTAACTTATTAATGAAAAGATGTCCTCTATCCAACATAATTGTTTTACACTTTTCGAAATCTCTTGTATCAAGAGCTGCTAAAGTAATGAAACGTAAAAACAGTTCACAACCCGAATTGATAGCTGCAACTGTGTAGTTTGAATTTTTCATTTCTTGAATAGCATTTTTCAAATTAGTTTCGAGTTCTTGCACTGTTTCAGATTTTGAACGCTTGATTATTTCCATTAAAGATCTAATTGCAGCTACTCCAACAGAAACATCTTCATCTTCTTTAATTATTTTACAAAAATACTCCCGAATATCTGTATTTTTTGTCATTGTAAAATTTACTTCTATAATACGAATAGGAAACCCAATTTGGTACTTCTAAACATAACGTTGAATATAATGAATTAAATTAAGCACATTATGGTAATAAAATATCTCAAACCTCATAGATAACATAACCCCCTTCTTCTTTTTTATCTTATCGTCTGTCTACTTCTAATGAGCCTCTCCCTACAGTATTTCTATCAATTTTTTGATATATTTAATACATTATTATTAATAACCAGATTCTTTATTTGATTAAAAGTAAAACCCATTCATCAAATTATAACTAATAGCACATATATTGATATCGGAGAAATTTTCAGTTGTAAGATTAAACTCGAATTTGCCTTCACCGTGATAACGAGAATAATATTTACTCACTAGAATATTGAACTAATATGCTAATATTAATAGTTTTGGAATATATAATATAGAATAATATACAATTAAACTTTGTTGTGATTGATCTGTAATTCTTGTAGAACTAACGGAAATCGACAAAATAATATCTACTTTCAGGTAAAATTGGTGAGACTGTATTGATAGCATATTATGTGACTCAACATCCGGCTGTCCTCTACAATCATAATTTATTATACGCTCATTTCAATGGTTCTTCATCAAGTAACTTTACAGTAGTTTTCACAAGAATTGGTAAGTTCTAGAATTAGGCAAAAAAGTCAATTTACAAACTTTTACATTGAACATATCACGAAATGTGATTTATAAACACAAACGCCAACACTCGAGTTAAGTTCACGCCGTGTTCGCGCTGAGAAATACCCAATTTTTATGTTCGAATTGACGTTCCAGCGCCTAGCCAATGATATCCAGTCCATCAAATGGCATCCAGACCATGCTCACACAGCAGCAATAACCAAATTCTACCACAATTAGCAGAGAAACAACATTAACAAATCTAAAAAGACTTGAAACAAATAGAAAAGGGACGAAATTTTTAAATGAAATGTGTAAATACGAAAAACATTTCTGAATTCCCAACGCAAAGGAAAGTCAAAAACATTTTTGAACGCAATCTCTAACTCGAACGTCAGCGTCAAATTGTTTAAAATTTTGTAAAAATCCCAGCGAATTGTAAAAATATTGGTATATATTAAGCACTAAGTGTAGGTAAATTGTTTTAGTAAACATCTAAGAAACTTAAATATTTGGTAGGTTTAGAGATCGCACATGCAAGTAACCACTTTTAAATAGATAATAGAGTAAAGCTCTGATGTACACCCTCTTACATCTTCATTATTAACACCGAAAAGCACTGATTGTTTTTAGTATGCAGTGGGATCAGGTTTGGATAAAAGCCTGCATAATACATAAGACATTTGAATGTCTTTTTAAATATTTAAAACTTATACTTAATACTCTTATTAGCAAACGTTTTATTTTTAGTTAAATTAAGGTTATGTTTTATATCATGTGTTAAACCATTGTCAATTAAAATGTTCTTTAAAACTCAGCTGCTCGCACGTCAGTTATTGAAAACGCGATGCGCGGGTTGCCTAACTTTAAGTATATAACAACACTTTCAGTAACGGATGTTACTTTTAATAATATACGAGATCCTTGGAGGCTTTAAGTTTTATTTTAACACTACTAGTAACTCTAAACACTACTATATAACCCACAAAGTTATATATCATTACAATATATGAATATCTTTGGCCACATTATTTAGCATCTATGTTAAAAATAAAATGAAAAATAATTTTTTTTTATGAAATAAAATTATTTATTGTTGGATATTTGAAAGGCCCGTGCGTTTTTTCAAAGCATTTTGTCCATGTTAGTAGTAAAAACCCATTTCCCTCATGAAATTTAAGACACTGCAATGCTAAAATCGCCCAATTAAGATAAATGTTATACGGCATTATAGGTAACGTGTATATATATATTTATCTGCCATCTTATAAATTTTTATTTTGCTGATAACAATCGAACACAACCCAATAAGAAAAAGAGCGATGTAATAAAGTTAACAAGTCCAAGTGAGAGAAAACATATATTTGACAGGGAGAAGAGTAACAGAAATATTATGAAAACCATTATAGGCAATGTTTATAAGGGTAACAGTAACATATATAACGCGACATTTGACCTCTAAAAAAGGCTCCAAGCGTGGATTTTTAAGTAGTTATATAGTGGTTGCCAAAATGTTTCCGTTACTTTTGGTTAAAACACCTAAGTTTATATAGCGTTACTAACCTAAGTTTTCCGTAACCTTTATATACTCCCCATTTAAGCTCTTTAAGGGGTTTATACGAGTAACAGAAATATTACGGTTACTATCATATATACATTTAAGTTATTTAATGAGGTGATATAATATTTACGGCAACTGTTATATAACAAAAAATGTTTATTGGGTCGTCAGCCTTGGAAGCAACCAAGAAAAAGAGATGATTCGTTGCGTGGAGCCAAGAGCTTTGGAAAAACTGTGTTGAACACGTTATCAAAAAAGAAGAGTATGTGGTATCACCCTCTTTACAACCCCTTCTTAATTCAATCAAATGATGGCTCTAGTTCAGACGATTCTGGCTACCATTATTATTTATAAAGAAACTTTGGAATTGAAATGTTTTTTTCTTTTGTTTTATTTGCAAAGAATTTATTTTCCTTTGCCTCGAAATTTCGTTTTCCAGAGAAAAAACGAATGGGGTAGAAAAAGGGCTCAGTTCACGTTTGGTATCCTGTTTAAACCAAACTCCTTACATATTATATATATTTTACTCGTCTATTTACGTTTTTTAATTATTCAATTGTAGCAAGTTAACGAGGTATAATAATGATTTTTTTCCAAGTAAGACTACAATTAATCTGTTTAAAAAACGGCGTAATATATAAGTAAATTTATAAAATGAGGTATTTATGGTAGATCAAACAAAATTGTCGGCAATCTGTAATTGATATTGGAAGAACTATACTTTCCTAATCTCCGTTCGTTATTCTTTCTCACTAAATGTTTATTTAGGTGTTCAATTTTTATTTATTCGCTGCATTTGTTTTATATCGTAGGTACGGTGCAATAAATAATCACTTCTTGCACTTGTAGTTTGTAGATATTAGTATTCTCATTTATTATAGGCGAACCGATAACTACGACTACGACGGAAGTAACAACAACGACGCAATTCCTACCGTCGCCCAGTGTAAACGACTCATATGAATTAGTTGTTCATTTAACTGGACTGGATCCATTTGAATACAGACATTTAGATGTATTGATCGCATTTAAAGAAATGATTGCAAGCATGGCTTGCGAGTATTGCCATAATAATAATATTGAACTGATAGATGCTATAACGTGAGTTTGAAAAATTCTTGTACTTATTTTCGATCCTTTTGAATAGGTTATCGAACTTCATGTGTAAGTAAGTTCCAATTGATGTGGTGTACAAATCAAAAACACATGTTTGTGTTCAAGAAATATCAACTTGCAAAAAAATGATGGGAGCTTTGAAGATATCAGTACTCATCATACAATTTGCAATAATTACTTTTAATTAACAAAGCATGTTACGCTTGGTTTATGCAACCAAACTTTCTTGGTGGTAATTCTTTTATTTATGCAGTAAATTAAAGATAATTATAAATTACTGATTAATTAATGGGAAAAAATTGATGTACATTAGTCTATTTGTACAAACAAAACCATATAACATAACATAAAATTCATATTTTGGTAATCACTGCATGGCACACAGGTTGACATCTCTATGAGCTCATGGCAGTGAAAGTGTTAATAAGATCTGAACTTCGCTTTAGTTTTTTCATTGATGGAATTATATATTTTCGATAATTACCATTTGAAATAAGACATTTGTTGATTTAATGACCCTTATTATCATTACTATACAATAGAATGTCAACAAGTGTGGTACCTAATATATCGTTTCTAAAATTTCCTAATTTCATACCTGTGATATAAATAGTTTTCGTTATAAGAGTTTCGAGCCGGGAATTTTTCAGATCACATGACATTGTTGTAAATAAGTATTGCCAGTTGAGAAATTTAATTCTTAGTGACAAGATTTTTATATGAACTTTCTATTTCACTGTTATTTTTCACAATTTTTATATTTTATGTCAGTTGCAACTTCTCCAAACTCTGTATAATATTCAGATTATCTTTGACTATATCTGTCCATAATAAGTACAGCCAATTTGTGTAGTTTTTTACCATATGATATCCAACTAAAACAGACACATCAATTCATTCATAAATCCTAAGAAGAGGGGTCTGTTATGAAACTCATGATGTTTTAAATTGGTATCAATACCTCACTATAAACTTGATTTGATGTCTTCGTCTTTCATTTAAATTAATCAGTTGCTTTTATTTAAAAAAAATCGATACGACTCTTACAATAATTATTTTTGCGAGTGTTAATAATTATTATAGCTAAATATATTGCAACCTGAAACATTGACTAATTATTGCTAGTTGTTTATAATGATTTCAGATCCAGATTTTCCAATGCTTAAAGGATCTATTAGTAGATGTTGTTGCATTCAACTAGGTTTATTATTAGTGTAGGGCACCTGGATCAAAAGCTCGGACTAATCCGAATAATATTTTTGGGTTTTTGTTAAATAAATATATATTACTTTTCAGGATGGTACATAAACTTCGTCGCGAAGCATAATCATAAATCGTTCTAACACAACCGGGCTCGTTTTATCACAGTCCCTCGACTTTTAACATAATCTCCCCACTACCCTTAAGCACAGAGCGCATGTCCCGAATGCCTGGCCAGAGCGCATGTCTCGAATGCCCGGCTGTATAGGCAAATCATACTTGAATGCAATAACGGCTGCCTAACTAAAAATGCCTACATTAGTTAAAAATTTGTTACACCGGATTGCAGTTTTTATGAGTTCTTTAACGGAATGGTGAAAGTTTTTATGGGGTTATGAAAAGAAATAAACATGTTTATATTTTATAATTATTTTAGTCTTTACCCTTCAACATTTTCAACAACAAATAATCATACGTTCAGTTTGTTTCAAAACTAAGTATATAGATTAATTAGATGAGTGTTTTTTAACCTTTAATTAGAAAATTATTTGCGTTTAAAAAAAGGAACCCCTTTTTGAAAGCTATTGAAAAATAAATATATTGCCTTCTGTTATTTTTTAATGTTATGTGTCATACACTTGAATGATGTTTTACCCAAGATTCCTGATGTACTTTTTCAAATTTCGCAAAAATAAAATTTCGTTTAATTAAACACGGTTTATTTCAGTATAAACAACGTGAAAATTATAGGAATTTTGCAATGTACCAATGGTTGGCCCACTTGTAATCCTTGTGTTGAAGTTAGATTCGCTTTGCCCATAAATATGAAAGAAAATATTTTTTGGAATGGCTACC
Source organism: Diorhabda carinulata (assembly GCF_026250575.1). Classification (NCBI taxonomy): domain Eukaryota; kingdom Metazoa; phylum Arthropoda; class Insecta; order Coleoptera; family Chrysomelidae; genus Diorhabda; species Diorhabda carinulata. The sequence continues at coordinate 67,118,676 of NC_079472.1, forward strand.
AATTAAATTCGGCTCATCTCCAAATCATGTGGGAGAGATATTCACAAAAATATCTCGGTATGGGTATCGCTTCGTGTGAACAGGAAAATATAAATAATTGGATTAAATGGAATATTGTTTGGATTTCATGTATTACAGGATTGATACTGTCATTTCTACTGATACTAAGATATGTCCTTAACAAAATGTCCAAAAATGCTGCGTAAGTAATCGTACCTTTAGATGGTTATGGAAGTGTTTATTTAAATTTAGAATATTAAATTCGTATAACTCAAAATATAACAATCAAAACGACACTAGACATACATTTATATTTAAATTTGAGTTTTATGTATTATATTATCTCAGAAACGGCTTGTACGATTTTTATACATTTTTATGCGCAAGAGTCTTGTAATATATGGCCGGTATTATGGTGGTATCTTCATCGTTGTCAGATCTTTCTTTTTTCCGAAAAAATAATAAACTTTGCTATTTCAAATGGATCGCCCTAAAATTTTGAATTTTTAGAAATCTTTAAGAAACACTGACTATTTTTTGTGTAACATTTTCTCTACTTAAATGCCATAATTTCGGAGTTATAACTACATTTACAGTATTTCCACTAAAATTACAATAAATATTGTACAGTTAGATGGCTACGATTTGATAAACTCATTTTATTTGGATATTCTTTAATAATTTATGTGCTAAAACAAATCTCGTAACAAGGTCTAGTGTCAGTAAGTTAGTAAAAGGTTTAACAAGACTGGTTAAAAAAATTATTCATCTAAATCATGACAAATCTTTAAATTAATGTTTATGTCATGTTAGAAGTAGATCCACATTTGTGAAATAGAAAAATGACGAATTTTAGAAAACATACAGTAAACGCGATTACTGCAGATGCTCAAAATGTTATATAAGTTTACAACATTAATTTAAGATATCTTGCACTATCATTCGTGTTGTTTCTTATGGTCTTCAAATACTAAACGTCATTTTAGCATCAATTACTTTATTACTAAAAATGAAATACCTTGTATATTTTGAATTCATTGAATAGTACTCTTAGTTTTCAACCGATTTGAAGAATTGACCCTATATTGAAAATAATGTTATTTTTCTCATAAGTAATATTTGATCAGAGCGCCTTATGTCGATTATAGACATTAAGTATACTAGAATTACTAATTAATCAAGATAATTAGTACATAACGACTTGTATTTAACTTCTTTAACAAAGAAAACAGTAACTCAATTTATTAAATATTGAAACGAATAATCAAAAATAAATTACAACAGTTGTTTGAATTGAGCATCAATTTATGTAAAATAGAAATTATAGTCCAATATTTCTTGAAATGTGAGGAGAACCTTCAGCAAACACGTTCCTCATTCGTATTTTCATACCATCAGTAGTCGGTGGAATACTATAAACAACACACGTGTCTCCATAGAAATAGGATGGGGATGTAATGCAGTTGTTCATGAGACACGTCTGCCTGTCGAGTAGGTGGTATTATGCTGGACATCTGCCGTAGTAGTATCGGTAAACCAGAGACAGATCAACTACTTTTCTTCTAAGCTGTCCAAGTTTCTGGTCAACTCTGGATCGAATCTAAGTCGAATTAACTTCCTGATAAGCTTGGATGCCGAGCTCCAAATGTGCGATCAATACTCCAAAGATGGACGAATCTGCGCCTTGTAGAGGATTAGAAGCTGTTGCGGAGTATATAGCTTTTTAGTGAGGGCTCCAAGCTTTTGTGAAGCTGCCTTAGCTAATTCGGCCATGTGACCATGCCAAGACATATTGCTCCCAACCTCAACATCCTGCAAGCGAATTTGTGGTGATGGTGATATTTTATGTCAAAACAGGACCAAATCCTGAAGTAAATGCAGCTTTCTTTGTAAAAATGGCAGCCTGAGTTGTTGTTACCTCAAACTCAATCAGATTATTTCCACTCCAGTTTAGAATGTTTTCACAATTTGTCTTGATGGTGGTAACCTGTTGGTGGATCCGCTCTCTTAAGCCAACTTAAGACAACACACGCCTCTGGTGACACCCTCACTTCCGTATTCACAGATAATTTCTGTTAATATATAAGGTACCTCTAAAATATTGAAATATAATTACTACTCTCACCTATATCGTTAAAAATTCTATTTCGGATACGGTAGATCATGTTTCTATTTATTTTCTATTTAAAAAGATTTTAGACATTCCGATAACTTGTTTTTTCAATAGGAGATCCAACAGAGAGTTTAGTGATCAAACTCGGATTTCAGCAAATGAAGAAAAAACGTACGACATTGAATTAACTCAGCATTATCTACAAGACATGCCGAAATTATTTGACAATGCATATTCGATGTACAATCCCGATGTTGGTGTATCAAATTTTGGATTTGACGGTAAGCATCTCAATATATTAAAAATTTAGCGGCACATAATTTTTTAACATGACCTTTTATATCTCTTTCAAGACTCTGAATTGAATAAAAACAATTGTCCAGGTCATTATTAATTATATATTGGAAGGAAAAACCAATGGAGTTGAATGAAATTATATCGAGGCAACTTACACAAAAATTTTTATGATACATTGGTGGAATTACATTGCACCACAAAATGTCAAATGTCAAATTTCAAATGTCAAATAAGGTTTCTTCTTTTTTCTTTTTTGAAGAAAAATGTAATAATTTCACCTCATTTTAGAAAACATAAATGAATAAATTGATCATCGCATTTCGGTAATAATTTATTCTTAAATAAACCAAAAATTATCCATGTTATAAAAAAAAGTTTCAGATTATAATTATAGGGCTTTTCTTGTCAAAAATTTTGAGCTTTCTCAAATCTATGTATGATGAAAATTGAAGGAGATACATCAGTTCAAAATTTGCATTCGCGTATCTAAAGTATTTGCGCAACCGTTTTGAGTTGTATCTTTTTTTTTAATTAATATGAGCGAGAAGGACGTACCAGTGTCAGTTGTGCAATGCATCATTATTCGTTGCTTAGTCAAAGATTATGAAAAACCCGTGGAAAGTTATCGAAAAGTACTCGAACAATTCGGAGTCATTGTCTCTATAAGACGTAAGTAAGAATGGTGTTCCGTTTTCCGACAAGTAGTGCCGCTCCATAAGAAGTGTTACCGATAAGAAACGTCAACACTGTAGAAAAACTCATTTTGGGAGACCGACACAGTACTTTACGCCAAATGGCTGAAGAATTGGGCATTAGAGTAAGCAAATAATTCATGAACGGCTCTGTTACCGCCAAATGTGTGGGACATGAGACGACTAATTGTAGTTGATTTTCTCACTGCACAACGAAATGTAAACGCGCACTATTGTAGTAACCTCCTAAAAAACAAAGTGAAACTGTCTACAGATAAAAACTTAGTGCGAGATAGCTGCGAGACAACGCAAGACCGTATACAGCCCCACTTACGATAGAAATGTCGAATGAATTGGGTTGGTAAACTTTGGAACACCCACCTTAAAGCATCGATTTGTCGCCATGCAACTATTATTTATTTGGTCCATTGAAAGAGGTACTTAGCGGACTGACTGCGATTCGAAAGCATTGTAGAGGTAGAATCCTTCATGCGCGAATGGTTACGTGACAAACCAAAAGATTTTTACGAAAAAGGTATCCGAAAGCATACGAAGAGATGGCAAAAGTATGTAGAGTATGACGGAGACCAACTAAAAAAACTGTGGAGAACTTTAGCTCTGTAACTATAAAGTTTTATAACAAAAGCTGTAAAATAAATAAATAAAATGTTTGGAAGAATCTAGTGGGTGTTTATATGGGACAGATGTATTATTATTTAAAAAGGAGATTGAGAAATCAACGAAACGGCAAAAGAAATTAAAATGCATAAACAAACAAGAAATCTATCAATTATAAAAGAGACCTAAGCAATTTGAGCATAATTTATAATTCAACATTTTGTAAATGTTGATGTGAATGAATTGCTTCTTATTCGTAAAAGGAATATGAAAACTGATAATAAGTTTTTATAGTTAAAACCGATTTTATTTTAATATTCACGTGGAAGGGTGTCTATTGATTATTATTATTACAGTTGTCATTGTTAGATTATATTCTAATAAAAAGCAAAATTAGCCCAAAACATCAAAAATATTTTTTGTAAAAAATACATTAGTTAAGAGACCCAAAATGAAAATCAAGTATTCACGAAATTATATGAAAAGGTTTAATAGTTGCCACTATCCCTCCCCGGTATCGGTTCTCTACTAGTATACAGCAAGACATTTATTTCAGTCCAAGTTTCCATTTTGTATTGGATTAGCAGTCCTTCCGGGTAAAACATAACAATTTAGTCAATTCGTCTGTTTAATCGTCGAACTGATCGCTAAAAAATTTATCCAATTTGATTGTGTACATTGACTGACAGTTTTCAAATGTTTTGCTCCTTATAAACAGATTGGCCATTATCAGTGGCAGTGAGTAAAATGGGATTTTCCACACTTGTATGGGGCGTACACCTTTGGCTTCTTTGTACTATGTGCATTTTGTCACAAATTTACCCACCTTACTTCGTTTTGTTCAATATCATTGCCCAATTGGATATTACACCAGACATATCACACAGTAAGAAAGAAATTGTTGTGCTTGTTTCCGTCAATAATTGACAATGCTGAATTCTTCTTCGATTCTTTTCATGAACCTGTCTGTCTGTATAACAAAGAGAATAAGACAAAATGAGCCCTCCTGCGTCACCTCTCGCCAAAAAAGTGCGTACAAGCACAAGAAGCTCGAAATCTTAAGAACAAAATTATTAACAGGATTGATGGTTGTGTCAGTACACAGGAGCATTTTTTCGGGCACTTACTGATATTATGGGACCTACAATCTTCCAGTGTATATCGAATAAGTTTAATTGCAAAACCTATTACATATTTTTTGGTCCCAACACTAAAAATGTTCTATATCAAATACTTTATATAAAAATTTGTATTCCCCCTACTCTGGTTACTGCTTAATATTTGATGTATATAGGAAATGAAGTTTATCATTGTATTTTCATCCATTTGATCCTATTTCTGCTTGCTTTAATGGAAGCTCGTTTAGGATCTCAAGGAGGGGCAGTACTACATTAATGAACACGCCGTTCCTATAAACAGTTCATGTGGTAACACATACGTTTCTAAAGAATAAGTATTGACCAGCTGTAAAAATATTTTCCTGAATCATAACCAATTTCTATAGCGATCATTACTATAATGACAAATATCATGAATAATCATCAAATGACCTATGACCAATGATCTTTATTCAATGCTCCAATGAAATCTCTGTTTTTTATTGTCGCATTGCGGTGCTTTGTGAACAAACAACTTTGTGATTCTTACCTTCGTAATAGTTATTTGTTATAATTCTATGACTACCTCCTATATGTCTCTTTGGTTATTACCGGTCTCTTAAAATCATGTTGGTGCTCAGAATACAGTCAAGTATCACTTGCGGCAGGTTTTACTTCATAAGTGCTATGGTAGAATTACATTCCTTGGCCTAATTATTCCTATTCTCATGGGCATATTGGGTCATTTATAATGTATAAACTCACTACTTTGTTAATATTGGAAAATATGTCGTTTTTTATATATTCAACACATGAAAGATTTTAATTGCAAAGTGTATTATTATTATATTTTTTCCAGATTTTGAGCCAGTGCACAAAGAAAGCATTGTAAGTGACGATGAAGATGATGTAGAAGTAAGCTGTGCATAATTTAGATTTAAGCGAATATGTAGAAAATTGTGACAACATTTTAAAAGAGTATATATAATCGTTAACCATTAGTGTCATTATTTTATTTATGAAGCTCATGGAGGCTATCGTTTTTCAGCCCAACAAACTTCAATTAACTTACTATGTAAGCCACAAACCTCAAGGTAATTGTAATTCAAATAATTTACCTACTATATTTAAAATACAGGCTAGTATCAGAAAAACATTTCTCATGTACCTCATCCCGTAACAATTGATTACGACTGTTGTTCAAAAATACCAAATAAACTAAAAGAGAACCGCTGGAGTTTAATGATATCAACGTGATTGATCCTCAAACAACTAAACACAAACTGGCTAATACTCCAAAAACTTAGACGAACTTATAGACAAGCCGTTTGTTGAGAAAAATATTTTCTGGCTTACATATACTACAATGTCACTCATCGTTGCCTTGATCGTTTTCTACACATGTTATAAGGGTAAAAATATGAAAATCAAAAGTTCTGCACAAAAGTCTTCTCCAGAAGACTTTGTTCAATTTTCAATTTCGTTTATTTTGTATTTTATCATGTACTCTGTATTTTTATTTTAAGAATTTTTATTATTATTTTAAAATTGTTGTTTATCGAACAACATTTTTAATTAAGGAGGGAGGTGTTATAAAGAATAAAACACTCACGTGCAATCTTTGTTGCAGAATGATAATTTTTTTTTCTTCTTGAACTCTTAGGTTGATTTTTAAAATTTTTTTATTAGAATGTTATCTGACCTTGACGTTTCGCTTCTGTCTAGAAGCATTATCAAAAAAGGAAAGAGACCTTTTGATACGTTTATGCTTCTCAATGTTCTTGATATTTAGGTCTCTTCTGTTTTAAAATTAGTTTCTTTTATAAGTTTTTAAAGAAAGATGAAAATTTGACGTTTCGACTTCTAATAAATATAATATAATGAGTATATTCTTAATTTCGAATTTTTTTAAATCAATGAAAATACTAAGATTGCAACATAAATTTATAATTGCGGCAGCTGTTACTTTTACATTTAATATCATTTTATAACTTGTTAAATTCAAAGAAGGGGAATTCCTATTTATGTTTGTGCTTGTTTTGATTAATATAAAGGAAAAAAACTAATACCAGATCTATTTACTTTTATTCAAATTACCTTGAATCCCTAGAATTAGTATAATAAAATGACTCCATGATAATAGAAATAATTTTATTGTTATAGAGAAAACAAATTGGAAATTATCAAATAATATCTAAAAAATTATAAATGTATAGAACTACAAAACTTGCTAAATTTAATCACAGGATTTGTCTCTCTACAACAGAACTACCACCAGCGTTGCGTTTTACCTGCCAGTAACTGTCTATGTTTTGTACTTGAGTGAGACTCCTCAAGAATTCTTCATCGTGTGTGATAATCAACAATTGGAAATTTGATTGGTTTTCCCTACTGTTTATAAGTTCAGAAAGGGCATCACTCAAGCTCGATATATTCGCTTTGTCAAGATTTGTTGTCGGTTCATCTAAGGCCAAAATTCCACAATGAGAACTAAATGTTTCAGCTAGTGCCAAACGGATCACTAAACAAGCAAGAACCTAAAAAATAGTAAATAGTAATTATTATCTAGACTATCAAATATATATAAATTACAAAGGTCTCTCTACTTGAAAGTTCTTTTGGAGCCATTTCGCAATCTTTTTGTAGAATTCGACATCAGTAAAGGTCTGTAACGTCAAGTTCTTTAATAACTAAAAACTTCGAAGTGCGATTTAGAGATGATTTGGCATTTGAATATCTGGTCGTGAGTGTTTGAAGTATGGCAATAGGGATGACGGTCCAGAAAATCATCAAGACTAACTACTAAGATAACAATTCCTTGAAATTCAATAGTGAAGACAGTTCCACAAGGAGTGGCTGACATAGTTTCTTTGAGAGTTAAAGGGAGCATTGATTTTCAAATGGACATGACTGGTAAAGATGCAGCTGTAGAGATCTATAGAGAGTGTGTCATGATCGTCTGTCTACGGGAGTCGTGATCGTCTCATGTCGACAGCTGTGTTGAAGGTGGAATAGAAAGGCATGATTTCGATAAGTAGCTGACATACAGTCATTCCAAGAGGAATTTTTGTATAATGGCAACAGTGTAACGACGCTAGATATGTTATTCTTCTTTCTTTTGTAACTTAGCCTTTGTAAGAAGTCATCCTGAAACTGTTCAGAAGAACTTACCGAGCATATTCCAAGGCCTTAGATTGGCTTAAAATTCAACGAACAGCAGGAACAGAAATGGACACAATTTGAAAGAAATAGTAAGTGATTATGAAAACGTCAAAATTATAACTAAACTTCTATCTCTATGTTTAAATATAAATCAAATTCCAGCAATACAATATGCTCCAAGAATCAATAGATTCTCTTAGGAATCACGAGCTGAAGATTCGAATTGATACAAGGAAATGGATTAGCTTCCGTAGATTTCTTTCCTTTGGGGACATCTTAAATTCTTTTTTAAAACACAATATACTGATATCGATAAACTCTTATCAAAATGATGTGCCACTCGACACCCTTCCCCATTCAAGGTTTCAAGGGTATATTCATTTCAACTGTCCACCTTGAAAATAAAAATGCCTTGTATTTATTGTTTCCTAATTTTATTTATTACTATTTATTCACTAATAAAGAATTTATGAACGCAATGAGTATATGTTGAAGATCATATTTTCTTTCAACTTACCTTTTGACCGGCACTACAGCGTCCCCGCATGTCAAGCTCTATATTATTTTTCACCTGAACAACCTTGTATTGATAAGTCCTACGTCTACCAACTCCTGATGTTGTACTTTCATCTGTTTTTATTTCAATGTAGTCGATATCATTGCCCCTACAAAATTGGAACTGAGTTCACTTGTTTTATGTGTACCTATATAATAAATTATTTGAATCAAGATCAACGGCTGATTAAGAATCGGGCACACAAATTATTGGTAAATAATGCTACAAATAGTTTGAAAACCAGACAATATTTTTCAACAATTTATATATTCAAGGTGTCGCGAATAAGAACCGACACAGAGCAAAGGCATATTAAGAAGTCCAAAATATGATGATTAGTGGCAATTTACCTGTATATCAAGTTGCATCCCTGGAAATTTAAAGTAGGACAAAAAAATCTATTTCTTTGCAACCCTTTAACTTAAAAATGTCAAATTAATGGTTTTCACAGTGGTAACACTGAATTGAACTGCTTTCTTGTCAGGAGTAATCTGTGCAGGCCACTTAGGTTGCCGGATGCGTCGAACCGAATGAACGAATGATCTCTTTTTACACTTTTAATAAAGTTATCTTGTTTTCTGATGAAATAATAACGAAACCAAAAAAGTGAACCAAATAATTATTGCACTGTTTCAAGTTTGTTTGCAAGTTGATCATAAATTCGGTTAACCGGTGATCTAACCTAACCTACTAAATAAATTACTTGATAACCATCTTCTTAGTGAATTAAACTTGAAAACATGTAAGTACACAAAATGAATGATTACGAGGATATATTGAAAAATTCTTAGCCTACTATAGAACCAAACAAAATTTCAATGTCAAAATATTTTAATACTCAACATATTCTCCTCTTAATTGGATACATTTATTACAGCGAACTTGCAACGTCTCTAGAACTTTCAAAAAAAAAATGTTTCTTCTTGCTCTGCAAACCAGACCTCCACAGCTTTTATTACCTCCTCGTTGGAAGAAAATTTACGACTTTTTAACCTTTTTTTCAGTCGAGGAAAGAGATGATAGTCAGACGGAGCCAAATCTAGTGAATTAAAGGGGTGTTCTGGTAATTCAAACCCTAAATCACGAATTTTTTGCATGGCAACATGAGATTTGTGTGCAGGGGCATTGTCCTGCAAAAACAAAATACCTTTGGAAAGCTTTCCGCTTCTTATCTGTTTAATTTTTTCCCAGGTCAGTGATATCAACTAGTAATCTCCAGTTATTTTTCTACTCTTATCCAAAAAATCAATCCCAAAAAACTGAAGCAAGAACTTTTCCAGCAGATTTTTAGACACGGAAACTTCTTAGGTCTTGGAGAACCAGAGTGTCGCCATTCCATCGACTGTTACTTTGTTTCTGGATCATAGAAGTGAGCCCAAGTCTCATCCATAGTAACAATTCGGTTTAATTACAGAACTAACTAACTAAGTGTGCCATTTAAATAAATTGAGATTTTGTTAGTGACAAAATTCAAAACTTATACAGTAAAAAAAGACACCCAGTATGATTCTAGATTCGAAAATCTCGAAAATTCATTAAACCTAAGTTTTGTGTTTAAAAATTCATTTTGCAAATGATGCCAGTTAGCCTCATTTTTATTTAGCTCAATTTTCCAAATATAATATCTCGTAAACCATGCGGAAATCAAATAAATCGATCTTATGAAAGTTACTTTTGGTTTTATCACTAAATTAAAAAAAGCAAAAAACATAAGGTGTTCATTTGAAATTCAAAAGTTAATGTTTGAAGATTCTGAAGAATTGGGATACCCTGTGTAATCCAAAAGTCAATAATCCTAAAATTCCTTTAAATGCAAAGAACTGATAACTCTTACAGGTTTGTAGAGGAGTATTTGGGTCACATTATGTGTAACACCCTGTACAATAAAGGTTAATTTGTTATTTAATATTATTAAAATTATTTGTATGAGTGGGTGAGGGGATATATAGTTCTGTTGTTATTCGTCCAAAATTGCAGCAATCATTACTAATTTTCTTATCTGTCAAGTCAGTGAAATGATGCTGACGTTCTGTAAAATGCGAATCAACCTTAAAATGTGTTGAAGCTATAATTTATCTTCTAAACCAACAGTTTTTGTGTTAATTCATAGAAATAGAATAACTACTTACCTATAAATAGTCCTCCATAAACTTTTAATCATTCTATTGATCTGAATCATTCGTTCTTCATGAAACTTCAGTACAGATCGTTCTAGAATATCAGCATATTTTTTCAAATCATCTAAAGCGAGCACATTGAGAGTATAATTATAATAAGTTTTTTTATAATTAATATTAGCAGTTCTATATTCCGGTTTTCTTAATATCTCTTCCAATTCATCAGTCACATGCACTATTTCTTCCATTTGACCATTGAGAGTGTTTATTTCTCTTTGTTTTTTATTTATTTCTTCAATTTTTTTTTGTTTTTCCTCAAAAACTTGACGATAATTGAACCCCCCAATTTTTTGCTTAATTTCTTGGATGGTAGTTTCAACTAATTTTTCTTTTCTTGATATCTCTCTCAGTGTCACATTATCTTTCAAAGCCCGAAAGAAACTTTCTCTTTTAGCTAACGATTCCTTCTTTTGGCTAATAGAATCTAGGATCTCAGTTTTATTTTTCTCTAAATTGCTAACGATTACTTTTAGTTCTGCTAATTCTTCGATGCCTTTGGCCAATTTTTCAGAATTTTTTAGTCTTTCATAGTCTCTTATAATTTTTTGTAATTTGAAAATGTCACTTAACGAATTCTGATTAGAATTAAGCTTAGTTCTGGCCTTCTCTTCAAGTTGTATATTTTTTTTGTTTACATTATTTTTATTTTCAATACTGTCTTTGAGTTCTTTTTTCTGGGATACAAGATTTAATCTCAAGTCTTCTATTTCTGATCGCAATCTTGTTAATTTTTCGTTATATTCTTTATTTTGAATTTCCAATAAAGGTTTCTCCTGAACCAATTTTTGAATATCAATTTGTTTTTGAACCTCGGTTTGTATTTTCTTATTAAGATCCTGACACCTATCTCTATGTTGTTCCAGCATGTTTTTACTGGTGTCATATCTGAAAATAGATACTTATGACAAAATTATAATATACTTATACGTTATCGGAAAATATTTTGCGCAACATGTAAATCTAGCAGGATAAATTTCAATAAAACTATTAATTACAATAAACTTAACTTTTCCGCTGGATTTCCAGACGTCTTTGAGAGTCCTAATTTTTTGAAATTATATTGCATAAAATAAAACAAGAGTGAGTTGGAGTATAAAGACTTCACAAAATCAGAATATTGGAAGGATAATGTATAGATGATAAAATTAGTCATTCCCCCACATATATTCTTGTTAGCTTCTTATTCACCAACATCCCCATCTTTGAAACTTTATCTATCTTAGAGACTAGTCATCACATCGCCCCAGTCTACCTTTCGCTTGTTAAAGATTGCAATACAAAGGGGCTTCCATGGGACCCTTTCTCTCTCCCATCATTGCTAACATTTTCATGGACCATTTTGAAAATGGAAGTAAAGCAGCAGTAGATAACAGAATGGAAACTACAGGTATAAAAAAGATAAATAAAAATCTAATTGCAAGAAATAGGTGGAAGAGGACACGAGAAAAACTATAATATATTGTTGGAAAGAAAAAAATATGAAAATAATGCAGTGTAAGGAAGTGTTATAGTGGTCGATATCAATGTAGTTACATCATCTTTTTGGTTCTCAATTAAAAAGTGGTGATGCATATATGTCCATGGCAAATGGGATGGGTATTAATTAACAAAGTTCATAGTACGATCTTGGCACAACTATATTTCAAATATGAGAAATGAAATTAAAATCATTAACCACTGTAAAGTCTATATGCTTACTAATTCAGATATTGTTGTACAATAAAATATTATTAGACTTACCTACGTTTTGTATTACTGAGTTCTGCTTTTACAGCATCTAATTCCATTTCATTTTCTTGTCTGGAACGATTTGAAGGGACTTTTTCAATGCTTTCTTCCATATCTTTAATACTGTCGTTGGCTCTTGAAATGTCAATCTGATATTGATCAAAAAGTGTGGCGTCTGTTATTAGATTCTTACATATTTCAATTAGTTGATGTGGTTTCTCTAAACTATGCTTTTCAGCTATAAAATTCCGAATAAAAAAATTAGTGTACAAACCATGAACAGAAATATTGTCTAGAACGTGTTGTTGTTGAACGGGTAATAATATAGTGAGGGTGGTCAATATTCAGAAAAAAATTGTCTCTTATATATATAACATACTTTATTAAAGGTTGAGTGGTACATTGAATGTAATTTAGATAAGAGCACTGTTACTTTTATATACCTGTCCTCGCTAACTCAAGTTAAATTAAAAGGTGGATTCAAGAAACTAGTAAAAACTTCATATTTAATCCTTCAGCTTAGACATGTAGTTAAGCAACTCTAGCACTAATTAAAAAAAGGCAAATAGCATCAGTTATTGACGAATGATCTAGGAAAAAATGAATTGATAACATTTTAAGAATAATGGTAATTGAGAAAAAGTCGAAGGTTAGTTACAAAACATAAGAAAATCATCTATTACCTAAATATTTCAAATATTTAGGATGTTTATCATTTCCTTCTAATACATTTTCTATAGTAAAATGGAAGTTAAAATTTAGGAGAACTATTACGTAAAAAAAATTCGTGGGCTGATGATTTTGAAGCAGAGAAAGATAATTGTGACTGGAGTTTGAACGGCATATGTCATTTTTTTTATTCTATTTTTCTGTCATTCAAAAACGTACAATATATAGTAGAAAACAGCTTTGGCTAACCATGTATCCCGTTAACTAAAGTTATTAAAGTGATAATATGGTAAATTTCTGTCTATATACAATACAACATATTGCCACATCTCACAAATTTTTGAAGTAAAGCTCAACAAACTCTATAATATTCGACAATTAAAATTCAGTTTTTATTTTTTGTATTTATTTCTAAAACTTAAATTAGCCTCCATGGCATTAATTTTTAAATCGACATCGTAGTGCCACTCACTCAATGCAAACTTTGTTAATTATAAATTAATTAATTAGTTAGCATTAGAAACGTACAATTCCATCTACTGGTGATTAATAATCAACCTATTGAGTAACTACGCATGTAGGCACTACCATTAAAGAGCAATGGAACCTCACTGTATAATTAAAATACTGCATAAAGAAAGTAAGACGCACTTTAGTCTGGATTAAAGACCAACACTTCTTAAATGATTTGGTTGGTCTGCGCTACTGTAACGAACCAGGTTCTGGACATTAACAGAAGCATTCACAAAGAAACTTGAAGCCTTTATGTTGTGGCTATACAGAAAAATTCTTATAATTCCGCTTTATTTCAGAAGCCAGACACTTGTCGGACGCTGTTTTTGTTCAATTGTGAGCAAACGCGGCACCCACCTTGCGCACAACTTTCTCATGTCCAAAATTTCAGTTAATATGTGATGTACGCACTTTATATAATGCCTGCTATGTCCGCTAGCTCGCACAATTTCAGTCGACGATCATCCAGTACCGCTTTGTAATTTGAAAATTATTTTTTGTACCTTCGAACTGTACTATTGGCCACAACTCGGAATTTCTGTATATCGCAACGTGAAAAATGTACAGTTGGTGCTGATTTTATACTTTATATTCGCTAATAAGTTTTTATTTGATTTTTTTATTGTGCTCACAAAAAATTTTAGTTATCTTTGTAGGTTTTCTTTTGTTTTAAGAAAAGTTTGTATGATAGTTCTCATATATGTATTGGTATAATGGTTTTGGATATGCGTAATTAAACACAAGGAACAACAATCTTCCATTTAGATAAGTTACTAGAAATTGGTTTAGACGAAAAGAGTTTGTGGGTACGAATCAGGATTATATGAGACCTTTTCTATTATAGAAGTATACCAAGTACCTGGTTTAAAAGTACTCGCGTCAATAATATAAAGTTTATAAAGAAAAATTCAAAGTTCACTTTGGTAGGATCGCATGACCTGAAGTAGTAATTTTTGTTGAGGAGGAGAGGGATGGCAAAGAATAACTACCCACTACCATAAAGAATAAAATCACCACCAACTTACTTTGATTTGAAGTGTAGGTAGGTAGAGGAAGAATTCGAATACATTTCAATGTTTTATTGAATTTCTCGAATGAAATGGGACGTCGAATGAATAAATTAGAAGTGACTACTGTACCACAATAAGTGAACAAAGGAATTTTCAAAATGTTTGAAGAAAAATCTAACAAACCGAATGGCATGTTACAAGATAGAAATTATTTTTTATTGAAAATAAGTATTTGTTGTTGAGACATCTAGGGTGGATACTATGGAACTGAACTAAGCTTACTTCCAGCCTCTGAAGACAATAACTTGATTATAGAAATGCGCGTCAATATAATTATTGGTGTAGTGACTATGTATTTAGTCTGTTGAAACATAACTATGCAGCAAGATTAATTCCAAATATATATTAAATATGTTAAATTTAATCTTGGTCTCATAATATGTGGTAACAATATAATTTAAATTATGTGCAGTTGCATTGAAATTTATAAAATAAAAATGTGAGTTTTGCTCTTGAAATAATTCAGTAAACAACAGTTCGATTTTAATATATTCTGGAAAACAAATTACTTGAAAAACTTTAATATTTATTCCCTTTTTTCAATGAAGTAAGAGAGCTAATTATAATTACCAGCCAACTCCATAGATTTCTCTTCAAATTGTTCAGTAAGTGAACTAATCTCTTGTTCCAATTTGGGTATCTTAGTATGTGTCAATGTTTCTATTTCATCATTAACATTATTCATCCTTTGTAGTTCGTTATGATATTCTTCTTCCTTTTTAAACTCTAATTCAACTTGCATCAGATCAGATGGAATTTTATGAATTTTTCCTTTCAAGTCTTGAATTATATCTGGCAAAGCCGGTAAATTATTTTTAAAATTGGTTTTACATACTGGGCAACATTTTTCTGACTCCAGTTTTCCTACAAATGCTTCATACATAATTTTGGCAGCCGAATATTGCCCTCTGGCTGTCTGCAGTTTTTCCTTCTTTTTATAGCTCTCATTTAAAGTCTCAAGGAAGTCTTTTCCTTTACACAATTCCATAAGTTTTCGTTTATTTGTTGATAATTCTACAAAAAGGACACGTTAATAAAAAAATGTTTATTAAAGATGAATAATATTGAAAAAAGGCGAAATATTTCCATCTTCTGATTTCTTTTGAGATATCACTACAATATTGGTGTGCTCTGGATAAAATGTCAGTATTTACTTCATAGTCTGATAGCTCTAATAGTGAATAACAAACAGTGTTGTGATAGTTAACTCACATTATCACTATTAACAGGTAGAGATAGAACATAGGTTAGATCAAAT
Organism: Diorhabda carinulata; assembly: GCF_026250575.1. Classification (NCBI taxonomy): domain Eukaryota; kingdom Metazoa; phylum Arthropoda; class Insecta; order Coleoptera; family Chrysomelidae; genus Diorhabda; species Diorhabda carinulata. The sequence continues at coordinate 67,134,626 of NC_079472.1, forward strand.
TAATTTATTTTGAAGAAAGCTACATCTAAGCTGATCTTTACTTTACTCCTGTTAAACGCAAAGGAGGATGATTAAATAAACATTAATAACTAATCTTGTAAATAATACTGACTACATTTGATTCTATCAATTTTTTAAAGATGCAAGAAATTCATTCTTGAAGTATTACTCTGTTACAGCTTTTCGAGATTGTTGTCACTTTGCAGGTAATAAGTCAGGAAGAAATATCTTGGATCAAATTTCTTTTCCACATTTTTTGTCAAATTTTAATTTTTGCTAATGATGTACTTTACATTATATGAGAATGAGATTATCAACCTAGCATATAAAGTATACGAGTATTTTTATGTACATACCTTGTTGATGAGTTTTAAGCATGGATTTGTTAATATCCAAAGTTGTTTCTAAATTGATCAGTTCTTTCTCCAGCTTATTAACAGTTTTTGTGTGTTTATTATATTCTATATCTTGATTATTTTGAATATTCATAACAGAATTTTTCAAGTTATTTTTTGGAATATCATCACCAAATAACTTAGTTAGATTTTGAGAATGCTTCGATTGAATCTTCTTTATTTGACTCTGTTTATTAAGGACTAAAGATTTTTCACTCTCTATTTTTTGTTCAGTTGCATAATTCCTTTGTAACACTGTGTATTCCCTTTCTAACTTTTCTCGATATTGTTCTTTATTATCTATCAAATCTTTTAATTCTTGTATCTCTTGTAATTTTTCATTTTCGCTGAAAGAACTTTTCAGTTTTGTAAGAGTAGATTGCAAACTTTCAATTTTGTCTGTAATATTTTTGAGTTGAGAATCTGATGTATCAAGCTCCTCCAACTTGTATTTGATCTGTTCAAGTTTATTTTTACATTCATGTGTGGAAGTAGTTTTGGAATCAATTAATTGTTCAGACTTGGCATTCTCTTCACGTAACTTATCAATTTGTTTTTGCAATTCATTTTCTTCAACATCATTTTCTTTTTGCAGTTGATTAAATTTATTTTCCTGTGATTTTATAGCATTTGTAAGTTCTCCAAGTAAAATTTCTTGATCCCCAAAATCTTCAATATCTAACTCAATCCTGAGTTTATCTATAAGGCCCCGAATTTCTTCCAACTTCTTTTTATACTGGTTTTGTTCTTCTTTCATTTGACCAATTTTAACTTGTTTAGTCTGGATACTAAGACTTTCATTTTCTAGTTGTTTATTGATATCTTGAACATTTCTTTCTAATTTTCTAATAATAATTTCTTCAGAAGACTGTTCATCTTTGAAAGTGTTTATTTTAGAATCTAGTTCCTTATCAGTTCCAACAAAAATATCTGATATTTCTTTGCGAAGTGTCTCTTGCTGATTGATTAGGCCTAAAAAGGAAGTTATTGGGTAGTAACAGTAAACATAAATAATTAGGATGAATAACACTGTAAAATATAAAACAGAAATACTCTAGTTTACAAGTACCAATGGATATAAGCCTGCCGTGCAACAATAACAACACTAGTTGATTCAGAGGATAGATCGAAGGAAAGCAAACCGAGAGAGAGAGAGAGAGAGAGAGAGAGAGAGAGAGAGAGAAAGTAAAAAAGAAGTACTATTAAGCTATACCACATGTTAAAAAATATTGTCAACAAATATAATAAAAAATGACTTACAGTCTTAGTAAATTGTATTAAGGAATCACTGAACCTTCATAAAAATAATAAGAGAATGTAATGAATCTTTACATTGGTAATATGGTTATAAAGGCACATTAGAAAAAAGAATTTTTTCCAGAGAAAAGTCTCAGTCAAAATTTCTTACAAGCAACTAACAATTTGATAGGCTTCAAGAATAAGAAATCCGAATCCCCTTATCAAACAGAACTCTGCACTGAGGTGTTCTGGATCTTAACTACCGTTCACTTTTGGTTTCTAGCTACCAATGGCATTGTCGGTGGTATTACGAAAATAGTAATAAAGCTTACACAAATGTACAAATATTTAATTCAATAATTAAATGGATTTGCTAGCAACTAACCTTTCTTTTCTTCTTCTTTAGCGGTTAGCTTTCGTTGAAGGGCACCTAGTGATTCCTCTAAATCTAAAATCTTTTTCATTCTGTCTTCCAGGGGTTTCAATTCATTTTCACTTTGTTCAATCAATTTCTTGACTTCATTAAGTTTTTCTTTTTTATCTTCCAGTTTGGAACGTTGAAAATCAACATGATCCTTAATTTCTTTTTTTGCCTTCAATGTATCTTTTATTCCAGTTTTTAAATGAGTCTGCAAAAGAAGAATGTAGATAAAACATAAACAAAATCAAAATACGAGTACATTAACATTACAAATATTACCTCTTTCTCTTTAATAGTTTTTCGTAACCTTTCGACACATTTCTTATATTTGGTAGCTTCAAATATGTCATCAAATTTTTCTTTGAGTTTTTTGGGTTCATCAAGTGGCCATAAAGAATTCTCTTGGTGACAGAAAAGAACATTGTTGAAAATTGATTTTGATACATTTAGAGCAGTACAACAATATGCATCAATATCAGCACACCGGCAAGAAATATCTTGTACCTGATCAGGATCATCTTTACTTCTTTTTCTAATAGAATCATTTACTTTCTTGAATTGAAGAGTACCTGCTGCAGTTTGGGAAACCTGTTCAAATAATTGACTGTTAATGAATGCAGTCTTTTTTTTCTGACAGTTGAATTCAACCCAGCTAAACTCATTATAAATGCAAATCAGCAAAAATTTACTATTCCATCAGTTCAAATAAATTTCATGGTAGCAAACATATTTTGATAGGAGTTCACATGCAATCGAATTTAGTTTTCTAGTTAATCCTGTTTTATCAATAATAACAACATAACTACAAAACTATTACCAAATACTGATCAATGACGTGGTATGGTACACCAAATTTTAATATTTATTCATTTATTTACAAAGCTTTGCAAAAATCAGACATTTTCATAACAATGTAAAATTCGAATTAATAGTTATCAAAGTTTCAATAATATTGGATGTACCTATCTAAGTTACGCCTGTTAAACTATTCGCGACTTTGGAAGTCACTTAAAATTTTTAAATTGCAAATACTGATAGGAATAAATGTACCCATATATTCTTTTGTTTACATGATTAACAAATTTTCCAATTATCGTTTTCCACTTTAGAGATCGATGACAAAAGAGGCTGATGTACATCAATCAATTGTATGTCCTTCGTTTAACACCCGTGTGAAGAAAAAATGCGAATAGAGAAGACATATTAGACTAAATAAATTTACTACAAAAAAATAACAAATTTTTAGATTTTTAGATATTTTTCGTATGACAAATCAACGTAGATTCTCAGTACCTTCTTCTCAAAAGGTGAGGAAGAAATAATATAAATCTAAATTTGCTAAAATTTACATTCAACCAGAATTTTCCTATAAAATGTAGATAGTGGTAAGTTTTCCTATTAACTTTAAATGAGTACATAAAAAAATATTTACATCACAATTTTTTGTTAATTAGTTCCTTATGAAGTATCCTTCGCAATGGTTAAAGAAAAATTTGAAAAAATTTCGGGGCTTAGATGCGCGACAGCGCTCAAACGTTAAGCGTTAGTGAGTTTTATAATTTTACCTCCAACGGTAAGATTTTGCCAATATTTTGCCGTCTCCTTACTTTACCTGAAATCAATTGACCAGTTTTTTATTCTTTTTTTTTTCAAATTTCATTCTCAGTAATAGTTAATGTATTGGTGTGTAATTGCAGCCTTTGGTTATATGTCTGTCTGTCTATATATTAGTCGCTTTCCAATTTATTGAGCACTTTGGCTTGGCACACAATTGTCAAAACATACTGTTATGTTCGATGTATGGAGGGTAGAGGTAAGGAGAACCATCTCTGTGCTACAGAAAGTGTCCATCAAATTCTTTACGTTAGAAGGAAAGAAGTGGTAATTGACACTTTTTTTCTAGAAATTCACAATAATTAATTAACATTCAGCGTTATCTCAAAGTAGCTTTTCTAGGTTATATTTACAAAATTATTTTGTACTACGTGAATAGTTAAGATGTTGTATACCAATATTTAATTAACGACTCTAGTAATTTAAAATTTTTTAACACTGCAAACTTCACTTTTTCTCAAATATCGATAAGCGAGAAATCGCGACACGCCCGGTAGAAAACATTTGAGAGAGGTCATTTAAATAAGACGAACGGAAGACTGAACTGAACGATTATATGATATCTCGTCTCGACAGCAGCGCCATTCTAGTCAAATTTTGAATTATAATTTACCGTCCAGAAGCGGACAGTTTTTAAGCTAAGCCCCCATATGAGATAATCCTCCTTACCTCTACTCTCCATAGTTCGAAGTCGACGATGAAGGCGTCTTTCAATTGAGAAGAAAAAAACGTTGGGCACCAAATGTGCCGCATAAAAAAACAAATCTAATGCAAGTAATCAGTGGCGTAATCAGGGGCGTAGCCAAGGGGAGGGGTTTTGGGGGTTCAAACCACTCCCACCGAAATAAGCAAAATATTATCTAATATACCGAAAAAATAAGAGGAGTGAAAAGAGTTTTACATCAGAATATATATAGTAGCGCCTAGCGCCAACTTTTGACGATAGGCAGACGCAGTTGTTGCCGAACTAGTGGACGTTGCGCACAGTAACGCCATCTCTAGTCGAGTAGCCGACCTCTTTCGTAAGGTATGGTAACTTTGCGTTGTTTCTTGATCCTTGGTCGGAATGAGTGTAACGGAAATAATTAACATTTGCGGTGAATTAATTCAACATAAAATAATTGAAGAAGTAAAGAAAGCCAAACTATTTGTTATTCTGGCTGACGAAACTACCGACATCGGACGTGTAGAACAAGTCTCGTTATGTATTCGATATGTTGATTTTACAAATAATAAACACCATAGACTTAAAGAGATGTTCCTTATTATTACAGCTCTGAAAAAGCATGGACTTTAATGCTCTCATGTTGTTGATTAAGAGTACGATGGTGTTGAAGCTATGAGAGGGTATTTGCACGATGCCACGGATCGCCAAGAATGTCCTCTTGCTCAACGCACTGCTTAGTTGAAAAAAAATCAAGAGCTTGAAACGTGTGAAACACGGTAGGTCCATAAACTTAGGGCTATTATAAGATTCAGGGAAATTTATTTAGCTATTGTAAATGCTCTTGAAGAACTCTAATTTAATCACAATAAAGAAACATCGCAACAAGCCGCCCAATTGCTACGCTTCGATCTTCGGATTTTGTGATGTGTTCAGTGTTTCTTCAAAAAGTTATCAAAATAATTACAAACAATTGACATCGATTTCATTACGGCATTCAGACATGTAGATGATGTTATTCATGCCTTATAACTCCTGAGAAACAACATTGACGTCGAATATCTTTATCTCTATGAAGACGCAAAGGTTTTACTGGAAGAAAATGGTGGTATACAGCGAATGTTAACAGTCGTCGCCACACAATTAAATAGACCAAATATTCCTGCATTGGATGTATGCACGTATTACAAAATTAATTTGTTCATTCCATTTCTTGATCATACAATTCAACAATTGGTTGAAAGGTTTACCAAACATCGTAAAGTAGTAGTATCAACATTATCTGGTGTCTTACCCTCAAATTTTACTGTTAGTTCTGAAAATAAAGAAGCAATTTCCGTGTACTCGTCCCTGATTTCAGAAAGCAACATATCAGTGGTTAAAGCAGAACAAGAAGTATGGAAAACAGTGATGTGTCTCGCCTACCCCGGAATCTAATTTGGAAAGCCTAAATATGTGCGATAAAAACCTTTATCCTAATATTTACACATTACTACAAATCTTAGCTACCATTCCTGTATCCACTGCTATTCCATAAAGGTCTTTCTCGAACATAAGGAGACTGAAAAACACTAAAAGTGAAAACAGACTTAATGGTTTGGCTTTATGGAGCAGAAATTCATGCAGATGATGTAGTGGATATATTTACAAGGAAAAGCCAAAGATTTCTTCTTTAATGGTTTTAGATTTAGTGCATAGGAACGAAATTAAATTAACCATTTCATTTAAAGTTAAAAGCTTTATAAATACTTATGTCTTAATTTTTCCGATGAATATATTGATATCAAATTTCATGTAAGTATATTTTTGCTTTTTAATTTACTTCAAACCAAATCCCCCTAATACTAAATTCTGGCTACGCCAGTGTTAGTAATTATGTCTGTATTGCTCAAAAATTTTCAATTTTTCCTTATACCCAATAAAATTTTGATCAATTATTCTAAACTGTTATATGTATTTAAAATAATAATCCAGTTGAAAAATAGCATTAAATTTTTACATATATGTGAATTGTGTTTAATTGTATATAAAATGGTCCACACCAAATAACCACAATTTGTAAAATCAAATTAAAGAAAATAAAGTATATCCTATCTATGTCTAATTACACTATTCTAATTATGACGATTTAAAATAACAAAGTTTATATTTTTTATTGACAGTTCAGCCCACTATGCACTTTGGAATCCATTTGACTTTAATGACTCGTACTGGACAAAGTTGGAAATTCTGGAACCATTGATGATGTTTATACTGAATACACTATTTACTAATGCGCGTTTCGATAACCAAGTTATCGTCTTCAGAGGTTTACCTTCAGTCTTTCCTGAAACTTTAACTTTGAATTTTGTGAACCCTTCAGTAATTTTATTTGTAATTATTTTTTAATCCATTTACCGTTTGGAATCTCTTAATCACTGCATACACTTTCAGGTTTTCTTTATTAATTGTCCGCAACTATCAGTTTGGGTTTTCCAATCACTACTTATCTTTCAAATTATTTACCTTTCGTAATTAACTCCAACCTTTTTTCCCACCTTTTATATATTTTTTCAAATAATTGTCATTTCTTTAAATTATGTTTAAGAAATCTGTTTTTTTGTAAAACATTGAGAGTACACTCTATATTATAAGGTTCCACATTCTATTAATTTTGCTGAAACAGCGTTCCAATTATGTAGAAGGACAATTTGAAAGTTCACTAAACCCAAACATTCATCTGGTGCTTGAGGGACAAGGACAAGGGGAAAAGACAACAGAGTTTGACGCACAGTACTGATTTGATTGTTTATTTTGAGTATGTTGAGTTGTGTTTTGGGTGATATTTTAAGTAAATTTCTAAATACATACATTTCTAAAGCAATTCGTGGGCGAAGTGCGAAGTGGCACGCACTTCGACGTAAAATTAGCCCGTTTCTGTTTTGAGGTTAAGTTTAATTGGGCCGCCTTTTAATGTAATATGGATACAACAATAAACAATGAATTCCTTCTCCAGAAACACTATTTCAGATTATTTGAAATCAAAATAGGAAATATGACAATTCGTTCTAGTGCACATATGCTATGTACTAAATGTAAAATAAAGGAGCATCTCATGGACGGAGAAACAATGTTTTCTCTTTGATGCAATTCTATTTGAACAATTTAACTCATTTCTACTTTGTCGAAACAAAAAAAAACGAAGTAGATATAACTAGATTAGATTCTCTGTACATATCACACTTATTTTTTCCAATTCCTTTTTATTGAAACAATTTGACCCAATCTATCAAGGTCTATTTTCATTTGTTAAGATACAAATGAAGGACACATCTTGTAACAACAAAAGTTCAGATGTTAGTATAAATCATCTAAATATAAAAATTTTATGAAAAACCTATCTTTAAACAATTCTATGAAGTAGGGTTATATTCAATAAATTATAAGTTTAGATACAACTGAATGGAATAAGCAATGATGATTAATAAATAGCAAATTATTCTAAGAATAGAATACATACTTGTAGTACCCTTGATATTGTTAATGTATTTTTTTCTGCATCAGTAAATTTAATTTTGATACTGCCTTTTGTTGAATTCTTATTTGACATTTTTGGATCATGAATAAAACCTTTTCCACCATTAGTACCAACAGGTAGATCACCAGTTAGTGCATACTTAATAGATTCCAGAATTGTCGTTTTTCCTGAACCATTAGGACCTTGAAACAGCACAACTGGCGTTTGGAAAAACACAGTTTGCTTATTATCTGGGTTGAAGTTTCTAATTCCACAAATTTCCAGGCTGTGTAATAAAGCCATTTTATATTTCTGCAAAAAAATATTATCGTCACAGAGGAATTATGTTAATATAAACAAGTCATATTATACTGTATTATCTATCTCCTAAACCGATAGATATTGAAGTAGGACAAGAGCTGATATATTCCATTCCAACACACAATAGAATATGTTTTATTACCATAGAAAAAATCACAATTTTATAAATAGAGCAAGTAACAATGAGTTATATATGAATAAACAAATCAAACAATAATACACATGAAAAATTTGTAAATATGAAAAAATATTTCAAATGTATTTGAAATAGAATTAAGGTAAAGTAATTAGAAATAATCAATTACATGTTAATGGAAAATCCTTAAACTCAATAGAACCAAAAAAAAAAACTTTATTGTGTTAGTTGTAGGACTATAGTGGAAAAGAATTGAAATATGGCATTGGTAAAACCCTTCTCCAAATATTCATTTCTAAGTGACAATGCTTAATTTGTGAACTTTTGATGACACCCTATATTTTTCATAATTTTTGATGTAGTCCAATCAACAAAGTTTTCAAATTTAAAATGAGATAATAATCTATGCCGAAAATGGAAGGAACTATAAAATACATTTAATTAAAATTGAAATAACATTTTATTTTCATTGAATGTACAAAATTTTAATCCAGTTGCAGAGAACTACATTTCTAGTTCTTATGGCTTGAATCATTACATGAGTAGTCTATCAACATGTCCGTTACGTTTCCTTTTCATTTAAATACATTTTACAGTTTCAATAAATGATATGTTTTATTAATCAATGATGAGAATTAGGCAAACCACTCAGGAAATTCATTTTCTATCTGGTGGTTACCAAAACGGTTTTTTATATGTCTAATGATTCTGGTATTGTGTGGAACTCCATCCTATTGTTACCATATTTACCTTCATTGAAAGAAACATCTATTAGCATACCAGAAAAATATTTTCGTAGATAATCTGTATATTAAACTGCTGTTAGCAGTGCCATTAAAAATAGTAGAAGTAAAGTATTTAGTAAATGTCTTAAGGACATTAAACAACTTGCAACACACATTTATACCGCAAATATGTCTCCCTATGTGTACTTGTTTTATATAAGGACAGGGATTATATTTATAGAAATATAATAGACCAGTTTTTGACATTTTCGAATTTTTCTATTTGTTTCTGACCTCTAAATCTCCATCACTTTTAAATCAAGCTATTTCAAGTCGGCTTCAATCAGAAAATATCATTTAAGGCTACATGCAATAGTTATGCACTAAGCTACATTTTAATGCCCTACTTGAAAAGACCAAAATAATTATGATAGTGAAAAAAATATTTTATTATCAGGAATCATGTACTATATCATTATCAATTTATAAGAATCTACATAATGAAAATCAGCACAAAATTATTCCTGTGATATTTCAATTCTAAGAAATTCTCTTAGAGGAAGAAGAGATGGACACAAATATAAAAAAGGTAGAGTGAAAATTCTACAAATACTTCAAACATTAGGAGTTGGCATTTCAACTCTTGATAATAAATGAATTTAAATTAAAATTTAATCGCTTATACATCTCCCCAAGTGGAATTTAGATTCATAATGGCAGTATTTATTGAAAAAATCTCCACATTCCAAGTATCTGAAAAATAATTTTCATTCTTGTGTATACAATATATAAGAAATTATTCATAATAAATACCATTTGCAAACAACAGAATAAGGAGAATAATTCAATTTGCAAAACCAGCTTCCAAACCATTGACTATATTTAGTAAACAATTATTACTTATTTTTATTTATTTCTCTCTAATTACGAATTGTCAGTATAAAATTAGAATCTTTAATGTTTATGAAAAAGTACATGTTTCAATTCCTAACACTATTACAAATATAAAAGTGGAAACCTCATTATCATCGTTTTTTTTTAGTATCATGAGTTATGGAGACAGGAAGAAATGCTATTTCCTAAATTATAAACTGATATTTTATTAAATCGGACGATAAAATTCATTCCACTGTCTATTCAGAAGAAGCAAAGATATTAGATACGTTTAAAAAAATGAATTCATGTTTTAGGTAATATTGAATTTGTTGCATTAATACATCATGGTATTAATCCAAGTGAATTTGACTACATTTGGATTAATGCATGAATATATTATAATTGTTACTTACGGTTTGTTTTGCTTCAGTACATCAATATTTTTACATGAATAGTTGTTCCCTGTTCTTATCCCATTTCAAAGTAATGTATCGCTTATTATATTAATGAAACTTTTGCTAAAAACTATGATTGGCACTGACAATAATGAAAATAAAATATCTTCTGTATCAATAGTATATGATTCAACAAAAAGGCGGGAAACCATTAGAAGATTGACTTAAAAACAAGATAACCTTTGTCTCCTTGTTTTGTTCAGTTACTTAGAACGTAGAGTACTACTTTATGTTCTAAGTTCAGTACTTATAGCTTATATTTGATTTTATAATATAGAATCACTCACAACAGGTTATTGAATTCTATAATGTATTTAGATTAGTTTCAAATCAATAGTTAAGAACTAAAACTAAAAAAAGAAGACAATATTACACACTTCATGATTGTTTTGATATTTCCATTTAGACAGTTTATTTAAATTCTGAAATTGTGTCTTTCACATTTTGTGTCACAATTATATTAAAATTAGTATTTGGAATTGAAATAATGTCTGAAGACATTAGACGATGCTTTATTGATAACACCCCTTCAAAAAATGAAATTATTCAAGAACAAACAGTTCCCGACGTGCAAAAAAAAGATGATTCAAACGTTGATTTTTTTAAAATAAAGGTATTTACATCAGTTTAATCTTCAAACCAATTATGATACGAATCAATAAAAATAATATTTAAAAATTAAAATTAAAAAAAATGTACGTTGTTTTAGAAACAAGTTCGCTATAGAAAATATTGAGGAATAGAAGTTTTTATGAAGATTCAAATACAAAAGCTTTCGATTTAGATTTCTATTTGTTTCTTCATAATTTAATTCAGTTTTCTCTAATTCTATATGTCATATGTCTAATTATTGTTATAAATATGTCTGTTGATTTTCTCTATAATATTTATTGTCACATAATATAGGTATTTAATTCAATTCAAAATACTTTAATTAACCATTGAATTCCATACCTAGTATTAATATGTATGAATAATTTTGAACGTTTTGAATAGTTTATAAGAGTACAAATATAAATCATTTCAAATCCATAATTTCATTCATATATGATCATTTGCAAAATATTAGGTGGTTTAGAACTAATTAAATTAATTTCTACCCCTGATAGTAGGACCAAAAATAAGGGTATTTCTATATATACACTTTTTTAAAACTAAATAATAAAGGATATACAGTTCATTGAAGAGGTTGTTTTATATAAATATATAATAATTAATAAGCAATTAAGATGTGATACTCACTGGTTCTATGTAAGTGAGAAGTGGTCATTTGAAAATTGAGATAACTATGGATATTCCTAATTCTAAATACTGAAAAGTGACATAAGTAGCTTAGAGCAATATATAGGGACAATAGAGTAAAAATAATAACAAGTAGCCTGATTAATCATCAATCCAAAAAAAGATATATAATAAAATTACAATGTGAAGTAACATATAATAGAAACTAGTACAGATTAAATATTAAATCGTAAAAGTTATAAGGACAAGTGGATAAAATTTGTATAGAGCTGAACTAAGACCAAAATTTTTTGCCTATTTATAAATAAAAATGGAAAATAAAGCAAAGGTACACAGGCCAAGTGTGTCTTGTGCTTTTATCTGAATCAAAGTAAGATAAGAATCATAATATCAATAAAAAAATTAGATGCAAGAACAAAAGATAACAAGACAACAATAATAATGGGGGATTGGTACAGCAGAGTAGGTAAAGACAAAAATAGAAGCATGGGCAGTAGAGAGAGGAACCTTCAAACAGAAATGGGTTGAGGATGATAGACTTCTCTAGAAGAAATGTTTTACTAAAAGAAAATATGCGGCATCAAAATGTAGATAAAAAATATACATTCATGACGTGAAAAAAATGCTAAAAGCTTGATAGACTACCCAGTATAAACACAAAATCTGATAAAGAATATAAAGAACAGAAACAAATAGAAATGGGTGCAATCACAGACTAGTAGTGATTGAATGTACGATAAATATACACTAAAATATACCAATATAAACTTTATACAGAAGACAACAAAAATAAATATGGAGAATATATGAATCAGGAATTTCAAAAACTACACAATAAAAGAATGGAGTAAACATTAGAAAAGAGATGGATGGTATTTAAATAGTATTAACAGCCATAGGGAAGATTGAAGTTGAAGAACATATGAAGAATACTTAAAAGTAAGCTGGTGGAATGAAGAGATAAATAAGGTGGCAATCAAAAAGAAGGTAGTGTGGATAAAATGAATCCAAACAAAAACATTTGTAGATAAGGAAGATTATAATAAAAAGAGTAAATAAATAAAAAATGCTATAAAACAAGAGAAAATTGGTGAAAAATTTTATAAAAACAGAGAAAAACCAATCAATGAAAAAATTTTGTAAGCAATCTCAAAAACACTTGATGTAAATAAAAAATTCTGGACATATATAAAAATATTGAGAGGGACTAAAGGAAAAAATCTTGAAGTAGGAGAATATGAGAAATCAACTACATACAGGACAAGATATTATGGAGGCTAAATATTACAATTATAAATTTAACAGTTTGACTCATGATAAAAGAGTGAACAAAGAAGATCAAGAATATTACGAAGTAAGTAGAGAGGAAGTAGAATATACAAGACATTAAATGAAGATAAGATTAGTAAATGGAGAATATGGCATAGCTTCAAAATAATAAAATAGCTGGGAAAATATAGATTTGGGAAATTTTCAAAAGAGGCATAAAAAGAACAAAGAATACTGCGAGACTGGGAAAATAACTTGATAATGTCAATTTATAAATAGGGACTGGATGCCGTGTCTTAAATATAGGCTTTACACTAGAATTCTGGAAATGAAATTAAGAGAATGTGTAGAATATAAATTGAAAGGAAACTAAAGGGAGAAGAAATGTTTTTAGCATTCTTCGACACAATAGAAAGGTGAACACTTATGAGACGGTAAAGGTTAAAATACACATTTCAGAAAAGTTCTTGACAAAGAAAGACATAAAATTATCCATTATATCATTATTTATATTTGTTATGAATATCAAAACTAAGAAAAGTCAAAACTGAACAGTTCAGGATAACTCAATACAAAAATCTGAAACGAGCAAAAATCAGCATCATATGCAGATGATGTGGTATTAGTTGCCAATATAAGAAATAAGATACAGAAGCTCGTGAATATATATTATGAATTAAATTCATAGAAAACATTAATATAAGTGAATACTGTTACAAGGAAGGAACCGTATTGACAAAGATAGAGATGGAAATAACAAATAGGGAGAATGACTCAAAGAAACTGTACCATACACTAAACAAAACCTTACTGAGACATAGAGATATTGACATGGAAATGAAAACACCTAAGATGAATAGTAGGTAAAACTAATGTACAAATGAAGAGATGAGACAAATGAAAAGAAGAGGGAAAAATAGCTCAATTGTTTCCGACATATCCTCAGAATAAAATCACACAGTCATACTAGAGAAGAAGCAGGTACTATTATTAAGAGAAGGGGTAGGCAGAGAAGAAAGAGGATAGACCAAATAAGAGAAATAGGTGATAAGAAATGAAAAACTCTTATTTAAATAATAAGATTACAAGGAGACAGAAAATTATGCAAAAATAGGTCACAAAAGGATCTAAACTCCTGCTATAACACCTGAAAAAAATTGAAGGAGAAAATAAGATTATTTAATATGTAAAGAATTTAGTAAGTGAATTGTTTCTTATATAGTAAACTGGATAATAATGGTATACAAATATATTGAATAAAAATTATAACTCAGGATAGAATTTTTTTGTTAATTACATTAAGATATTGTAAAAAATAAATTTTTCTATTCACTCTTCTGAAGAGTTACATCTCCATTATTATTTAGTCGTAGAAAAAATAGAGACGCAGAAATACACTTATTTTTGTATGCATTACAAGCTTTAAAAATTAATTTACCCAATTTTGGACCACCTTGTATAATAAATCGTGATAAAATATGTAGAATTATTTGATTTATTTTTAAAATAGGTATGTGAGAAGATAATAATCAATTTCAATTTATTAATACTTGAGCAAATTACAGATGGTACTATACCAAAATAAATTTTAATGCTTAGCTCACAGTATCTCAGAACATTTGTGAGCATTCTATAAAACTAGCTAATTCAATTTTAATGCATTTATTTATATTTTATAGCCTCATAAAATGATTCCACCTGAAAAAAAATTGAACTCAGAATTGAATCTAAAAGATTTTCAGTCAAGTCTTTTGCAACATGTGGAAGAGAAAAATGCCCACAGAAACTTTGAGAGATATGTTAATATGTACAGGCGAGAATATGAAGAGGAAGAGCAAGCAAAAAAGACAGAATACGCTTTCAAAGAAAAACAATTCTACCAAGAGAATGAATTGGCCAAGGAAATGGATGTAATAAAAAGAAAAGAATTCAGGGAAGCAAAAATGAGGTTGGTAGAGGTAATATGTAATACACAAAACTGCCTCTTTTGTACGTATCTATGTATGGATTTGGGGTGTCGTATACGCTGCAACCCAAAGGATCTATTATGTCCCCATTTCTTATTGTGATACTGGAGAACCCAGTGTTTATAGCAGGTCCATTAATTACCAACTTCTTTCAAAAAGTTTATAGTGTGGGATGGCTTCAATTACAAGAGATATTTGTCTTCTATTTCATACTCTCCCAGGTGTAGTGCTTTGGTGCAACAAAACCTGCACTTCGCCTTATCTGCCAGGTCTAGCATTTTCAGGTGTTTGTTGACGAGACAGTGCCCTGATAGAACTCCTGTTAGCATTCGTAGATTGTTCTTACTTATGTTGATACATTCTGCAGATCTACTCTAGTTATAGTTTCCCAGAAGAGTATTTGCCTGTCTCATCTCTTGTAGGTTGTCCCAATAGTTGGTTGAATGTCTCTTTTGATTGTCGTTGAGAGTGAAAATCTTCGAAGTTTGATGTGATAGTCATTTTATTTCGATATTAAAATCTATTATTGAATGTTATAAGACCAGAATTATTAAATTTTTTACAACTTGGACACAGTATTTATAGAACTCGTCGGGGACATATTGACATGGACTCTATAGGACTAATTAAGGGTTTCATATATATTTTTTCCCTATTAACAGAGATCTTCGTCTGAGACATATTCATGAACCTTGGCAATAGTCCACAATTAGAAATGAACCCCAAAGTGCCGACTTGGTGGCTCTGGTTTCATTTATTCATTTCTTTTAGCCATTTTTTTCATTGTTTTTTTTTATAAAATTGTTGCAGTTGGCTTGTGAAGTGGCAGAAAGATTCCTATCCTTCTCAGACAGAGAATTACCATATTATCTACTACATACCTTCAGTGGGTATTCATTGTATAACTGTTTGTAGCATTCACATTTATATAAATTGAATAAATAATCATATATAAATAGTACTGGGTGTGAGTTGCAATTTGCATGGTTTTTCTACAATCAAAGATAATCTACCTTTGTTTGTGTTTAGTGTTTTCCGACGAAGTTTTCCTTCTTAGTGGAAAAATTTTCCAAATAATACTCGTGGTAATAATATAATAATAAAACTAGGGCTGAAACATACATACAAAAAAGGAATAATATTTCTAATTTGATTTTATTTTCATTCATCTTGACATTTTGCTCCACACTAAAAGCATTATTATAAACGAAAATTATTGTTAAAACATGAAACGAAAGTGATAGTTAATAGTATATTGTTTAACGAGCAAGGAATAATTTTCCCTTGCCTTACCAATATTCCTAATAATATGAGTGGAAAATCGGCATTCCATGCGAGTTATACTCTATAATCAGAAAGGGGTGGTGCTTGATTAGAGCAACTAACTAGAGAAACTAAATTTAAATTAACATTGAACTAAGCTTTCTTGGTTGTAATTTTTTGGTTAATTCCGTAAATTAAGGATAATTATATAATAAATATAGGTCCTTTTTATCATACAACTGTGGAAAGACGATTCTGACTTTCAGACATTGCTTTATTATTTTTTTGATATCAGTTTCAAAAATATTTTTATAATCAAAGAACAAGGATCTTTTAAACAAAATATTACCACCAATTGTGTGCTCATAACCTCACAAAATTAAAATATTAAAAGAAGAATTTGAAAGTTTGCGAACTCTTAGTTTGATTTTAATTTATTGTCAATTTTCTTCATGAATTCAAGTATCATTTCAGTGTAGTAATTTAATTTGTTATTTTAATGTTATTTTTATTTTGGCTGCATAAACCAAGCTTAATTTATTTTTTATAATATTTGATAAATTGAGTTGTTATTGTCTTTGTTATTTCAGCGAAGTTGAATACTACCTAGATTTATTAGTTATCCAACTATACCTAATATACAGAATTAATTATATGAATGAGAAAAATGTATTATTTCTGGTAGTGTTTATACCTTCAGGACGGTTGGAGATAGGTATAGGACACCTCTATGTACTATGAAAAATAGCAGGGCTATTCAGTGTATTGAAATTATACAGGGTGCTGTCTTTAAAGCAGTAGTTATTGATGTTTGAATTTGGCCAAAGTGATCTTCCAAATTTTACACCCTATTATGAAATAACGGAACAACAAAAAGTTGTTACGTTTTATAGTATCCCAAATAACTAGTTCAAATTAAACGAATTCATTAATATTAAATTTCTACGCCAACTCTTCAATTGTTATTTAAGGATTTGTGAGATCATCTTGTATTGATTGTTTTTTATATGGAGAAAACAAAATCAATACTCGTTTCTTAAAACTTTTACGATTTAGAATAACAAACATTGGTACAAAGCGACATGGTTTTATTATTTCTTGTACTTGTAGGCAACTTTTAAGACAGAACTCAAGCGAATTACGTGAACTTGAAAGAAAATTGAAGGCTGCCTACATTAATAAAGAACTAGCTGCCCAAATCGCACAAAATCAAGCTGAGAAAGTTAATGAAAAGGTAACAATTTTTAAAAAATTAATGAAACACAAGTGTCATAACATAACTAACTAAAAATTATTTTATAACAATATTGATTCAATTTTCTATTCACTTCTAATTTTGGCAAAGCATCAATTGCACAAGTTATTTATATGTGCCTTATAAATAATTTTGAAACTTTGTTGACAATTATCAAAGAAAATTCTATGCTGTTTGTCTGTTTCTGTTGATTGCATTTTGTTTGTGGAACCAAATATTATCTCAGCTTCCAACAAATGTTCTTTCGTAGTAATTGCTACTGCTCCAATTAAGGGATTCCTATATATATGATCCAACTAAAGAAAATTTTTTTGATTATTTAACAAATGACGAATATAAAGTTAGCGAAGCTACTTTCTGAGAGAAAGTCCAGATAGGTTTGTACGCAACTCTGGGTCATAGATACACATATGGGTTTATTTTCAAATAATAAATATATAGATGTTAAATTATAGGTCAGATCTGTAGATGAGTTATCACTTTGTACTCGTTTGTAAGGGACATCTCGTATTCTTTTCACACTTTAAATATATTTTAACGAACAGGAATATGTGCCTACAAAAAGTCTACCTTCTGTACTGTTTCATGATACTTCCTCTTATTCCTTACTCACACGATCCCAGGTAAGAGAGGAAATAAATCTTCCATAATTAGCCTTAGAAAGAAAGGATACTTCGTAGAGAAAAATCCAAAGTCAATCCTCTTATAGATTAAGAATAGGCAATCTGAAAATAAGTACTCCGGTAACCCTTGATTAAATAGAATTCCTATAGGATTGCCAATCTTAAATTGATTGCCAATTAGTTAATTTTGGATAATCTGATCTGGAAGTTCGACCAAACGAGTATGAATCTCAATAAGCCTAAATTGGCTGTTTCTGTAGCAGCAAAGAGGTTTGAAATTTTAATGGATTTATGTGTTGGTTAGGTAGCTTTCTGCAAGATGTTGATTATTAATTATGTATTGTTTAATTCTTAATTTTTTAAGGTTTGTTATTATATTGTTTTTTACCCTTTTCATTCCATTTTTATTCAAAATCGGAATCTCATGCCTGGACAAATCTATCAGCTAAACTAGTTAGTGATTTTTGGTATGTGGCATCAACAAAATTTTATTGATTTTGTAAATTTTTTTATACAGAGAGTTTATTCCTTCATTCCGCTCCTCATCGATTTATAGATCACAACATTAGTCTCCCGAATTTGAGAGAGTCAGATCTCACAATGGTTCGTGTTGAGCAATGCGCTGTGATTAAATACTTAAGTTTAAAAGAGTTGGCCCTCTACACAAATCCAAAATTTTTGGTGGATACATTAGGGGAATCTGCAGTTTCATGTTACATAGTTAAAAGATGGTTTTTAAGTGTGGTGACCTGTACCACATTCGACCATATTCAAAAAGTCCATGATCTCGTCTAACAAGATCGACGTGTGATTATTAGACAATTAGTTGAAGATAATGGTCTCTCATACATGTGGTACATAAGATTCTTACTACAAGAGTAAACTCGACAAAACATTGGCAGTCTTCTCTTTATGTAGTATAAACATATTTTTTTTTTGGCAGCTTAACAATGCATGAGTTATGGATCCATCCCCTTATAATACAGAGCAAAATGCAGATTACGGAGTGAATCATCACCATTGGACAAATTTAAGATGCAACCTGCAGCATGGAAAGTCAGTTAACTACATTTAGAGATGCTGAAGACCTAATTTCAGGAGATTACCCACAATTATGTGAGGCAATAAGAGAAAAATGCCTGAGAAAGCTGTTCTCTTGCACCAGGACACTGCATCCAGATCGTATCTGCAAATACAATAGCCCCAATAGCTCATACAAGCAAGATTTTCTTTATATAATTAAGTTAATGATCCAAAGCAACTTTTGTACAACCAAGTGTGACATAAATCAGTCCTTTGCAGAGGTAGAACAATATTTTTTTCTAGAAATGCTACAACATTGATGTGTTAATCTAAATAAAATATTTAAAATATGATAAGTAATCGTCTCCGTAGCAGAAAAAGGAGGGACATTTAATGTTGGGTCAACTAAAAGCTTTTTGTGATTGTTTTTGTAATTTATTTATTAGTTATTTCTAGTCTTGTATATAATTTCTGATTAATAGATTCGAGAATCGCAAGCACATGAAGTCCTTAAACAAGCTTGGATAGATCAAGAAGAATATCAAAAACAGTGCAAGCAAGAAGAAATGATAAAAAAGGCACAATACAAACAAGAACTTCAAGAACAATTGATTTTACGAGAGAAAATAAAACGTCATCTTTACGAAGAATATTTAAGGGAGAAAAAATTAATAGACGATATTGTTCAACGAATACAGGATGAAGACGAACGAGAAGCTTACGAACGTTTTTGCAAAATGAAGAAGACAAGAGCGGAAATGGTTGCATTCAAAAATGCACAAGAAACCTGGAAGAAGAAAAGAATGGAAGAAATAGAAGAGGAAAATAGGAAAATAGAAGAATATCTCATGACTAAAACTGCTGGAGTACAAGCTAGGTATAGTTTTTATACCCATAAGTATGCGCAATAAAATCATAACAATCATACATACAAAAGTTGGAGCAAAAGCCTTGGGAAATATTTTTTCTTGTAAATGCCGGTCCAGTATTGACAAATGTGTTCACAGCATGTGTGGACAATGAATACCATTGAAATATCATCACACTCATATAATACGGTCATATAAAGCGCACTATGGCCTTCACGGTGCAAAAGAATGACAGACCATCGAATTAGTTCCCATTTGCACCTTTGCACAACCATGTGCGAATTTAATCACATGTTGCAAAGCGCCTACCACATAGTGATTCCTCAATCCTACCAACGAGATCAAAGTCACAGGGCGAAATGTCGGGAGAGTACGGTGGGTGCTCTAGTTATCCTTTCTCCAACGGATCTGCTCAGCACAGTTTACTAATATACCAAATCCGTACGTTTCTCCCGTACCAGTCACACAAGAAATTTCCTGTAGTAATGTGACATCACTGTTCTGTCATAAAAAAAGTACCAAACAATGACACCCCTGACGTTATACTCGACGATCACCATCGATTCGACTGGGGAAGGATTCTGATGGAACTTCTGCCTGCTTGGTGACCCATCATGTTATCACTAAGTGCTCACGCGATTCGTTACTTCCATCTCGCACGGCATTCACTAATTGACTGATTTCACAGCATTTTAGGAGTGAATATAAGGTATAAAAATAATCAATCTAATGTGAATGGATAGGTAGGGTGATGTCTATCAAATTTCTACTAGGATACCTTTGTATAGAAAAGTAGTGATAAAAAGTTTGGCAATAAAATTAGGAAAATGTGATGTAGTAACCCTGTAAAGTATTCATAGGGGATGGTGTATGTGGTAACAAGAATTCAAATATTTTTATGCCTATATCAATTTCAAAATATTAAACCCGCGAACAAAACCATTTGGCAGATATTTGAAATAGATAATTTCTCAATTCAACCAAGAGTTTTATTTCTCATATTAGTTTTCGTAAAAGTTCAATTCAGATTGAATGTGTCAATCATGTATTGCGATTTGTTATGATTTTTAATAAACAGTTGCATGTTTTTGAGTTAATATGATTTAAAAAAATTCGTTTCCTATTGTTTGAACTGCATTTGTGTTATATTTGATGCTTTTGTTTTTTTTTTTCTATTAGGCAACTAGAACTGGCTAGAAAGGAAGCTGAAAGAGAAAAAATTATTGATGATATAGCCAGAAAAATGTGTGAACAAAAGGTAAGTTTATCATTTTTACTATAATTCGAAAACATTATCGTAAGTACTGAACTGAGGTTTTGTTTCCGATGATAAATTTCCAAGTATGTCAATTTTTCAGTTATGCTTCTAAATGTTATTATACTAAGCAAACTTGTTGTTGTAATAGTTTTGGAATTTATTCCAGTACTCTACATATATCTTGAAGACCTAGGACGTAAATTTTAATTTAACTACTCTCTGTGTCTGTTCTGTTACCATTTGAAATACTTCCTGTACTATATTCTGCCACTTCCTATTGTCATTTTATTCTTCTATTCATTTTCTAGTTTTCTTTTTATTTCGATATTCTAAATTGTCTATTCTTTAGTCTTTCCATCCGAATACTATTTTCGTTTTTAAAATATTCCGTAAAACGGAAGACGATTGCTTTATAAAGATCACAATCACTACAATAGGATGATGAAAATCGGTGTCGATGCACTTTAATTCTAATTAGTAGAAACATGCAAAAAATATTGGTTGTGTTCAAATAATTGATATTACACGGAATTAACGGGTACGAGGTACGAATATTAAAGAGAATGAAGGTACTACAATGGTAGTGTACAGGTAGCTATTGCAGTACAGCAAAGAGTTGTAAAATTTCACAGAAAAATTGTAACTGAAACTTCCAATTTATTGAAAGAGGTGTATGTTAGTGATTGTCCACTGGAGGCATGTGTTTTTAAGTAATTTAAGCGGAAAGACGTTCTAAATGATGTTCCACTAAGTTGTTTTTTCATATGAAAAATTAAAGACAACATCTAAAAAAACGCTAATCTATTTCTATTTAACCATAGTGAGCTACCTGTTTTGGACCTACGTGGCTTACCTATTCTGGCTTTAAAAAGCTTGTAAGTACCGTAGTCTTTGTTTAGGGTTTGCCTCACACTCACAAATGAGGTGTACGGTGGTTTATTTCGGTTCCTTACAAAAGCGACAAGAGCTGTCGGGAGTTTTTCCCATGTTCTTCAGATGGTAGTTCAGCAGTGTCCATTAAACATAAAAGTAACTCTCTTTAGCTCGTCTTTGTTCAATGAAAGGACATTTCCAGACTCCAGGAAAGAAGTATTTTCGATTTTTTCAGATCTGGAGTCTTATTCCATGTTCCTGTTTTTTTTTTTTCGATTTTCTACTTTTTTATGACAATGACTTGATTATTATTAGACTTATCTTTGTCTATATTTGGGATAAACTTTTCATAATAACACGAATTTCAGGAAAAGCAACGGGAAAGAGAAGAAATAATTCAAGACTTGCAAGAAGAGGAACAAAGAGCAATTATAGATAAGCGTCATAGAGAAGATGTAGAAAAACAACTCAGAATAAAATTAGAAACTCGAGAATGCTTAACTCAACAAATGCAAGACAGGCAAGAACGAGCCAGGCAAGAGGCAGAAGAGGATAGAAAATACAAAGAAGAGGTATGTATATATGTATTTGCTGAAGGACTTTACGGAAACTATGATTGGATTAAACTGATCATGATCTGAATGCTCGGAAACTAACCCAAATCACGTTCATTGTTGTTCGGAAACTGATCGAGTCGCAGTCACATGATAGAATCCTTTCTACCCTGGTAGACCAGTGGGTGATTGCGATCAACTGACGGGTTGTTTCATGATCTATGGTTTTTTGAACTTTAAAAATAATTTAGTACATTTAAATGGCCGTCTACTATTAATTCTCATAAGAGGCGTAATTGAATCGAGGACTTTCGACGTGGCTTAAACCAACAGCAGCATGAAGGGCGTCCAAAATCGGTTGTTGTGCCAGAAAACATCGATACTGTGAGTAGGTTGATGTTGCAAGATCGTTATATAACATACTGTGAGATTGAGGCGTACTTGGGCATTAGTTCCACTCTCGCATACATTCAATATGGCGTGAACATTTAGCTGTCAAAAAGATTTATTCGCGTTGGAACCGCATGATTTAACAATCGCTCAAAAAAAGCTCGTGTCGATTTGTGTAAAGAAATGCTGAAAAAATTCAATCGTAGTGTTTCAAAAAACATCTATA
The DNA here is from genome assembly GCF_026250575.1 of Diorhabda carinulata. Classification (NCBI taxonomy): domain Eukaryota; kingdom Metazoa; phylum Arthropoda; class Insecta; order Coleoptera; family Chrysomelidae; genus Diorhabda; species Diorhabda carinulata. Next base: position 67,157,780 of record NC_079472.1, read on the forward strand.
AAATCGTCGGATCATGGATCTATGTATATAAACCTGAAACTAAATAACAATCGACTGTATGGGTGTTTCAAGACGAGCCAAATTCAATAAAAATTGTTCGTGCACGAAGCCTGTTTCCGGAATAACTGGACATGTCGCCACCATTCCATTAGAGCAACGTAGAACGGTCAATTCTGAACGGTAAAACAGAATTTGCTTGCCAAAAGTGTTCGAAACAATCAGGGAAACCAATCGCAGAAGACGAATCAGTTTCCACCACGACAATGCGACTTTTCACACATCAGTTCAACCAAAAACGTTTTTGAGCATTCAAAACATCGAATTGACAGCTCATCTGCCATACAGTTCTTGTTTGGCAAATAATGATTTCTTTTTATACCCGCATATCAAAAATAAATTGCGAGGTCAATGTCTTTCTACACCTGAAGGAGCAGTGATGCGTTAAAATCACATGTTTTGGGGGTATTTCAATCGGAATGGGAAAAATGCTTCGACAATTGGTTCAAATTCATACCAAAGTGTATTGATCTTAGTAGAGAGTATTTTGAAAAACAATAAAGCAATATCCATTGTAAAAATTCTTATTTGTATATCTCAAAACTTAGTAGCAACCCTTGTAGGTTACTGAGGTTGTTTTATTATACAACTAAATAAATAACATGGAAGAATTAACGCACAAAAAAGTAATGAAAATCAAAATTTCTTGTAGGTCAGGTTTTAAATTTGAAATCTTCGCCAAAAATTGAACACAACACAACTCACGTTCTGGGTTAAGATCTGCATTTAGCTAATGGATGGTCTACCTGAACCTAGGTTATAGTTTCCTAAAACTCCTTTAGTCTTATTTTGATTTCATTTATATGATGAACTTTTTTCTAGCTGTTGACCAAATTAGCGGAAGATGCAAAACTGGAACAGCTATCCGATCAAAAGAGGAGACTAAAAATGCTGCAATTTAAAAGGGATATTGAACAGATGATGAAAGAAAGAAGACAGAAATATGCTGAGGAATTCCAGTTATTGATAGAAATAGAAAAAGATGAACAACGAAAAGAGGAAGCCAGGTAAAGTTATACACCATATATTTTAGTTTTAGTTTATTTTTAGTTAAATTGAATTCAAATTTTTGTTTTGTTAAAATTTTTAAGCAACAGTTTGATCTGTTCCCTATATATTATAGAGGATATCATGTACGGTGGCTATTAAGTAAACGAGACCAGCGGTGCTATAGAAAAAGTATGCATGCACCAAAGGTTAGCCTGTAGCATAACCTTTCTAATGTGGTATCTACCGTGTCTGCAGAAAATCCAGTGTAACCGTAGCCTTCGCTTGTATAGGGGCTGGTTTTTTGTTTCACCGTAAAAATGATTGACGTAAAAATAAAACAAAATATTGTTGTGACTAGTAATAAACAATCAAAAGCTTGAGATACAAAAGTAAGTTATATGGAGCCTCCAATAGATCTTCCCTTGTCGTTGGAAAATCTAATGAATTTCATTATGTGAGATTGCTTCTAAGAGGTCACGTCCTCGATCCTACATGCTTCATGCATTTTCTGCGTTGTTTTGTGATGGATAATGCATTTTGTAACAAGGTGATAACACTGTTCTCGTCAGATTCTGCTAGACTTAGTCTCATCATGCGATTCTATAAATTTTAAAGTCTTTTTCATCTTTTTATTGATGTTTACAGTATCACCACCTACATACAAAAACAAAGTTTGCATCACTCAAAAGCTTGAATCCAGTAATCTTTTGAATACTCTTAAAAAATGAATTCATTACTTCATCTATCTCATCCTCATCATCATCGTGAAACGACTACCACATAAATGTTCCTTTAGGCTAAAGAAGTCATACATGTTTCCTGTAATTGGATGTTGATCTTAAAGCTAAATTGCTTTTACTAATCCAGTACTAAGAAAGAAAACTGTGTACGTAATTTTCTTGATAGTTCTTTGCTTTTTCATCAATATTGGTGTTTTTAAATCTTCTTGAATTCAAAAGACAACTCATCTGGCGGGCAGGAATATCATATAATGCTAAATTCTCTTTCTTTTGGAATTTAGTTTGCTAAAATTCAAAATAATACATATTTTAAAATATTTCTCAATATTAAAATATCAATAGAATCTAAAAAATCTACATCATGATTTTCCACTTAAGTATTTTATTTTTTAATAGACAATAAAGATCATTATGTGGATATTTTTTTTCCAATCAATTAGATGCTTTCAAATCCACCGGTATGTTATTTTGAGTAGTATTTTTATTTTATCAAATTAAACTTTGTTAAGAAATAAGATTTGATAATATATAAGGCAATGATTATTAATTTCATCACCTTATAATAATGTAGGAGAAATTTTCAAAGATATCATTGCTAAAAAACTAAAACTCAATTTTCATCATCTACCTGTAGAGGGAATTTTGTCAACAGAGATAAAATGTCAAACGTTCTTTCCATTACAGAAAATATTTTCAAATAATGTTTCTCTATTTTCAGACGTCGCATCATAGAAGAAGAACGAATAAAGATGCTGCAGCAACATGTCAAAAATCTCATTGGATATTTACCTAAAGGGTTGTTAAAAGCTGAAGATTTGCCACATTTGGGAGCAGATTTTGTATCAAGTGCATTAAAAGATGATCCTTCTACTAGTAATGCATTTAATGTTTGTGATAAAAGTTAGAGATTGTGTATTTTACTATTCATTGAGCCAAATATGTATTATATTAAATGTATCTTTTAATGAATTACTTTCTTGCTTACTAAGCTAAAAATGGTGATATTTTACATTATTTTCTGAATAGTTTTATAATAAATTATTCTCTCAGGTTACATTTTTTACATGCCTTACTTTTAATCCATAATGACATGAGATACAGGGTTTATTTTCATAGAAAACACGGGATATTTTCATATAAATATCAAGAAACTGTTCTGTAGGTTGGCTATATAGTCAAATGTTCCTTTTGACCTTTTGAAACTGCTTTGCTCTCGCAAATTGTACGATGTGATGGAAATCACTTGAAGAAGTGTTGAAATTATCTGATATTGTGTGGTCTTCTACTTTGACTAGTTTGTAAATTTTCTCATCTTTCACTACCCAACCTATAGTACAAAATGTCGATTTCCAAGCTGTTTAGGAATCTTCTATTTAAGTCCTTTAGCCTATCTCACAAAAAAACGTTCTAAAAGAAATCAGTTAATAAAGTGTAGTCTACCCAGTTGGTTGACTAAATATTACATCCCTGTTGTGAACCACATAAATATATTAACTTGCACTCACCAGTATTGAGCCAACATGTCTAATATTAATATTGGATTTTGTAATTTATTCGCTCAGTATTTATTAGTTTTATTATTTACAAACAATTGAAAAAATTTCTTTTTCAATTACCAGTAAAAGGCCGACCTTTGGAATTTTAGTTATTACGATTATTTCTACTGAGTTGTTAGAAATTTTGTTTCGAATCATATAAATATTGTTCTGACGCATTAGTCATTACATGGAAGACTTTCCACCGTTTCTACTTGACTATCGGAAAAAAAATTTGACGTTTAATTCAGAAATTTAAATAATCTCTGATACGGGCTTCTGCAACGTCACATAGCTCCTTCCAGTTGCTATTTCCATCGATCTTCGTTGTTGCATTGTGATAGGATTGATTAGAATATGCAAAATAACATATTGGCAGGTATAAGTTTGAAATGAGAAATTCTTGTAGAGCAGTAAACTAATGAACTTTATTCAATTTATATACTCATACATATGAAATACTAATTTTATTGTCCGCAAGCATTCTCGTCATCACGTGGTAGTATCTTATCATTTAAACGGATGAACTTGAGTAAAGGACAGAAAGTACCACAACCAGGAATTTGGAGCAGTTTTGGTCCTTCTCCCGTCCAATTATCGAAAAATATCTTAAATCCCGGAATACCTTTCACCAAATGAAACTCGAAGATAATATGGGAACCGTAGTCTGGAATTTGATTTTTATAAACACCCAAAGAAATGAGTATTGATGCAATGTTGTTTTCATGAGCGGAGTAAAGATAAATTTTTTTACTTAGTCTTCCATCATTGGCAAAAAGTCTTTTTCGAGAATCGTGTATTATTTTTTTTAGTAAGGCTCCTGCGAACATTTTACGTAATTGGTAATTACCCACAAATACGTAATATTGGCGGATGACCATTTCTTCCAAAATTTCTGGATACACTGGTTTCGTCCATTCGGGTAATTGAAGTCCAAACTCTTTTTGGGTTCTTAGTCCATAATACAATAAAAATACATCGAAAAATGTGGAAATATTTCCTCCAGTTTTTTGTTTGAGGTACTCAAAAACTTTTTCATATTTTTTTAATGATTCTTTCATCGGTTCAGTTTGCATTAGGTTATTAGTTTCTATCAACCAGTTTGGACAGGCCAAAGGTAGAAGTAACTGGAATAAAGAGTACACTTATTACTCTAAATATCATCTGCTTATTTTAATTTTATAAATTTTCAGTCCAATCATACTCGTGTGAATGAATCAATTCTAAATGGAGGAAAAATATACACATATAAGGTGAATCATGTATTTCTACATCCACCTGTAAAAATAAGTGATGCGATCCAAATTTTCAGTTAATTGTAAGCAATTGAGTACCATTAAGAGATTCATACTATACTATTTTTCAAATATATTCATTTTCAAAAACTTACACTATCTTGATTAGAAGGTAAATAGTTATATGGAACCGGTTGCCAATATCCAATTTGCTTGGCAAATTCATCATTCTCATCGGGAGGAAATAAACCTGCTAATACTAATTGTAAAGACATCTTTGTTCTATTGGTATCTGTACTACGGGCGTCTATCATTTCTGGGTAATAAAAGTCTCCAAGAAAATCATTGTATCTTTGTCTCAAATTTTTGCCCACGTTAAATTCTCTGCTTTTTCCAGCCTAAAAAAAATTAAATGTAAATAAGTAAATTCAATATTCAATTGTATTTTGGTTTTGTGTGTAGATAGCTCAAATTAAAGTAGGATATTGTTATGTTCATATTTATTTTATATAATGTTTTTCTTGAAACTTTCAGCAGGCCTACGAAGAGAGTATTTTGTTAAGAATCCAGATAGAATTCGAGAACTGTTGACAATAAGAATGTCCCAGGAGCAGTTTAATATGAGGCACACTATCGTTTATCAGTTTTTCATTAATGAATTGAGGATTATAAAGGACTACGGAGTTTCAATGAACGAGTTTTTGACCAATAAGACATTTCTTCGTCTCCTCCTATAGTCCTTCTTCTAAAGTGAATTTTTAAATTACATGGGAATTGTTAGATTAAGGTTATAGTATCCTCAAAGGTCATAGAATTGAAGGATATTCAAGTTATCATAATAATAATAATAATTTGTCGAGAGCATTTTTCTATATTTTTTGGATTCTTATCAATTTCTTCCTTTTACAATCAGCTTACACCAAAACTTCTGATTTAGATTCATTAGATAAAAACGCAATAAATAAGTGGAATTAGCTTTCTTTTATGATGAATATGACTAAATTGCATTTTTAGATCAGATTTTTGAACATATCTGGAGTGAATGACTTTTATCGCCAGTTATTTTCATCCCTATTATGATTTGTTTATACTTCATAAAACTACTTGTTTTAAATTAAACGTTGCGAAAACCCAGATATTACTTAATAATGAGAGAGACACAAGTCTTTGAATGAAATTTATAATTTGAAATATCTGCCGAATAGTTTTTATTCGATTTTGTATACAGGTTGTGGCGCGAAAAGTTTGATCAAAAGTTATGGTGGATACAGTTACGTTAAAAATGTGTTATTGCGTTGGTTGTGTGTAGTTAAACTATAGATTTTGGTATATCCATTTTAAATAGAGATATATCCATCAAAATCGAGGCTAGTGATGTGTAAATTGTGACTAATAAACAACAGGTGCTTGCTCGCTAACTCCATATGTTCAACTCATTGATATTTCATACAAAGTGTTTGAAACTTAGCCGCTAACATTCTTATTTTAAATAGAACATTTTCTATACCTAACCTACCAACCACTTTTGATATTTTCTCACTTAAAATATAATAATACTCAATTATTTCAACATTAGTAAAGGGTAGGACATGGCTGTCAAAGATTTGATAGTTAGAACATTAATTATTCATAATATTTAAAAGTTTTCTTTACTTTATAGTATTTATAGTAAATAACGGCGAATGAAGGAATGCGGGAATGAAGACCTACTTCTCGTAAAAACAAAGATTGAAAGAGTACTAATTTCCTAAAGAGCATAAATAGTTATTTATGCATCAAGTGAGTGAAGTAATACTTTTTTTACGAGTAGGACGGTTTGACCGGCAATTCCTACGAGTGAAGAAAACTTCATTTACTCACGAATTTCATACAAAATTTTTTCTACGTCCGTACACTTTTATTTTGTAATAGTAATTTTAAAAGTGCAACTGTGAGCATTATTAATTTGAAGTGAAGAAGAAGTACTACATTACTATTGGTACTTGAATTGGCAACATTTAACGAGTTCAAACAAATAACATCGTCTATAGTTGTATTAGTACTTATTGGATTTTTGGTAGGATCATGAACATTTACAAAGTTGCTTCAAATCGAAATAGTTGTTCTCGTTAAAATTTTCATTACGGAATCCATTTTGTTTGTTATTGAGTCGTCTACGTAACCCTCCGCAACTGTGTTGGATTTCCACCTACCGTGCTTATATAGTTGAACAGTAAATCGTCGTTGAACATGAGTTTTTGTACCAGGTACTGTACATGTACTGTATCAGTACTGTGAGAAACATTTCCGGTATTATTAATAACGTTACACATCATTTTATATAGTTCCTCCCTCCGCAAAGCTCCTGCGATTCCGAATATTGAAGCAACCAGAAAGATGTTACATTCAAATTTGTTGCTTTTTTTTGTCATACCTCATGCATGAGATAATGATCGATCTTCTAGAGCTCGCAACACAACTGATTTATTTTTCAAATATGCAATGAGTTTCGAGTAGGTGTTTACTGATGCCTACATCGTTATTTACCTTTAGGGTGCCCTTTAGTTTTGAATAAATCGACCAAAGTGTTGAAGAATTCCATATTTTGGATTTAGTTTCAAAGTAAGTTAGTAACACTCTTACTATGAAGCTGTTTATGCATTTTTTTATTTCTGATTTCTCAAGGAGAAGAATCATAGTCGCTGCAGTTGCCGAATCAACAACATCTTCTGGTGTGCTGGTTATACTTTCTACACTATTACTCTCAATCACTAATAATAATACTACAGTCCTTTTAATTAGACATAAAAAGATTTTCTTGAATCAATATCAAGAAATGAAAGTGTGACAGTTTATCGGAAAAAAGAATTGACATGAGAAAAAGCGTTCACAGTCCACTATTTTGATAAAACAACTTTATAATTGCGTTAAAAAATGACACATTACGGCATTATAACGAACGTAGCAAAAAGCATTTTATTATATTTCTATATTACATATGTGATGCTTTTCTTTTCATTATCAGGTGAACTACTCACATTGGTTAGTTGTCCGTGTCCTAAAGGATAGAAATCTATGTATTGGTAGGGATCATTGGGATATATTGCATCCATCGATTCTGCTGTTCTATTTCCATGTCTGAAGATCTGAAAAGTTTCATTTCAATTTATTTTATATCGAAAATTTTGCCAAAGGTCGAAGGATTTGAATTAAGTGAAATGTCATACTGAGTGGGCGGTATAATTCAGGAGGTAAAAAAAAGAAAGATGGAAAAATAAGTCTTCAACTCTTGCACATAACATTTCTGACAAGCTGGTATGGAACTTATAAGTCGAAACTTAAGGTGAAGGCATAAAAAGGCGAAGTTGTCAGATATATTATCTAAAATTGCTAATCTTAACATACAGTTGTCCTGTTGATTCGTGACATATCTTAGAACTAATTCGAAAAAAACGTTATATTAATTCCTTATTTGGCAAGTCGTGAAACGTAATCCCCTTTAAGCACCATACACTTTTCCCAGCCTTGTTCAATGAGTTCGGTACCCCTTTTATAATAAGAATCGTCAAACGCAACAAAATAGCCTTTACCTGCCGATATCAACTTTCCATTGTTTGAAAACCTTTTCGTTTTTGCTTGATTTCTTCGTTCAAACGTTGCAATAAATTCGCATAATACTCGCCGTTGATAGTTTTTGCTTTTTCAAGATAGTGAATGAAAATTATCTAACGCGCATCCCAAAAAAATAGACGACATCACCTTGCTTGCACCCGTCTTTGCCTTTTTTTTAGCCAGTCCATTGTTTTGATTGTTCTTTTATTTCGGGTGTGAAGTGATGGATCCACGTTCCATCCATGGTTATGAAACGGCGCCAATTTCTGTGAAACATAGCCGAACACTCGATCGAAACATCTTCACGAGCTGTTTTTCTTTCACTGTAAGCAAACGCGGCACCCATCCTGCGCACAGCTTTCTCATGTCCAAATTTTCAGTTAATATGCGATATCCTGCACTTTTTGAAATGCCTACTATGTCTGCGAACTCTCACTAGACGATCATCCAGTACCTTTGTGAATTTTCTTTAATATTTCTGGAGACGTAAAACTCTGCTACGTAATATTTTACTGTGGATAACGAAGGAGCAGTGTCACCCAGAATAGAATCTAGCTCAGCTTCTATATTGGTTAGAAGGCTACCAAATAAATACTAAACAACGTATCGTCTTCAAACTTAAAACTTATGCTGTATAGATTATGTACTTTCTAATACAATGGTATTTTTCAAGCAACTACCGTCATCTCTAGGTCAGGCCGGGTACTTTTGAGACCATCCTCGTATATTACCATACTCAATAGGTATTTAAAAAACCGTAGAATTCTACCATTCACGAACTATTTACTCATTTAATTCAATATTAATTAAAAATGTTTTCATTATAATATAAATTTCAATTTAGTTATTTTTCTTCAATCTTTTCTCATTATGACATCTGCCTATTATGTTTAAAACCCAGTAGCGACTGATTCTAATAGACCGCGAAAAATTTTACCAACAAAGTTTCATACATATCAACGGTGTAAATACTACAGTATTTTTGTGCCTTATTTGCACCGAAAATGTAAACATTTTTGAGAATAAAATATTTTCTTTTACAGCTCTTTTTGATAATTATTGAAAGTAGAAACAGTTTTTATGGTTTAAATATATCATGAGCCTACACATTTTGTATTCACTTTCTGGATGAGAATCTCAAGGTCTTTGCGAACCGAAATCATTGATTCTAACAAATTTCAAATTATTGAGTCATCCTGAGAGTAATTTCAAAGAAATTTGTTCATTAGCTACATTTGTCAAGAGACTCATTTTTGATTTTAGTTTATGTCAGTGGGGAGAATATAGTAAAGAATTGTTGGCATGGCGGCGATAGAAAATAAGAAAGAGAAAACTTGAGAGAATGATTTTGTAAAATATTAAAAAACAATACCAGTAATCAACTACATAAAGTTGAAGTCTCCTATCGTTCGAAAACAGGAGGGTAGAGAAACAATTGTCTTTAGAACCATGTAAGGAAATCACAGTAATCGTTAGATATAACTTGTTGAATTTTTGACCAAAATTCCATTTACACACTAAAATTGAAAATATGTTGTTTATGATTTTCTCAGTAGTTTCAAACGCAACATGATTAATCAATGAAACTATTATAGTACAGTCACTCAAGGTTTTCATAACCGATCTCGTTGAACTTCCATCTATTTTTATGGGAATTCGTGAATAGTAAAATGATACTTCGAGAAACAAATGAGACAGTACCAACTTACGCTCTTAACCTGGGGGTAGAGGCCCCCCCTTATCCGGGGTGAAAATTATTTTATTAAGAAACTTCAGAAATCGATAGAGGAACCAATTTTAAGTAAATTTTGTCGAATAAAGTTAGTGAAATAAATCAATACCTTTTGAATTAGGAAAAGTAAAAAATAAATAAACATAAGTTGTCACAAAAAAGTTGTCATTACCATAATTGAGGCTAATGAATTTCTTCTCTAAATACTAATTCAAAGGGAGCTATAGATAATTGCATTTTATAAAATATACTTACTAAACACTTTCTAAAGTATTTAGAAATATCTATAAAATGTGCTCTAGAAGAAGTCAATTTGATAGCATTAAAATTAAGCAAGTTATGATGAATCTTTTAGTATAAAGTGAAAAATAAAAATCACGCTATTTCCACGAAAATTATAATTTATAGTAAGCCTTATGAGACTAAGCCTCTGTTGTTATTTGTTACACAGCAGTGTTGATTAAAATCAATCTATGTCTTTATATACATTTTATTTACATCTTCATACATATACATCATCTATCACTTATATCTTACAAAACCAACCATGTGTTAAAAACACGGTAAAACCATATATCCACTTAACCTTACTTTTCTCGATAATAATCAACTACAAAAACAAAACTATGTACATAGAACATTTAACTACTATTTCTACAAATCAAGCGCCATCTCTATAAGAAAGCATTAACTTAAAATAACTCCTAAAGATTTCTATTATAACAGCCTCTTTATTTGACCGGCTAAAAATGCATTTTTTTGAAAAAAAAAATATGATTTGTAAAGATCAGTGTGCTGCAAATTCTCGTAAATTTCATTTTGATAATAACTCCACAAATGCTCAATATATGAAATTTGAGAATATTAATAAAATTTTAAATATATTAATAAAGTTAATCATAACTGATAAAAAATATTCTAAATCATTAAAGCTATTAAAGCTTATAAGAAATTTATAATATCTTTATGACAACTGGTAGTTTTTAAGAGTGGAAAGTTACATAATAAATGAATAATTACTTCAAAACTCTGTAACTGAGATTTTAATTCTGTAATGTATTATTTAAATGATTGAAGTTTTTGAAAACCAATTTCTTCGATGTATATTTATTAAGGGAGTAGTTTTTAAGGGGTGAAATTTCTCAGTTACTCAAATAAAAATAATATAAATATTAAAACAAACTGTTACTGTAATGTTAATAAACTTTTTAATATTTTAAAAATACAAAAGGGTTGAATAATTGATTAAAATCATAAATAAAATGTTGATTTTATCTAATTAAACGAGATTACTTAAGCCAGAATCTTTAAATGTGCATTTTTTCCCTTTTTAACAGAAGGGGTAGATTTCACCGCTAAAATTCAAGAAGCCCAAGTATGGCATATGTCACTTTTTGAGTTAAAGACAAACTATACCCAATCCCTGATATTCATGTAAATCGATGGAGGTCCACCGAAATTGGAAGCAATATGTTGAAACAGTAAGCTGTATACATATATTTTTGTTTATGTTCCTTTTATTCTATGATTATGTTAAAAAAGAAGAAGATTTTTTTTATCGATGATATACTTTTCATAACCTGTGTATTGTATTATAAAGGTTGGCCTACCACGTGTAATTTCTCTTATAATTTAAAGTACATACATAAATAAAGTATTTGGATGTAAATCACGACACAATAGTTGATTTTTACCTTCGTTCACTGTACTATTAATATACATATAAGGATATTAGCTAATCAAGCAAATCAAATGCTAGAATTTTACCACAATCAAGATTGACGTAGGGAAAATAAAAATACAATAAAATTATTGAACTTACCACATTGACAAGAAGTAAAGTGCTTTTGTTTTTTTCAGCTATCGCACTCAATTCCTCTTCCAGCATGTAATCTTTATTTTCAACAACTTCTCTCGGCAGGTTCAAGTTAATCAAGTCTGTATCATCGTTAGGAATATCAAAATAATTTTCTGAAGATGAATTATCAGCTACGTTGGAGTCGCTAACATTTTTTTGCGATTTCCAGTTGTCAACAACATCTTTCATTAAACTCAACACTTTAGCTTCTGAAAAAGCTAAAAATAGCACCGAAATATACAAAGTGGCTACTCTCATCTCCAGCTCCAATATCAACCTTCTTGATTTGTTTATCCTCTTTTATTGCGAACAAACTTATTTATATACTCTTTCAATCATTAAGGCTAGAGGGTAAGCATACTATGTTTTGTGACTATTATCTGGCCGCTCATTACAGAGAGTAATCACTGTACATAGTGCGTGAGAGAGAAATTGTAAGCCTGAATCACACCATACACAACACTAAAAGGTAGTTAGTGGCAAATTTGAATTGAATTTTAAATGCTTTTTTCAAACTAACATTTTCATTTGAATTTTAAATACTTTATTGTAATATCATATTATATAAATAATACTTTTATTTATCAATTGCATAGCATTCATACATTAAAATCTTTGTTCATTTAGTTAACTACTAAATGTTATACCTTTCTTTGATTTTTTAAAAAGTATATATAATTATTATTTTAATCGTAATTTTGTTTTCCCTAACCTTAAATAGCTAGACGTTTTTTCAAATTTATGGTATGTTTTATTCAAATACGTATCAAAGGTTATAAAGTAAATTCATACAAAACGATATAAATAATAATAATAATAATCTTTATAAACAACATAAGGTCCTTTGCTGAATAAATTCTTTGTTTTCAAAAAAGGTGGTTGAGAAAGATATAAGGGCGGATGAATTTTTATTTTAATCTAAATCGGAATCTGATACCGACGAGGACGAATCAGCTCTTAAATTTATTATTAGAGGTTCCACTTGTTTTTCCATTAAATTATCAATGTCCCACATTTTCTATCGAGAAAAGCGGACATGTTGGATTGCCTTACTCCAATTGGTTTGGGTAATATTATTTAAAGCTTTAGTAAATAAAGTTTGGACATCACTAATTTTAAATGTTATGTTTTTCCTTGCCACCTCACCCTTGATTTGTGCCCATATGAGTTCAATTGGCTTGAATTCACAATGGTAAGGTGGCAATCGTAAAACAATTTTTATTTTTCTCTTTGGCCATCTCATCAACGACATATCTTTGGACTAATGGCCGATTCTCTTTAACCAATGCCAATAGTTCTGCCCGCACCATATTGTTTTCAAAATGAATATTTCGTTCCCTTAACCACTGTTGTATGTCCGCTTTTCTTGTGGAACTTGTAGGACACTGGTCTAATTTTCTGGAATGATAGGATGCATTGTCCTTTACAATGACTGATCCGTCCTCAAGTTTATTTAAAATTCCCTTAAACCAACCCTCGAACCTATCTGAGTTCATCTGCTCATGATAGTCACCCGTTTTCTTGGATTGAAACATATCTAGACCATTTTCGGAGCCAATATGTAAGATTATTAATCTTTGTCCTTTGCCCGTCGGGTTTTTTAAGCCCGTTGAAAGGCCACGGATAAATGCATCTCGTACACTTAAGACTGTAGTTTCAGTCCACACTTTGTTCACCGTGTGACTGGCATTTACCCAAGTCTCGTCAAGATAATATATTTTTCTTCCTTCCTCCTCGAATTTTTTAATATCCCTTAGAAATCTTCTTCTCCAATTAATTATTACTTTTTTTTTCTTTCAAAACGCAGTTTAACATGCGCTATTATACAGTCACAATTCTTGCATGTTAGAAATGTAGTTTAATTTTTAATTTTAATCAAAGTAAATAAATAACATAATAAAACAAAAGCTTAAAATAATTATTAATATAAAATTTTTAGAATATAATAATATTGAATTAATGTAACGTTCAGCTGTGTGAACTTGACTTTCTCAGACATTGCTTCAGCCAATACGAATCGTTACAAAAGGTACCACTAGCATCCCATAAGCCGATCACGCGTTTTTATTGCTCTCACTACCGACCGGCCAGATTATATATAGGTTGCATTCTCAATCACGATACACATACACTAGTATGCTTATGCGCAGATACGCGCCATCTCTCTCGCACAGTGTGACGTCAAGCTGGAATCAAAGTGTGAAGTATAATGTATGATGGATACATGTTTTATTTTAATTTTAAAAGTAATATTTGATACAAAGACATGTCTATATATGAATTATATACATGGTTATTGAATTCCACGTTCTTAAAGCTGCCGCTCGTTCTAAATTTAGACGCTTTGCATTATGTGGAATTAAACAGATAATAAATTAAAACAAAAAAGACACCAAAAAATTAGTAGCTATCTAATTAAACGTTATACATGGTCTAGGTACTTGAATAATAGAACATATTAATAATAATAGAATATAACTCACAAAAAAATTGGAAGAATCTGAACATAATCCAAGGAAAGTGTTTTTTTTTTTTTCAGCATTGTTGAATTTAATTGGCAGTTATTGAAACTAATTCTTCAGTCTTAATATGTCCGTGCTCTTCTAAGGCAAATGACACTGATGTATCTGGTAATAAACTTACAGTTTGTTGAGCCACTTAATGAAAAATTCTATTTTCTCTGCTCGAAGAGCCTCTATGCATCTTGAAAATTCTGATTCTAATATCTGAACTACCTGCCATAATTCTTCATTCGGATATAGAATAGAGTCTCTGGATACTGTTTTCAGTCAGTCAGATGTTTCATTTGTTTTTGTGGAAATACCTAGAGAATATCTATTTCTAAGTTTATATGCGACATACCTTGCAACATATTTTAAGCATTCGAGACCTATGTTTTCTTTGATTTCAAAATTCTGCATAACATTTAAGACTGAATTTTATCCTCTCGACAATAGGCTCCTATCCACTACTCTGCCAAGTCTTCATTTTTTGGAAATCCAAAGTATTTAATACCTGTTTCTTTGGTATTTCGATTGGTGTTTTTACATATAGCCAAGTCACAACCCGGCATTATGATTTTATAATAGAAAGTTCAATCTTTCAAAAAAAATTAAAAACAGTTATGTCAATTCTACAATAGACTGGCTAAGCCGTTAAGTACAAAAAATATCATAAATACACAAAAACCCGGTACCTAAATAAATACAACTCCAATGTAATCTAAATGGTAAAAAACATTCTGATGTGTGGGTGTTTTGTGAATAAGTAAGGGTGCTTCAATTAATTTCCTGGAAAATCAAGCATTTTTTATTGGTAAATTGCAATTTTTTTTTGTAAATAGCAGATCGTTAAGATATTATCAACAGTTATTAACTATTAACTTCTCATTTCGATACAAATTATGTTATAATTCTCGGCTGCCGCTAAGATGTAGGTGGAGAAGACGTTTCATGGAGAGGGACATTCTAATGCTTTCGCCATTAGTTTTAATTTTGAATTTTTATGGAAATTAAGTTAAGACATGTTGTAAATTAAACAAATTCCATTCAATCTTAAATGATAAAAGATAGGAAACCCCTTTAATAATTATCAGCATTGCTCAGTTTTCCAAAAATTTCAATTTTCTGCGAAAACAAGCTTCCTTCATGGTAGCTTGAAACCTTGAGACAATAATAATATTTTTATTTATTGATCTTATATTAAATGTAAAATCATTGAGCCTTATTCCTTTGAAAGGTAGCGAAAATAATAAATAATCATTAAGATCAAATAAACTTCCTGGATAATACATCGTTATTTTAGATAAAAACGGCCTTATCACATCTCCACCTTTAAAATGACCACAGGTTATCAGGTTGATCACTTATTTTTGTTTATAGAAATGTCGGAAATGTTACCTACACACGTATTTTATCAAAAAAAAAATAAGTATTTTTTACTGAAATATCTTAAACTATGCATTTGTCTGATAAACATGTCATTCATGAATCCAAAATTAACAAAGATATGTTTTTCTTTTCTCTAAGACATTTTAGATAAATCGATAAGATAACTTCTATTTTCAGCAAGAGTTGATATAATAATGTGAAATGGTGTGTGGGTGCAGAAGGGAATTCTCCAAAAAACTTTTTGTAATTTGTAGGAATTCAAAAATTTTTTATTTGACACTTTGCCTATTTCTAACCACACTAATAACAGACTCGCAACCTATCTCATATTTGTAATTGATTTTGGTAGCGTATGTAAAACCAAAAAATAAACATTCGAGTTTTGAAGGTGTACTGAATATCATTGTTTTGTTATTGCCGAGATTTTCAAATATTCCAAGTTTATCGATTATTGTGGCTCAGATTTCACTTATGCCATGTGCTAAATTTTTCGGTTTTCAATTAATATGTCGATTCCTCACTTCAATTCGAATCTATTTAGGTCGAGTTATTTCACATTTAGATTTATTATTTTCACCACCTTATAAAGGTAACAATATAATGAATTGTTTGCATGTTTATGTGGTGACATCTTCGCAAATTCACTGGTAAGTCAAGTGTCTCTAAAGTATATTTTGTGTATTTCACATATAGAGCTCAAAGAATTATCATTCTATATCGACAATGGTATAGGCTGGATTTTATTATTTTTTACTTTCCAAAAATTTATTTCTAATTATGTGAAAATGTCTATTTACTGTTATTTGTTCAGATACATTAGATAACTATTAGTCCATTTTAAGGAGCTAATTTCATCCACAAAATTTTCCCAATCTAATCTTAACTCCTACTCTACCCTTTTTGAAATGGAACATTTAGCAAGAATTGTGGTGTTCTAAAATTTTCTCTTGAAAAAACATTAAATTTATTCGATCCAAAATTCAATTTCCGATTAATTAATTCTCCGATAATGAATATCTGAGTATTAGAAAGCTTGGAATACATAAACTAGTTGGCGTCGACATCGAAATTTATTTATTTTCTTCAACCATTTGGGTATATTTTTTATTGAATTTTCTTGAGTTCGAAAATAGATCAATCTACGAACGTATATGAATAATAATTGATATATTTTCCAAAAGTCATTGTCTTCGATTAAAATTGAATTGTATCCGTTTTTAATAAATTTAAATAAAGTGTCAAGAAAAGGAGATAATTATTCCATATTCCCTGTTTCTGAAGTTAACTCTTCATGGCGATTGGTAATATTAAAGTAAAATAGTAAATTATCAATTCATCTACTTTTACTGGAGAATTTCAATTATAGTTTCCGAATCCATTCTCCATATAATTAAAAAAATTAAAGTATATTTAAGACCAACTTCCGTCCAGCTATTTTTTCAAATATTCACAAATCAATGGAGTTGTGTTCTAATAAAAATCTTTAGGAGTTATTTTAAGTTAATGCTTTCTTATAGAGATGGCGCTTGATTTGTAGAAATAGTAGTTTAATGTTCTATGTATATAGTTTTGTTTTTGTAGTTGATATTATTGAGAAAAGTAAGGTTAAGTGTATATATGGTTTTACCGGGTTTTTAGCACGTGGTTGGTTTTATAAGGTATAAGTGATAGATTATGTATATATATGAAGATGTAAATAAAATGTATATAAAAAACCTAGATTGATTTTAATCAACACTGCTGTGTAACAAATAACAACAAGTTGTATTAACCAAAACGATAGTTTCACAATTTCACAATTTTGGAACAAATTCCTGTTCATCTATGACAGTGACATGGCAGTAGGGATAGAGGATTCAACAGTAACCAAATCACAGAATATTTTCATCAGCAAATTTACATTGTTCAAAAGTTGTTGAATTTATTTAGAACTTGACAATTCCCATTGTTTTTGAACACGTTTTCCAATTTGCTTTCCGAAAATTCGTCTAGTTTTGCGTAATTACTGTAAGTGATTTTATCGAATACGTCTTGAACAATATCTAGAGTTATATTTTCAAATTCCAAATCTCATTATTATATTATAGTTAATATTTAACGAGTCTATTTTAATATGAAAAACAAAATTAAAAAAAAATTTCCGTTTGGAAAGTTGACAGTAATAATAATTGCGACTTGGATTATTATAATAACAGTTGAGTAAATCATTTGTCACTATAATGGAGGATGTTTCTTAATGAGAGCCAAATTCTCAGTTTTGAACGAATGAAAGCGATGGAAAAAGTGGAGCATTTTATAGAACCATTTCTGCATTTACACGTCTTTTGAAAATAGCAGGTTACCGTATTTATAAGGTGCAGCTGACTGGGTGATTCGATCTTGAAATTTTTCCCCAAAATAGTGAATAATCTCCCGGAAGAATGATCGAATCTTATCTTTGTTCTGTAGTCATAAATTTTTCGAAGGAGGGGTCAGGATCGTTGATCCTTTTCTTGATTGAGTATGTACATACCTAGGGATTTTTTGTAATTTTGGAGAAAATACCTTTTTTTCGTTGGGTTGTGCAACCATACTTTGTTTACTTCTTTGGAATCACTATTTTTGCATTCTGTCGCTTGCATCTCGAAGAATTGAGGAAACCAATTTGTATACATCATCCATTCTCCTTCTCAATGGGATCTCACATAATCTTCTCCCGCTCGATCTTCTCCAGGTCAAACGTCAAATTCTAGGTCACAGGAAGTCTCATTTCACGTCCAAATAGAATTTTGCCGGTGGACTTAATAATAGCAGATCGATAAGCTATTGCAAACAGTGGGTTGATACCGATCCTAATCTCTTTGGTGACTGAACATTACTTCAGGGCAGGTATCTTCTAATGGTTCTGTTCATTCTGTTTTTCATTTCCAACCCGTCAAATATTTCCTGGAACACATACGCGATAATAATGTCATCTTGATTAGGGATCATGATAATTTCCATCAATTTTGTAAAATAATCCATTATGACTTAGATATTTTAAGATTATACTGTTTCATGGTTGCCTTTGTCTTGCATTGTGGTCAATTACTCGTAGCTTAAGTCGTAATTTTTTCACTTCAATCTTTCACAATATAGTAGCTATTCATCCAATAAAATCTCGTAAGAAGTCGCTGATAATCTCTTGATGGACTGACGTTAAACTTCTTCAGCACCTCGGCTACTCTCGTTTTCGGAATGACAAGCTGCCTCCTCTTGGAATCATCGTTTTCAACGATACTTTTAACAGACCGTATTCCAGGACAAGGGTGTTCGCTTTGGTTTAAGAACACTTGCTGAAACAACTTCTTTCTTTTGGGTTTTCGAACACTTAAATCGGTTGAGTTGGAGAGGAGCTAGGCGCGGACATTCAACGTGGAGTTATGGATTTTTGTAGGTTTTTGACAATTTTTCTACATTCAAAGATCTATATCTCAGGTTCTATTCAAGATAGAGACTTCGTTTTGGTTTAAGAACACTCGCTGAAACAACTTCTTTCTTTTGAGTTTTGAACACTTAAATCGGTTGAGTTGGAGAGGAGCTAGGCGCGGACATTCAACGTGGAGTTATGGATTTTTGTAGGTTTTTGGCAATTTTTCTACATTCAAAGATCTATATCTCAGGTTCTATTCAAGATAGAGACTTCGTTTTGGTTTAAGAACACTCGCTGAAACAACTTCTTTCTTTTGAGTTTTCGAACACTTAAATCGGTTGAGTTGGAGAGGAGCTAGGCGCGGACATTCAATGTGGAGTTATGGATTTTTGTAGGTTTTGTAGGTTTTTGGCAATTTTTCTACATTCAAAGATCTATATCCCAGGTTCTAATATAGCTACAGAGTTCGATTTGGTTTAAGAACACTCGCTGAAACACCTTCTTTCTTTTGGGTTTTCGAACACTTAAATCGGTTGAGTTGGAGAGGAGCTAGGCGCGGACATTCAACGTGGAGTTATGGATTTTTGTAGGTTTTTGGCAATTTTTCTACATTCAAAGATCTATATCTCAGGTTCTAATATAGCTACAGAGTTCGCTTTGGTTTAAGAACACTCGCTGAAACACCTTCTTTCTTTTGGGTTTTCGAACACTTAAATCGGTTGAGTTGGAGAGGAGCTAGGCGCGGACATTCAATGTGGAGTTATGGATTTTTGTAGGTTTTGTAGGTTTTTGGCAATTTTTCTACATTCAAAGATCTATATCCCAGGTTCTAATATAGCTACAGAGTTCGATTTGGTTTAAGAACACTCGCTGAAACACCTTCTTTCTTTTGGGTTTTCGAACACTTAAATCGGTTGAGTTGGAGAGGAGCTAGGCGCGGACATTCAACGTGGAGTTATGGATTTTTGTAGGTTTTTGGCAATTTTTCTACATTCAAAGATCTATATCTCAGGTTCTAATATAGCTACAGAGTTCGCTTTGGTTTAAGAACACTCGCTGAAACACCTTCTTTCTTTTGGGTTTTCGAACACTTAAATCGGTTGAGTTGGAGAGGAGCTAGGCGCGGACATTCAACGTGGAGTTATGGATTTTTGTAGGTTTTTGGCAATTTCTCTACATTCAAAGATCTATATCCCAGGTTCTAATATAGCTACAGAGTTCGTTTTGGTTTAAGAACACTCGCTGAAACACGTTCTTTCTTTTGAGTTTTTGAACACTTAAATCGGTTGAGTTGGAGAGGAGCTAGGCGCGGACATTCAATGTGGAGTTATGGATTTTTGTAGGTTTTTGGCAATTTTTCTACATTCAAAGATCTATATCTCAGGTTCTAATATAGCTACAGAGTTCGTTCTTTTCTATTATAATGATTTCTGATACTTATTTAATGGATTCGATGCGAGCGAAGCCGAGGGTAAAAGCTAGTAACTTAATATTTATGACTGTTAATTACATGAATCGGTAGATCACCCACAAAAATAGTATAAAAATACTCTGTCTCAACCGAAAAGTATTTTCTATCCCAAATTGTCAAATTTCACTGAAACTGGAACTGAAAAAAGATAAGCAACAATGAATTTCAATTATTCTCAATAAACAATGAGTTTTTAATAAGAATTTATTCATTTTTTTTTCTATGCATGCTATGTAATTTTGTTGTTTGAAGCGATATTCCATAATTGTAACAAGTTCTCATCATCCTCATTCCATAGTTCCTCAAGTAATTGCCACCCATACACTGCTGTAATCAAAACATATGTATTTGTTGGATCCTGCTGATTTGTATAAGCTCCCATAACTAGCGACTGACATAATCTTGCAGCTATGCACAACTATAATAAATAGAAATAAATCATTTTCTGTTTAAAAGGATGTAAAATTTTTTTTTATATTCAGAATCAATTCAATTTCACTTTATTTTATTTTTAGGATGAAACCCTATGAAAATTGATGGCGAATATGAAAATTATGGTTGGAGACAGAGCTCTGTGATCATTCCAAGTTACCCTTCTTAAGATACATGTCGCAATGATATTAAAATAAGATGCTTAACAGCAACTAGAACATTTTTATGCTAAAATGTAGAATTTGAAGTGTAGTGAGAACTTGGATATTGTACATGGAGAATAATACGGACAGATTTTTAACGGATTGTAGTGGAATATGACTAAACAAGAGCTCTTGTTTGAATGTAAGACAGTCGTTCTTGATAACGAATAGCCTGATATAGGAATGACGTGTTTCATAAATTCTTATTAAATGGAATTCAAATCCAGAAAATCTCTATTTCTTATTTGGTCACTAAACAGATGGTTCAACAGATACAATCTCTAGGTGAGTTCAACCAGAGCCCGTGACAGTCAAATGAGTAATGAGAAATCCGAGATTTGCGATTATACCTGCTGCTATGTCGAGTATAGTCGCTAATAGGTCGAGGGGAGAAAAGAGAACGTGGCTTGCAATTTTTTTGGGTAGAGACGAATCTCCTCTTGTATCTGCGTTTGAGATCTAATTTTCAAAGTTGTTTATTGCGGCATTCGTATTTTGCAATTGCTTGCCTTTATATTTTATGTTTGTCTTTTTCTTATTTCGGTGAATTTTCTTCTATAGAGTCAATTAACGTCTATCATCGTCTCTACATGAGATGTCAAAATCATCAAGGGAAGTATCAATTCGTGGCAGGAGGTAACTGTCGTCTTCTTCAGTAACATCACCAAGTCTTCTTCTTCACCATAACGACCGGGGAAACCTAGTGATAGTGAGGGGTACAACTATCATATTTCTCCATGTTTCCTTTTTTGAACCTATATATTGCATAGAAGACAACTTCATATCTGGGGAGTTGGTCTCCGGCTTGTTTTCTTTCCTTCCGCAGAAAGATGGACACATGGTCGTTATAAAATGCTTTATTTCCTTGTTAATTTCCCTAACAGTAGAACCTGCTGGACTTCGGTCCCAACATAAAGAATCCAACTTCGGAGGTACAAAAGAAATCATTAGCAGTTCGAGTTTCTAAGATCGTCACAATCAATACAATAAGAAGAATGAAACTGCAATTACAAACAATGGCTTAACAGAGAAAATAATAATGTAAAAATAATAAAATGAAATAGATACAGAGCATTTTTCAATTATGATTATGGAAATAAAGGAGAAAAATATTTTAATTCTGGATTAAATTTACTATTAAGAATTGTAGTGTTATTTATTGGTTGTAATAGACTATTTGTGATTTGATTACGATAAGATAAACTACCCAACCTTTATGAATGAACATTCCTCTTTGCTCATAGGTCTAACTGAAACGTAACCCATGAAAACATATCCACCTGCCCCAATATTCTTAGCTAATAGTATCATATATGTCATTGTTATAGCCAATTCATATACATAAAATCCTATATGACAATCACCATAATCAATGATTGCTTTTACTTCATATTGTCCTTTATCAGTTTTATCGACTATAATATTTTGTTCATTAAAATCTCCATGTATCAGTCCCCTTTGAAAGTTTTTTGAGCGAAGCAATAACTTTTCTTTGAATTCATGCACTATTGTTGTTATTAATTGCTGTTTGTCGGAATCATTTACTGCAGACAAAAAATGTAATATTTCTGGTACTGATTCCAGCATCCAAAGCGATTTGTAATTGTCGTATGCCGGATGTTGGAAACTCTGAAAACAAAAAGCTCATTGTGAAATCCGACTATGAATAAATCCACTTCTTAGAATTATCGAAATCGAAAGAGTCTGTAGAGGTTAACTATTAGCCGGTACAGGATTTTGTGTGTGCTCTTAATACTATAAGTCGAGTATAACTCTAAGCTATGATGGAAAAACTTGTTGTAAAAAATTACTGAACGTAACCCAGCAATTAAGTTGGCAAGGATGATTATTATGCCAAAAAAAAAATGGTTACTTTCAGATTCAAGTCATTTTGTGTAGTTTTACTTCTAATATAATAAAAGTATAGAAGAACCTGTATAAATGTCTTTTATTTATATTATAGAAGAAACGAATATTACAACAGGTTATGGGCCCAGGCCAGATTTAATAAGTTTCAGTGAATTTCAAAGTAAAGTATAAAAGCTAACCTTAAAAAATAAGGCGTGCCAGCTTGGCTTGTAAAGCAAATTAAAAGCAGAAATGGAATCTGAAAGTGTAAAGTTTACTTTCGCCAGATTAGACAACAACAATTATCAAAATTGGAAATTTAGAATTAAAATGTTGCTTACACGAGAAGGAAATTGGTCTGTTGTAGAAGAGGCAATACCAAATGAACCATCTGTTGAATGGAAACGTAAAGATGAAAAAGCACAAGCTACAATTTCATTAAGTATCGAAGACAATCAGATAGCACACATTTATAAATGCAAGAATGCGAAAGAAATGTGGAATGAACTGCAAAAGGTACATGAAAGAAATAATTTAAGTAACAAGTTGTTTTTATTGAGGAAGCTGTATCAGTCTAGACTTGAAAATAAACCAATGCATGAATACATTAAAGAAATACTAGAATTAGTTGAAAGACTACGAGGAGTTGGTGAGACTATTAAGGATTTCCATGTAGCTGCATTATTGTTAGGTGGATTGCCAGAAAGTTATTCCACATTAGTAACAGCATTAGATGCTAGGCCAGATGATGAATTGACTCTTGAATATGTAAAGGGAAAACTAATGGATGAGTATAAAAGAAAAGAAGATACCAGTTCAACAGAGACGACATTAAACACAAATAAAAAGTTTTCGAAGGAGATGAAAGAAAAAATAGAATGTTATGAATGTTATTATTGTCATAGAAAAGGTCACTACAAAAAAGATTGTTTTTTCATGAAGAAAGACAGAAATAAGGGAAAGCAACATGCCAAAGTAACTGTTGAAGGTGATGAGTTGTCTGACTCAGTTTTTTGTTTCAATGTTTCCGGTAACAGTAAAAATAATCTAGAATGGTATATTGATTCAGGGGCTACAAGTCACATGTCAAATAATCCAGAATTATTTATTAAATTGGACTATTCAAAGTTAAATAAAATTATAGTTGCAAATGGACAGGAAATGCAAGTCAAAGGTAAAGGTGATATTTTAGTAAAAACAGAAATTTCAGGTAAATGCATAAGTTTAAAATTTAAAGATGTTTTATTTGTACCTGAGCTAAGCAATAATCTGTTAAAAAAATCTGTAAAAAAAAAAATTGTTACTTCTAATATAATAAAAGTATAGAAGAACCTGTATAAATTTCTTTTATTTATATTATAGAAGAAACGAATATTACAACAAAACTCACCAGGTCATTCAAGCAAACTGATTCGTATCAAAATAAACCGTCAACATTCAAGGTAGATCTAATAATTGAAGACAGGAAAACAGTCAAAACTTTGGTGTCACCTTTATAAGCTCAGTAGACATCTAAATATGACAAGGTTGCCAGAGGAGTGTGAATTTTCTCGACCAGAGCACATAATATGTTATTTTACTCCGATAGTTGAACGGCTAGTAGATAATAAAGTTAGTAATGGTGAGATAGAATTAGGAAATGGAAATAAAAACGAACAAACAGTATATACACCAAAATCTAAGGATAATGAAAATTTAAAGAGTAATGAAATTGTTTTAGCAGACAAAGAAAGATCATAAAACCTATTGTTAGACTTAGATACGAAGGAAATAGTTAGAATTTAAGTATCGATTAATTTTATAAAAAAATTTTTTAACCTAACCACCATGTAATTTATTCCTTAAAACGAGTTGACATTTTCGACTTAGTCTTTTATTCAGAACCAGTGTTGTAACCATCTAAACTCAGCTATCCAGTTAAAAAATGACATCTCGAATTAAGCTGGATTTAATCTGCGTAAATGTATGTCAAATGATCCAGATTTTCTATTATATACTTATAAACGATTTTCTTAAAACCATTTACAATGAAAGGGGAAAAGGAAATGAAAACTCTAGGTATTTTCTGGAGCCTCACAGAGGACACTTTGAGCTACTCATTCCAGGTTTGTAAAACACAGTTACTTGTTACAAAGCGTTCATGATAAATCCAATCATAGTTAAGGCTAAGATTTTCTTACAAAGTATATCAAATTGAAGTGGTTGATTCCTTCAAGATACCTAGATAAATACTATCTTCCAAGTTTTCCAAATAACATTCAGTTGCACAATTTTTTGTTGCAACTCGTAAACTGCTTATGGAGCTACTGTCTATTCCACGTTATCTAATATACAAGGCCAGATACAGTCTAATATAATTTCTGCAAAGAGTAGGTTAGCTCCACTCAAATCCTCTTTAACGGTAGAATTGTGTGGTGCTTACCTCCTCCCACAACTAACGCATAAAGTTCGTACTTACTGGACGGATTCAACCATCGTTTTGGCCTGACTGGAAAAGGAGCCAAGTGAATGGAAGGTATTCATGAGTTATCGTGTATGGATATACAGCGACTAACCTAAAACGCTCAGTGGAGGCATGTGCGAACCGATCTAACGATATATTGATCCCTTATTTCAAAAAATTCGTGAACTTTGGTAGCATGGTACTTCAATAAAGTGGAGAAAATTGGCTCATTACAATCACCACAAATATAGATAGCTATATAAATATAGAATATAGAATAGCTATATTTTTGATTTATTTTCTAGCTATAGTAAGCTAATCATAATAATCGCCAATCTTCTAAGATTTTAGAAATGCTCAAGAGCTGCATCGAGAATTGGAGTTATCGAAGTATCCTACTTTATAAGAGTTGTACAAAGCTGAGGTTGCTTTGTGTTCTTTAGTTCAGCATGAATGTTTTGAGTGTGGAATACATTATTTAAAAGTTGGAAAAAGCGTTTTTATATCTAGTAGGAATTTTAGATTAACTCCAATGTCAAATTAAATTTGTTTAATTTAACAACTGAGCTTTAATTGGAAATATCCCATTATCTCAGAACATCCACCACCATATTTAAAAGACAGTATAATTTCAAATATGTTTCGAACTCGTTCCCAGCATTGAGCCGGTCCAGTTCCCAGCATGGAGCCGGTCCTGTCCAGCTATAATGGAATTCTAGAATTTGGAGAAGTTCATTGAAAATTGAAAAGGTCTTGGAATTCATTTATTTTTGTTTGTTCACTTATTAGAATTCTAGAAAAGTCGTTTGTGCTGTATATATCGAGCATGTTTAGAGCAGTTAGTTTAGTTTATAAAGAATAGTTATAGTGAACGGAACTAAATAGGAAAGTAACTAAAGAATTTAAATAAATTATATAGATAGCTGGAAAGTCTAGTGTTTAAATAAATTGAGTGAAAGACAGAGTTTATAAATTCACCCCACCGATAGAAATACTGTATAAAGAAATAAGAGAAACATTACGAAATTTACAATTTACGCTTTCCCGGATAAGAGACAAATTCTGGATTCTCAACGGTACGAAGTTAGATATGTACTTAGAAAGTGATTACATGTGTAGATTTCATAACTAGTTTGATAGCTGAAGCATTGCTAGTCATAAAGATCAAGAAATTAAGAAATTATCTCAACAGATTTTGTGTACTCTTTGGTTCATGACTGTGCAGATAATTATCGGGTTTACTTCAACGAGAATAAAGTAATATGGCATTTTATACTCCCTCTCTCGCTTCCCCCCCTTTGGTGGTTTTTGGGAGCCGCAGTGAATTCATGCGTGTCCTAGGGAATACAAATCTCGATTTTGAAAGTTTCTGCACCATTCTCACACAGGTAGAGGCAATCCTCAGCTCACGACCATTTATCCGATTCTAACCGATGACCCTATGGATCTTCGAGCACTGACATTTCTTGATTAGCCGAAGTTTAGTTGCATGTCCTTAGTAATTCTATTGCAAATCGTCTACACTATATTTAACAGCTCTTGCTTGCTTGAAGCTCCGATTATCTACACTCCTTGCAAAGATCTAAGTAGTCCTATCAATTCTTGGTGTAGTTCAATATGGTATGGGTCCATTTTATATTCGTGAAGAATTGAAGGATATTCACAGTCGTTGCAATAGTTTTTGCCTTTCGACTTTTTTATATACGACCAATACAGTACGAACAAAGCGATTCATCAATATTTCCAGCACTCATGTATTTGGTTAACTCTGCTCATATTTTTTAGACGCAAGTACACATTTTTTCCAACTTCCTCTAAATAGTGAAGTTAAACGTTTATGATTACGATATTTCGCCAAATCATTAATTAGAGTTTAAGGGATATACTAAATGCAAAAAAAAGGATGAGATATAGGCAGAACCAATTGAAAAGGAAAATTATAACTTCTCGTTTTGTATAATGTTCAAAAATTATGGACGATGATTTTTGTCACAGTTAGTTTGAGAACTAAAATTTATTCCAAAAGTAGCACAGTTATACTGCTAAGCTCGTTATAAATTCAGCTAATAGGTTTAATATATAAAAACAGAAAATTAGCACAAATTGGCCAATAAATTCCAAAGCTCTTACCGCCATAGCATTATCCATGTTTGCGGCAGATCTACCAATCTCGTAAAATAGGTTATTATTCCATGAGATTTCAGCTAACACAATACCTTCCATGAATTTCAAAGCTCTCACTATGTGACTGCCACTCTTCAATTGGCATTTCTCATAATACTGACCGCTTTTTGTTTTAATTGGCATTGGGCATGGGATTCCATTTTTCTCTGAAAGTTTGGAAATATGATAACTGTAACTACGCTTAGAAATTTTGGACACTTTCTCAAATAAGTTTCCACAATTTTTGTTATAATTTTATCTCGTTGTAAAGTTGTTTTCGTTGGAATTTAAATCAACTTGGATTATCATTCATGTATCAGATTGAAGTTATAATTACATATCAAGTTGAATTATCATACTCTATACAACTTTGTTACTTCATATGTTCACCATCGAGAACACTGTGAACACTAAACTGATCAATGTTAATTTTGCGTCAACTGATAAGCTAACCGCCTGGACCTTGTATGGGTGACCAATGTTTAGGGTTCGTCTTAGAGGATTTTATAGGAAATGTTATTACTATTGACACTGCTAACACTAGAACAGAGCGTGGCGGTTCCAGTTTTTTGGTAATCTATAGTCACGTTCTTGCTTCGAACATTTTTCGAAATTTTTTATATGTGTAATTCGAGCAAGGAATTTCTTGTTGTGAGTGGGTGTGATAGATGAAGTGAGAGAAATCGTTCCGCGAAAGTTTTTTTTATCATGATATCACGAAGTGATAGTGATCACTTTTCAACCATTTCTGTATGGGTTGTACGCCGTACAGATGGGTTAGGAAGGAATCTAAAGCCGATAAGACCAGATTACGTGAATGCCATCAACATATCATAGCTAACAGCTTGGTCGTAGAGGGAGGATGGGAGGATTTCAGAATGGTTGTCGATACCTCTTCATATCGTCATAAGATGATTAACCTTTTTAAAACTATCAATTATGGAATTGTTTCCGTTGGCCCCATCACATATCTATAGAATACAACAAAAACTCACAGGAACAGATACAAACTTCCCAAATTTCTCGTATCAACGATATTCCGATAATCCACTAGGACCCTTTGTCAGTGCCCTATGTAAGTCCCGGCCAAATATTTTGCTGAAATTCTCAAACCAATTGCTGAACAATCTTAATTCTAAGTCAAAATCTCTCGTCATTTAATTGATTCCATTGAACATTCCTATCGGCGAAATTTCAGACACTTAACACCATATTGCCGAGCATCATCTTCAGCTTTCGTTAGAAATCAGTTTTCTGAAACAAACACAAACACAAATTTTCAACCCCAACCCATTCATCATCCTTCATTTATTTATAAATGTATAGGAATGAGAAAATTTGTAGGATCCTCAAATTCCAAGGCATTTGTAAATTTTTTTCCAATCACAACAGAAGTTGTCCTACCCAATCAAATCTGTCAAAGATAAAATTCCTTATGAACACCATTGAGTATATAGAATTCCTACACAGGCCAAACAAATCTACACATTTCCGTTAGGGCAAAGGAACACTTAGTCTGTTAAATATTCACTCCACCCTAGCCCAATATGTGTCCGGTATAACGTGACAGGGGGAGTTTGAATACTTGTTACAATTAGTCCCAGAGGTATGTCAGGTTTGTGTAGTTTTGGTATACCATACGTTTTAGAGGGTATGGCATTATGAATGTATGTATGTATCTATTCTCAACTACACTAAATAATTTCTATTGTAAGATGTTATATCTTTAAATAAGTAGCAATATTCAATTAAATTATTCATAGCTACATTGAAATGTATAATATAGAATTATATTTTACTTGAATTTATTGGGTCTTTATAATTGATAACTGTTTTGTTGTTATATATGTGAACTATTACTAAGAATCCTTTTATTCTCGTATGCAACTCTATTTCGATAATTTTTGAATTTTTATAATTGAATGTGTGATTTTTTTGATATTTCATAGTTGGTAATGTATTATATCGTATTGATGGCCCTTCTATCTATTTTCCAAATGAGATATGTCTGTCCTATGTAAACATCGTCATAAACATTGCAAGCTACTTGTACTCTTTTGTTTTGGGGTGTTTTAAATTTTAATTCAGTGATATATTTTGATAATGTACTATATCCGTCATTATTTGTCTCAATATTTATTGAAATAAATGAAAAAAAATTTGGAATATCTTTCAAAAAATTGCCGAATAAAAAAAAAGATGCGAAAAAGATAAACTTCCTTCTTTTTTGAATTTAGTATTACTCAGAACTCTAATAAGAAAAATTAGAAAAAGAATTGAAATATATATCAATTAAAATATGTTGACTAATTCCAAATAACAAAAATTTTAAGAAAAATGTGGAGGAGATCAGAATAACTTTTTACAAATATGCAAAAGCAGAAATAACAAAGAAATTCTTAATCTTATAATGGAAAAATGAGCGATTGACAGACAAAAAATAAAATCAAAATTGATCGAAAATTTAACTGATACTTAAATACCAAAAAAGTGTATAAAGTTAAACTTTAGATTTCAATTTTGCACAAAATATTTCTAGTGGCAGAGAAAAACCTGTAACAAATATCTTTTGCAATAAATACAGCGCCAATCATCTAAATACTTTTCTTGAATAAGTTATTTATCATTTTTTCCGGATAATTATTTTCTTTCAATGCAGTTTTTGCTTTTTGAATAGCTAAGCATCTATATTCTGGATCTAAATCTAAATTCAGAATTCAGACATAGATCTGTCCAACAAGTTTAAATATATCGAGGACCGAGTTGGTTTCGTATACCATTCTGTTCTTATGTTATTGTTAATTTTATATAATGTGATGTAAAGAAAATTGATTTCATTATTTTGCTCAACCTCGATTGCAAATTGAAGTTTTTTATGATAAGAATTGAATTTTTTATTTATGTTTTCAATTTGATTCTTTGGCACAGCAGTAATGCAATCATCTACATATCGAAAAAAGAATGGAATATTTATATCAAGTTTGCTTAGGACAGTTTCCTCCATTATCAATTATGCTATAACACTTGAAATGGAAGCCCACAAGTATAGAGTATGCTGTAGTGAAGCTCTATAACTTTTATGAATTCGTTTTGAGGTTTATGTCTTGTATTTTTTAATTTTGATCCATTTTTTCATGAATATATCTTTTACAATTGCAATAGGAATATTTTTATAAAGAATCTACATCTTCGAAATGAATTCGAGTCAAAAATTTTTATATCTCCAAATACACGGAAAAGAGAATTTTTTGAAATGGTTCACATTCATAAAAACGAGAAAGCTATTAATGATAAAAAAGACCGAAATAATTCAAGTGAAATTGATAACTGTGATTTGATTTTCTGAGTACTGGTTATATGTTAATTTTCCTACCGGACACGATCTCAGTTTAACTGGTCCTGTTTATTTCGTTGAATCCTGAGGCTTTGTTCATTTCATGAACGAGTCGGTTCTGTTCCACTGCATATATTATATTGCCCCGCTACCACTACAGTGAGTGTGAGAGGGAATTCTACATTTGCAGAAGGCGCTCCAGGTGGTAGGTCCGTGCATCCACGCGGACTTCTTTTCATTATTATTTCATTCGTATATAATTATTATTTTTCCAAGTTTTAATTGATACTTACTGTTACATAAGATAGCATTAGATGGCTAGTGTATGGTCTCCTATATCAACTACACATGACCACTAGGTGGCAGCAGAACGGACGTCAAGTAGAAACGTCAGTGGTACTCCTGCGCTTATCGGAGATATTGTAAAACATTTATTTGTTTACTTAATAAAATAGTATTCAATAAGTTCTGACTATAATTTAACAAGTTATAAAACATGTAACACTTACCACGGTACATAAATGAAATTACAAGTGTGAGGTCGCTATTTTTATAAAATAGTTTAATTAAGTAAAATATTCTCATATCCACTTAGTTATCATACTCAATATGACAACTTTTTTAATCGAAAATTCAAAATTTATCCAAAAATCATATTGGTGGCTTATGTATCATTTACATCCGGTATATAGAATTCGTGATTATACATTCTTTGTTAAGTTCAAAGAACTTAATATTCAAAAGTACAAATGTTAACTTTTATAGTGATGTTAAATATCAATACTTACTCAAATGTACTAACAAGAGTGACTGTGCTTCAAATATTTCAGGATTATTCGAATCGATTGAATTAATGAATTTCATAATAAACTCATTCCCTTCTTCGTTTTTTATATGGAAATTTTTATCATCGTAACCATTTAATTCCTTAACTGAAATCACTTTTTCACCATACAATTGCCAAGCAATTTGTTTCACTTCATCTTCACTCAAATTGGCTTTAATTGGTATATGTTCCAAAACATGTACACGCGACTCCATTCTTATTTAAACTAACTTAAATGGAATAATTTTTGAGCATATTGTTAAGATTATTTATTATCTCAAGCTGTTCATACAGAGTGCGTATCTTACTCTTATATGATAATAACAAATAAGAATGAAAATTTGGCATATTACTACGATTTGGTTTGATTCTGATGTTCCCGAGATTAGATAGTGGTTGTGGAAATGATCAAATATCTTATAAAAGGTGGATCATTCCCTAAATGATGGGCTTGAATAGTTGGCAGGTTTCCTACTGACGCCTCAACTACCAACAGGAAATGAACTTCATGATTCCCTCAAGCACCGAAAATGGAATATGAATAATTAAAATAGTAGACTAAATAACGTTAGTAATAGTACTACGTAACTGTTAACTTGTTCTGGCGTAAGTTTTCCAAAACAACCTGAACATTTTCTGTGGTTACTTGACATCGGTTTACTAGTGCTTATGCAATTTTTCAAACTATTTCTGTTGTTTTACAATTGTACATTTCATTAATATTAAGTGAATTTGCTACACGCTATATATGTGTAGTATCTAAAAATAGAATTGTTTGTATTAAGATTGATGTCAAATATAGTCGAATGAAGATAATAAATGAAACTCGTTGATTTTACCACAAGAATTAACGTATGCCCAAAAAAAAACTGAATACCTATATTCATCTGTTCTATTGTTGTAGGTGAATTAATGATTTTGATTAAGGCAAGATTAAAATTTGACTAGTTGCCATATATCTAGTATTACAATAAATATTAAAGTAATTTTCAATTATTGAAATATGCAAACTTGCTACTAAGGTTGCGTATGAAAAGAAATGTATATTTCAAAGTTTCATTCAAAACAAAATTTCAATACAACAAAAGTAGTAGCTGAATTACTGCCAACATGTGCTACTCAGTGAAATACATTTTTTTGTTGTTGTTGACATTATCGTCATTGAACTATTTAACGTTTATTCTTATAATAGTAATCAAGAAAGAAAGGTAGTTGAATTATTCTTCTTGCGAAGGTACAGGACACGGGGATTGAGGATGAGGAGATGTCATCCAATGGAGGTCAGCGAATACGAACGGGACTAAGAACAAAGTACTCCTATCAGTTATTAACACAGACCACACCAGACACGCAACTCAATAATCTGGAAGTGGCAGACGAGAGAAACAGTTGTTGTTCTTCTCTCTCATCGCGATATAAAACGTACCTAGGTGGCGCTCTTGGCCGACGAATAGCGGGATTTTTAATTTTGAATTAAAATTTAATTTAAAATGTTTTTAAACATGTAGAAAAATAATTGAAATAAAAATTGAGCTTTGTCAAATTGTATTTGCATAAGTACAACAAAGATTCACAATAATAATAATGCTATGCCTTTTCCCTTTTTGTTTGCAAACTTTTTGTAATTTTCTTATGCAACCCTGCTTCCTCTTCCTTCCTCTTCACAATAACCATCAACTTTTGCTTTCTTGGTGTTATCTGTGTTGAACACAAGCCTTCAACGTCCTTAAAAAGAGTCCTTCTACATCTAACTGTACTTGAAATTGGTGTGACAGCCCGTTGGGATGGTGACTGCGAGGAATTTGTTTTCTCATGTTCAGTAACTTCACTGTTTGCATTACTTAATGATTTGGTATCCAAAAGAGTCTAAGAAATTGAATTTCAATTAACACCTAAGTTATGTTTTATTGCATAAAGCAAGATAAAAGCAAATCATCTAGAATAATATGTAAAATTCAGTACCTGTGGTTCTGGCTTTATTATATATTGGGATATAATGTTTACTTTTTTATTTGCTATCTGGTCCAGTCCTTAAAATTATTATTTTCATTGTAAAATACAAACCTAATTAATATTAGAATACAACCTTCATAACATGGTCCTTCTGGACTTCCAGAATTGTGGGCACTGCATCAGCTTTCAAACGTAAAACTGAGGTACACGGCACAAATCTATCTTTTGTGAAATGCTCATTGCAGATTCTAACATGGCCACATAGTGGTCTATATTTCATTCCCATAGCTTCCTGCCATATTTGCGACCTGTAACACACATGTAATTATTGTACATTGTAAAATAGCAACCTGTTTTTTAGTTTCATCTGGTACAGCTCGATTTTAATCTTTGCATTAAGGAAACCTCAGTAATAAAAAACCAAACATTCATCTAACATGCATAAACGTATGGGTACTTACACAACAAGATAATAAATTTTCTGTTTACCTGTCTGCGCTACGGGGAAAGCAAAATAAATGCTTTACGTCGTCTTCAGAATTACCGCACACAATACAAAATCTCATTTTCCGGTGAATGATGATTATTGAAACCACACAAACCCACAAATAGAATCCAAGTGCATGTAGCGTGATGAACAAAACAGAACGGCGGTAGTGACATCTGTGTGCAAATAATGTAACTTTCGAAAGATTTCTGTAAATACAAAAGCGCCTCTACAAACGTTTTGTAGTAAGTGTGATAAAGACAGATAAATACGATTTGTAATGTACTGAACAATGATGAAAAAAACTGCCTTCTTTTTGGATCTACTTTCCCGTCTGGTGTGGTCTGTGGTTATTAAGGTGCTCCAGTAGGCTGGTACTGAACAAAATGATACCATTAAAACACACTGAAGATTTCTCGTTTTGTAAACCTCTTGATATTTAGTCCATAACTCTTTGAAAGTTTGAGGGTGTCCTTCTCAAATACATAGGCATGGGCAAGTCCAAGCTTATCTATTAACATTGTAATGTCTGGTAATGGATAACGATTTTCATTTGTGATTGCATTTAATTTCCTAAAGTCCAAATGGTCCAAATCCAAATGTCCATCCAAATGTTGGTGGACCATGGAGAATTGGAGAGTCTAATAATATTTTGGCTTAACATTTTTTTAATTGGTTATTGGATTTCTACTCTGGGAATTTTAATGTTATGTTCTAAAAAAATAACTAATGAAGAATATCTAGAAAACAATCGCGTTAATACCAACTTCTTAGTATTTATTGAAAATAGAAATAATGGAAATAATTTATTAGTTATTTTTGATCATCAAAATAATAGGAAAACTCATTAGTAATATCGAACTAGCAACACCGAGAAAAAAAGTTCTAAAGAAATCCAAAGGAACTATTTTAAAGCCAGCCTTACTTAAACTTAAATGACTAAATCGATGAATGATGTTATCCTATATAGGAGTAACAATCAAGGTATATAAAACAATAATCAAAATTTATTTTCCAACAATTCTGGATTATAGTTTTAAGGGTTTAAAAGGTGACGGGACATTCACATTATTTACATCAACTCTTTATTAATGGAAATTATTTGTAAACATTGGTGATGACGATTTACATTATGTTCCTTTTCCAGTTCATCATATGTCAATAGACGTTTACAAAAAGAATTATAAATCATCTTTCAATGTGTATGCAAATGCTGGATCTAATGGTCTTCTCTTTATCCAATTCCTTATGTTCTCTACAGCTAATACGTGTTTTTTGACTTGTTGAAGATTTGGATAATCTTGCAAAAAGTCTTTTCCCAATATATTTCTGATATCTTGGTAATAAGTTGTGAAACATAGGTCAGGCCAAGTTAACTGAAACAATATTACACAATTAATTATCAGAAAGGGTGGAATTTAAATCTTATGTTAAATGTAAAAATAATGATTGTGGAAGAAAATTGACTAAAGAAAGTTCTGGGACGTTCCAAAAATTATGAGGAATGCTTATAATCATAATTTCACACAGGGTATCTCTCCTCCATAGATATCTAAAAATTGTGAAATACCCAAATAAAACTCTTGCCCTTTATGTAATTGTCGGATTTAAAAGCTGACAACAAATACGCTGTTATTATTCTATTATTCTAGAATTGCAGAATGCAATTATCTTATTGCTGTCTTAGTAGAAAGTGAGTATTTTTTGAAAAATCACTGAAATTTTAATTTTTAGTGATAAAATTGTAATTAAACATGAGTTCTCGTTCTTAGAGATGCAGTCAGTTTTTTTTTTTAGAAAATCAATCGTAGACAATCCATAAGTGACGAAAAAGTTCGCCACCAGACTAGGTACAGTGAAATGTGGAAAAAAGGAGCAGGTGTGTTGGAATATCGATCGAGTCAGACACCTTTAATTATTACTTTTAGCAATATAATATAAAACGTCTGCTTTTGACGACATATATAACTTAAAATGATCATTGTTTTCATGAAAAAACTGGTTTAAATAACCTTTACGTATCTGTGATGTCTATAATAAATTCTGAAGAAAAAACTAAAAAAAATTGAGCCACACAACATTTCTTTTTTGGCAAACATATTTCATTCTCAAAAACAACCAAATTCATAAAAGATAACAAAATTCATAATTTTATTCAACGACAATTTATTCTCTCATTTATTGTATATTTGATCAAAATTTTATAACAACTTCTCCAAACCTAGTTTTTTATGTCTTCCTATGTGAAAACAACATTTGCTATTTAATTGAGTGCGGTTATCGTCGAAAAAAACTTAGTTAATGCGGAAAATACTTTATCCAAAGAGAACGTACAAAAGTTTTCTTTGTTGTTTTTTCTTACTTGACAACGAACTGGACGTTTCAAAACTCAAACTTTCAAAACAAAAAGTTACTAATAAACATCGGTATTGTAGATTATCTGAGATATCTACTAGTATGCAACCATTAATACATGTTATAATATTCTGCTTTTATTAGAGGCATAGAGAATAAAATTGTTCTGTACCATACTAACGTCCTCCTGTGAAGGACAACACAAAAGTTAAGGAAAACATAGGCACCTCTTAGCAGTAAGTCCACTCGAGAATGGCAAATCCCCTAAATTTCTGTACTGCCCAATCAATAGCCAAAGCTTCGCGTTCTGTGGCGCTGTAGTTTTATTCTACAGACGTCAAAAATCAAACAAAATGTGAATCAGCTTGCCTGAGAATCGGAGCGGTACCTATTTTCATCTTGCATTCTTCTTTCTCACTGAGGATAAACGTTTTGATATTTGAGCAAACTTGTCTATGAATCGGCGGAACCAAGAACAGGTTTTGCGGAAAGGAAAGCAGTTCCTTAACATTTTTGGGAGACGGCCTATTTAGTATGGAATTATCAGAGTGTATAATTATCAACTTTATCTGGAGAAAACGTACAACATTTTTTTTATTATTTTTTCTGTCACTCGATAACGAACTGAACAAAACTCATATACATACACCCTCATCCCATTCAGCACTCGGAAGGTGCTGCCTTTGGCATTGGGTTATCCCTCTTATTAATTAGACATAAACCACATTCACAACAAACGAAACGAACTTTTTTCTGAAATTTGTTGGAGTTGAATATTCACGCCAACCAAAATACTCGTCAAGAAAAATCAAATGAGCCCAAACTCGATGGTGTTAATTGTGCGCTCATTTTATGGTGAACATGAATGAGGTATCGGCTGAAAAGAGTTACGTTATTGAAGAAACTACCACTAACTAAATACAAGGAATGACTTATGGCAGAGGCGGATACAAGTCTGGCAGTGAAGCCATTAAAAGAAAAAGAGAGGAGGATAGCCTAGACCTAGAGAACATTTTCAAAAGTAGAAATAGAATTAGCAGAGCACCAATAATGAACAAAGAGAAAACAAAAGAAGTGAAAGTGGATGAAGTTAAAGACATGTTTGGTAGATTCAAAGGGAGAAATAAAGCAAATAAAGAAGAGCCAAAAAGAACGACAAAAAATGAGAAAAATTAATTAATGAAAACGACGAACTTAAAAAAGAACTGAAACATATTGACAACTGAGAATTTTGATACCTACTGGAGTTGAAAAACTAGAGAAAGGAAAGAAAATAAATAACCTAATAATTGTGGGATATAAACTACAAGCCAAAAATAATAAGAAACGTAAAGACAGCTAAAATAAATTGTAGTAAAAGAGAGAGTCATTGGAAACACAACATAGCTGGGGTATGAGAAATAGATAATAATTGAAGTATCCTGGTAATAAGACGAGGCCAAACAGGAGATAAAAGATGGCCCCCATATCCACTTGCTAAGGAGAAGAACTACTTTTACTACCGAATCTGGACTAGGGTAATTCAAAGTCATGCCTTTTGAGCTTTGTAACGCGCCTGCGTATACCTTAAGAATTTAGAGAGACGTTTTCAAGTGACTTTAATATGCCCAGTTCATGCTAAACCCAAAAAAAGTGCCAGCTATTCCAAAGCCAAATCTAATGTTGGAAACGCTTCCGAAAGGATTGCTTTTAGATATTGCTGGACCATTTCCGACTACATAAATTATATCAACTTATTGATTATTTGAAATTGTTTATTTCTCGCCCTAATGAACCCTATTACTCACATTTATGAGCGATTTCTGTGAAATTTTGCAGTGTGAAGAAAATGATGATGGAAAATACAAACCAAGTTGCAGCATTATGATACTCACCCTGTTTAGTGCGATGAAACCTCCATTTTTTTTTGCACGTTCTTCTAGACTTGGCAAAAATAGAGACAACGTTGATTGCATTTTAATCTCAAAATTTCTTTTTTTATGTTCGTCGCGTTCAAAAAAAAATTCCAAGGCACCTAGAAGGAAGATTCAGTACTTTATATTCAATGAACAAAATTGGAAATAACTATATCGTTATATAGACGAGGAAACAACGTTTGACTCAATTCATATGTCGTTGCATTTCATCTAGATGTGTAAAAGTGAGATAGAAGATACTTTTCACTTATAAGAAAGATGCAGTGACCTATTACATTTAAAAATAATCAAATGAGAATTATTTTTCAATATACTCACTATTATAGATGTCTCCAATAATTTCAGCAGTAGAATCAATTTCATAATTTTCTTCATGATCTTTTCCTGCAAGATCCACAAGGTTCGCTAAGAATCTAGTAAGTGGTACGGTTTGTGTTAGTTTTTTGCCATCAATTTCCAAAACGGGTACTTGTTCAAAGGGCATATCTATAATTTCAAATGTTGCGTACAAATATTCATCTTGTATTAGAAAATACCTATGTAATCATATATTTTTCATATCTACAATATTCTTTCTTGGTGATAAATGAATGTTAATTTTGATTGGGTAATTATGTGTTACGTGTGAAAATAGTATTTATTTTACACCTACGAGGCTTCCCTGAAAAGGTTCCGACAAAACAAACAGGATGTACATCTTTCCTATAATCATTCCTATTTTCAAATATTCTGCTTTTTAACCCATAAATTTTTTCGAGTGAAGCTTGAACTTCTTATCCCTGCCAAATTAATGGCTGCCGTACCTTTCCCCTAAATAGGTTTTTACGTATGTGATAAACAAATGAAGGAAACAGAAAAAATTCGCTGGTGAACTACTCTCCTGTGATTATTTTATTTTTTCAAAGATAGTTGATGAACACAATATAATTAACTCACTCTTTTTATGTTTGGGCCATTCAACTAACTTCTCAAATCTCACATCTTCGAATGGATATCCTCCGTAACTTAAAAGCATGCGTATTGGCTCAGCTTTACCAGGAACATCAAAATAATATACTTTGTAGGATGAATTCATTTTTCTTTCCAAATAGAAGTTGGTATAATATAATGAGATTTCTTCATCAAAATAATTTGTTACGTTGTTAATGTAGAGAAATGATAAATAACTACTAACTAACTTGGGACATATAAACTAATTGATTTAGAGATAAAAACAGGTCTGCTTGATAACGTGGTATCCGGTATAAAACCAGATAACTTTTTTCATTGCGAAAGTAAATTACATTTCTCGAAAATTGAAGTTTTAAAATCAACATTACAAGTAGGTATATAATGAAATCGTTGAATAATTTTCTTGTTAAGTTATTCCTCTTAATAATAATAATACCTGCCGTTGTTAATTATATGAATACAGGGTTTCTTCAGAATTAGGTTTAATTTCATTACTCATTTCGCTATTAGTATTAGAATATTAGTAAATGAAGTAATATATTCAATTGAATTATTGATTCCTTCATTTCTTAGACAAATTATGTTGATGATGAGTCTCAGTATACATTTTTGCAGTAGATGTGGAGCTGATTGTACTGGAATTCTTGTTTTTAAATTCTACGTTGATCTATGTTATAATAGAAATAGGAGTTATTTTAAGTTAATGCTTTCTTATAGAGATGGCGCTTGATTTGTAGAAATAGCAGTTTAATGTTCTATGTACATAGTTTTTGTTTTTGTAGTTGATTATTATTGAGAAAAAGTAAGGTTAAGTGTATATATGGTTTTACCGGGTTTTTAGCACATGGTTGGTTTTGTAAGATATAAGTGATAGATGATGTATATATATATGAAGATGTAAATAAAATGTATATAAAGACCTAGATTGATTTTAATCAACACTGCTGTGTAACAAATAACAACAATCTATACTTATATTTAAAGGTAATAGACGGTTTTTCATTAGTCGTTTAATAATCTTCGATAGGATTGGTAATAATGCGATAGAACGATAGTTACTAGTGCTATTTTTCTCACCACCCTTCTTTTTAGACAGCTAGGGAAAAGCCTGTTTTCAAAGGATTAGTTCATTAGATTAGAGATCATGAAACTTTAATGATAACTTCTGGAAAATTCAAAAATAACTTGTGGAAGAAAGTCTTTTTTTGAATACTGAGTATACTGGTTTACACTAGCTTTTATCTATCTACAGGTCTGAGGAAGAAACTGTCACTGATTCTTTTAGAAGG
The DNA here is from genome assembly GCF_026250575.1 of Diorhabda carinulata. Classification (NCBI taxonomy): domain Eukaryota; kingdom Metazoa; phylum Arthropoda; class Insecta; order Coleoptera; family Chrysomelidae; genus Diorhabda; species Diorhabda carinulata. Next base: position 67,198,470 of record NC_079472.1, read on the forward strand.
ACCTAGGAAAGAAAGAGCAACACGATTTGGAGATATTTTAGAACTAATATTCTTTACGAGGTGAATAGTCTTTATTGAATGGGTTTGTTTCTCAAATAACTGATAACAGACCAAGTTTCTTTCGAGAAATTTTAGGTCTCTAGATTGTTGTAACAGTTTTGATAGTTTTTCGATACAACAATTATCTATAATTATTGATATAATTGAGGATATGAGGATTGTCTGAACTTTTTAATATACAAGAGTGATCTCATATACTTGGATGAAGTGCGTGTTCCTTTCGTTGTCCTTGACAGTGAAGATTAGTTTGACGAGGGCGAAGAGGAAATGTTGTATTTTAGCCCCTGATAATTTTATCGAAAAAGTCTGAAAATTTAGTATCTATGTCGTTTGAAAAATTAATCCAATCATTAGCTGAACATAAGTTACCTATGAAATTTGGTGAAGTTTTTTTTAGAGAAAATCCTCATCAACCGAGTGTGAAAATCCTGCAAAAACAGTTTCATAGTCAGAGAGACCTGAATTATATAATCTAGAATAGAAGAATTTGTTTTAGTAATTCGAGTTGGTGACTCTACGTGCTTATTTAGCTGGAATGACTCAAAAATATTTACTAGAGACCTCCGAATGGCTTTATCATTAGTAAAGTCAATGTTAAAAGCATCGCATATAACTTTTCTGCTCTTAATAAGCAGAACACCGAGTTAATTTAGAAGATTCTCGAAACAAGAAGGAGGAGGCTCAAATGCAATTACTTTTAGTTCTAGGAATAAAAGTGTTGCTAAGCGTAGAGCAAATTTTTGTACGGTAAGGGAATTGATGGTTTTTGCACGTGAAAATAATACAAAATTGTCAACAATTTTTGATGGTTGGAGAAATAAATTTTTTTCACAAAATTTTTTGGAAACTCACCTGTGATTGTCCAATATACACTGTGATTTATTTGATTTAGAATATTTATTTTGACATAAGATCTGAAAAGCACCCTAATTTTCGATCGCAAATTCTCCTCTCAAAATATCAACTTTTTTTAAAAAGTCATTGAGGCTATGGCCGTGATAAACAGAAAAGGCAAAAATATCAAAAAAAATTCGCATCTGAAAATTTTGTTCAATCATTGTGTACAATTTTTAAATATTTATTGAAATTTTAGACTCCAATTATTTATGTTTTTCAATGTAACATGAAATTTCACGTGTTTCGTGTAAATAATATTCTTTCACACAAACGGAAAGTAGATATTTCAACGAAGAAAAATTTCACCGACTTTTTAAGAAAAACTAATATTCTGACGCGAGAATTTTCGTTCGAAAATTACAATACTTTTTCAATATTATGTCAAAATAACGGAAAAAAATGAATATTTCAAATCAAATGAATCACAGTAAATATAGGACATAAAACACACACACAAATTTTCGGAGACAAAAATTGTTTTTTGTAAAAGGTAAAACTAAGGAACCAAAAGCTTGATTTTTTATTTTACACATACATTTTAAGGTTATAAGTTGTAGATCTTTTCATCCTGGTGATATCCCTAGACGAAGACGGAAGAATAATCAAGTTAGTGGGAAAAGATGGTAAAGTTCCTTTGCAAAAGTCTCTAATCAGGATTACATCCATCCCATGGTCTAATTAGGTCATCTTCCCTCGATCGTGTGAGTGTTTTATTCAATTCTTTAGGTTTTGGTTTGTTTAATCAATTTCCCTGCCCCCCAATATGTACGAATTCTACTAATTCTTACCATAGTTTCTCGTGTCGTGTGTCATCTGTCTATTGATTTATCAATAAAAATGATGAAATTCTAGGTCGCATCATAGATAGTCTTTTGATATTTGTAATAATTTTTAGTTGATAATATTGTAAATGACCATTTCGCGATTTTCTAAATTCATCGATTCAAGGAAATACAAAAAAAAGTTTATAAGGACATTTATCTATTTGAATATATGGGTAACAAAATCAGAAATCAAAAATATTTAAAGAGACGTCGTCTCCGATGCGATGTTTACCAGTAATTATTAATTTGAGTTTGAAATAGGTAATATAGATAATAAATATTTTTCTTTCTAATATGTCTTCATTGAAAAACATCACAATTCATCTCTCAAATCATAAACAAACCATGGCCTCGTCGCACTTATTCTTGGTCTCTTCTTGATATAATTCTTTATACTTGGTATTTTCATAACATTTTCTTTCACTTTCAGAAGATTTGGATAACTAGCAAAAATATCCTTTCCATTAAGCAAACTTCTTATATTTTCATATGCAGTAATGAAAACAAAATCCGCCCAGGAAACCTAAAACTTTTTTCAATTAAAATCAATAAAATCAATTTGATACGTAATTATATTACTTAATAAGACCTTGGGATACTGTACATTATTTAGATAAATGTTATAAACCAAAATATAGAGAGTGTCTCATAAATAATTTCGTTTTCCAATGTTCATTTTGTTCCTAAATGAACATACAATACAAAAAGGAAATCATTCGAAGTAAACCCCATCGTATTCTATGGCTTCAGGCCAAGGTTTAGCAAACTCTTCCGTGATAAAACCATTTCTTAGGCTGCATATTCAACGTCTCCTTTGGATTCCGATTTTTTAATTCAGAATTTCGCCGTGTATCTGAATATACAGTAATCTGACGTGCAAGATCCAGACTAAATGCTAGAAGCGATAGGAGTTCAATACAACCAAGTTTCTCGATCTTATTCCACTAAACGCAGTATCTGGTGAAGTATTGTCTTATTGCAACAGAACCCGCTTTCAGTTAAGAAATCCTGAATATTTCTCTAATAAAACCTTCTACATTCGCATCAGCTGTCCACTATATACCTCCGCTTTGATTTCCAAATCTTCATAATTACACTAGACACACAACAGACCGCTCCGATCGACTTCTCTTTCCAACGGGCTCTAGTAATTTTCCTTTGTCTTTGCATGATTATTTCTTATTCAGGTTGTTTTGGGAAAGACATTTTTCATCGGCACACAACTCTACTATTCGACATTTGGTTTTCTATTTCTTCCCTTACATTGTCCCACATAGGTGGACCACCTGAGCAGACAACTCCGCTATTAAAACAATTAGATCAAAGTAGTGCTGTTCGCACATTAACTATGTCTTTTCTTACAATTTCAAATATTCTACTTGCTGCCACGCTGCTTCAATAATGAACCAACAATAATGATTTAAATGTTTATCATACTCCATATTTTTTATTATAAATAAAACGTACTGCATCGTCAACAAAGAAAGAATGATCAAAATAGAATGAAGCAATTGTATGTTTCATAGAATTAGAGACTAGCCTTAACAACTTACATGTTCAATTAACGCATAAGACTTTTCAAATATGATAACCTTAATTATCAACACCTCTACAATCACACGAAGCGTGTGAAATCCGTATTTTGTACTCACGTAACAATCTGAATGATGAAGAACCCAACAACAAGAATAATGAATTCAAATATCGGTCATTTTTAATAATAAGAAGCGCCTCGACCTGAGACCTCTAAAACGAAACGGATATTGGAGACTACAGAAAAGAAAATAGTTCGAAGAATAGCGGGAAGAACACTAATGGATAGAGAAAGGAGTGAAAACATAAGACGAATATGCGGGATAGATAATATCAATGACTGGGTACTGGATAGAAAGATAAAATGGAATGAACACATTGACCGCATGACGGAAGAACGAATTGTGAAAATATCAAGGGACAAATCATCAGCAGGACAAAGAAGCCTTGGAAGACCTAGGAAAAGATGGAGTGACAACCTCCCAGGTGACTGAGCAGAGGCAATGACATGAAGAAAAACAGGCAATGATGCCTATACACAGCGGGAAGAAGAAGAAGAAGCGCCTAGCTTCCCAAATAACAGTAAATGTGCACCTTGTTTTCTGAATTTAGTCAAATTTAGTCAAATTATTGAATTATTTTTTATTTCAATCAATGCAATGTCAATTCAAAACTAACCAAGGAATCTTTAAATAATTAATAGGCAATATATGCATAAACAGTTTCTCAAACTGAACTGAATGTTTGGAACGTGGCTATGTCTCATTCCCATAATACATTCGAAACATTTTTTATAGAATAAGCTCAAGATTATTTGATTCGTTCGATTTTCCATTTTTCCTTGAAAATGAGTGGAAATTTTTTTTCTTATAGTACCTATAGTACTCTATTTCTCTTATTTCTATTCAAGTTCAACTAATATTTCCTATCAGACTATAGGATGGCCGCTCATTACAGAGAGTAATCACGTGCATAGTGCGTGAGAGAGAAATTGTAAGCCTGAATCACACCATACACAACACTAAAAGGTATTTAGTGGCAAATTTGGATGGAATTTTAAATGCTTTTTTCAAACTAACATTTTAAATACTTTATTTTAATATCATATCATATAAATAATACTTTTATTTATCAATTGCATAGCATTCATACATTAAAATCTTCGTTCACTTAGTTAACTACTAAATGTTATACCTTGCTTTGATTTTTTAAAAAGTATAGATAAATATATATAATTATTATTTTAATCGTAATTTTGTTTTCCCTAACCTTAAATAGCTAGACGTTTTTTCAAATTTATGGTATGTTTTATTCAAATACGTATCAAAGGTTATAAAGTAAATTCATACAAAACGATATAAATAATAATAATAATAATCTTTATAAACAACATAAGGTCCTTTGCTGAATAAATTCTTTGTTTTCAAAAAAGGTGGTTGAGAAAGATATAAGGGCGGATGAATTTTTATTTTAATCTAAATTGGAATCTGATACCGACGAGGACGAATCAGCTCTTAAATTTATTATTAGAGGTTCCACTTGTTTTTCCATTAAATTATCAATGTCCCACATTTTCTATCGAAAAAAGCGGACATGTTGGATTGCCTTACTCCAATTGGTTTGGGTAACATTATTTAAAGCTTTAGTAAATAAAGTTTGGACATCACTAATTTTAAATGTTGTGTTTTTCCTTGCCACCTCACCCATATGAATTCAATTGGGTTGAATTCACAATGGTAAGGTGGCAATCGTAAAACAATTTTTATTTTTCTCTTTGGCCATCTCATCAACGACATATCTTTGGACTAATGGCCGATTCTCTTTAACCAATGCCAATAGTTCTGCCCGCACCATATTGTTTTCAAAATGAATATTTCGTTCCCTTAACCACAGTTGTATGTCCGCTTTTCTTGTGGAACTTTTAGGACACTGGTCTAATTTTCTGGAATGATAGGATGCATTGTCCTTTACAATGACTGATCCGTCCTCAAGTTTATTTAAAATTCCCTTAAACCGACCCTCGAACCTATCTGAGTTCATCTCCTCATGATAGTCACCCGTTTTCTTGGATTGAAACATATCTAGACCATTTTCGGAGCCAATATGTAAGATTATTAATCTTTGTCCTTTGCCCGTCGGGTTTTTTAAGCCCGTTGAAAGGCCACGGATAAATGCATCTCGTACACTTAAGACTGTAGTTTCAGTCCACACTTTGTTCACCGTGTGACTGGCATTTACCCAAGTCTCGTCAAGATAATATATTTTTCTTCCTTCCTCCTCGAATTTTTTAATATCCCTTAGAAATCTTCTTCTCCAATTAATTATTACTTTTTTTTTTCTTTCAAAACGCAGTTTAACATGCGCTATTATACAGTCACAATTCTTGCATGTTAGAAATGTAGTTTAATTTTTAATTTTAATCAAAGTAAATAAATAACATAATAAAACAAAAGCTTAAAATAATTATTAATATAAAATTTTTAGAATATAATAATAATGAATTAATGTAACGTTCAGCTGTGTGAACTTGACTTTCTCAGACATTGCTTCAGCCAATACGAATCGTTACAAAAGGTACCACTAGCATCCCATAAGCCGATCACGCGTTTTTATTGCTCTCACTACCGACCGGCCAGATTATATATAGGTTGCATTCTCAATCACGATACACATACACTAGTATGCTTATGCGCAGATACGCGCCATCTCTCTCGCACAGTGTGACGTCAAGCTGGAATCAAAGTGTGAAGTATAATGTATGATGGATACATGTTTTATTTTAATTTTAAAAGTAATATTTGATACAAAGACATGTCTATATATGAATTATATACATGGTTATTGAATTCCACGTTCTTAAAGCTGCCGCTCGTTCTAAATTTAGACGCTTTGCATTATGTGGAATTAAACAGATAATAAATTAAAACAAAAAAGACACCAAAAAATTAGTAGCTATCTAATTAAACGTTATACATGGTCTAGGTACTTGAATAATAGAACATATTAATAATAATAGAATATAACTCACAAAAAAATTGGAAGAATCTGAACATAATCCAAGGAAAGTGTTTTTTTTTTTTTCAGCATTGTTGAATTTAATTGGCAGTTATTGAAACTAATTCTTCAGTCTTAATATGTCCGTGCTCTTCTAAGGCAAATGACACTGATGTATCTGGTAATAAACTTACAGTTTGTTGAGCCACTTAATGAAAAATTCTATTTTCTCTGCTCGAAGAGCCTCTATGCATCTTGAAAATTCTGATTCTAATATCTGAACTACCTGCCATAATTCTTCATTCGGATATAGAATAGAGTCTCTGGATACTGTTTTCAGTCAGTCAGATGTTTCATTTGTTTTTGTGGAAATACCTAGAGAATATCTATTTCTAAGTTTATATGCGACATACCTTGCAACATATTTTAAGCATTCGAGACCTATGTTTTCTTTGATTTCAAAATTCTGCATAACATTTAAGACTGAATTTTATCCTCTCGACAATAGGCTCCTATCCACTACTCTGCCAAGTCTTCATTTTTTGGAAATCCAAAGTATTTAATACCTGTTTCTTTGGTATTTCGATTGGTGTTTTTACATATAGCCAAGTCACAACCCGGCATTATGATTTTATAATAGAAAGTTCAATCTTTCAAAAAAAATTAAAAACAGTTATGTCAATTCTACAATAGACTGGCTAAGCCGTTAAGTACAAAAAATATCATAAATACACAAAAACCCGGTACCTAAATAAATACAACTCCAATGTAATCTAAATGGTAAAAAACATTCTGATGTGTGGGTGTTTTGTGAATAAGTAAGGGTGCTTCAATTAATTTCCTGGAAAATCAAGCATTTTTTATTGGTAAATTGCAATTTTTTTTTGTAAATAGCAGATCGTTAAGATATTATCAACAGTTATTAACTATTAACTTCTCATTTCGATACAAATTATGTTATAATTCTCGGCTGCCGCTAAGATGTAGGTGGAGAAGACGTTTCATGGAGAGGGACATTCTAATGCTTTCGCCATTAGTTTTAATTTTGAATTTTTATGGAAATTAAGTTAAGACATGTTGTAAATTAAACAAATTCCATTCAATCTTAAATGATAAAAGATAGGAAACCCCTTTAATAATTATCAGCATTGCTCAGTTTTCCAAAAATTTCAATTTTCTGCGAAAACAAGCTTCCTTCATGGTAGCTTGAAACCTTGAGACAATAATAATATTTTTATTTATTGATCTTATATTAAATGTAAAATCATTGAGCCTTATTCCTTTGAAAGGTAGCGAAAATAATAAATAATCATTAAGATCAAATAAACTTCCTGGATAATACATCGTTATTTTAGATAAAAACGGCCTTATCACATCTCCACCTTTAAAATGACCACAGGTTATCAGGTTGATCACTTATTTTTGTTTATAGAAATGTCGGAAATGTTACCTACACACGTATTTTATCAAAAAAAAAAATAAGTATTTTTTACTGAAATATCTTAAACTATGCATTTGTCTGATAAACATGTCATTCATGAATCCAAAATTAACAAAGATATGTTTTTCTTTTCTCTAAGACATTTTAGATAAATCGATAAGATAACTTCTATTTTCAGCAAGAGTTGATATAATAATGTGAAATGGTGTGTGGGTGCAGAAGGGAATTCTCCAAAAAACTTTTTGTAATTTGTAGGAATTCAAAAATTTTTTATTTGACACTTTGCCTATTTCTAACCACACTAATAACAGACTCGCAACCTATCTCATATTTGTAATTGATTTTGGTAGCGTATGTAAAACCAAAAAATAAACATTCGAGTTTTGAAGGTGTACTGAATATCATTGTTTTGTTATTGCCGAGATTTTCAAATATTCCAAGTTTATCGATTATTGTGGCTCAGATTTCACTTATGCCATGTGCTAAATTTTTCGGTTTTCAATTAATATGTCGATTCCTCACTTCAATTCGAATCTATTTAGGTCGAGTTATTTCACATTTAGATTTATTATTTTCACCACCTTATAAAGGTAACAATATAATGAATTGTTTGCATGTTTATGTGGTGACATCTTCGCAAATTCACTGGTAAGTCAAGTGTCTCTAAAGTATATTTTGTGTATTTCACATATAGAGCTCAAAGAATTATCATTCTATATCGACAATGGTATAGGCTGGATTTTATTATTTTTTACTTTCCAAAAATTTATTTGTATAGTAAGATTCTCAGTTTTTTCTTTCATATTTCTAATTATGTGAAAATGTCTATTTACTGTTATTTGTTCAGATACATTAGATAACTATTAGTCCATTTTAAGGAGCTAATTTCATCCACAAAATTTTCCCAATCTAATCTTAACTCCTACTCTACCCTTTTTGAAATGGAACATTTAGCAAGAATTGTGGTGTTCTAAAATTTTCTCTTGAAAAAACATTAAATTTATTCGATCCAAAATTCAATTTCCGATTAATTAATTCTCCGATAATGAATATCTGAGTATTAGAAAGCTTGGAATACATAAACTAGTTGGCGTCGACATCGAAATTTATTTATTTTCTTCAACCATTTGGGTATATTTTTTATTGAATTTTCTTGAGTTCGAAAATAGATCAATCTACGAACGTATATGAATAATAATTGATATATTTTCCAAAAGTCATTGTCTTCGATTAAAATTGAATTGTATCCGTTTTTAATAAATTTAAATAAAGTGTCAAGAAAAGGAGATAATTATTCCATATTCCCTGTTTCTGAAGTTAACTCTTCATGGTGATTGGTAATATTAAAGTAAAATAGTAAATTATCAATTCATCTACTTTTACTGGAGAATTTCAATTATAGTTTCCGAATCCATTCTCCATATAATTAAAAAAATTAAAGTATATTTAAGACCAACTTCCGTCCAGCTATTTTTTCAAATATTCACAAATCAATGGAGTTGTGTTCTAATAAAAATCTTTAGGAGTTATTTTAAGTTAATGCTTTCTTATAGAGATGGCGCTTGATTTGTAGAAATAGTAGTTTAATGTTCTATGTATATAGTTTTGTTTTTGTAGTTGATATTATTGAGAAAAGTAAGGTTAAGTGTATATATGGTTTTACCGGGTTTTTAGCACGTGGTTGGTTTTATAAGGTATAAGTGATAGATGATGTATATATATGAAGATGTAAATAAAATGTATATAAAAAACCTAGATTGATTTTAATCAACACTGCTGTGTAACAAATAACAACAAGTTGTATTAACCAAAACGATAGTTTCACAATTTCACAATTTTGGAACAAATTCCTGTTCATCTATGACAGTGACATGGCAGTAGGGATAGAGGATTCAACAGTAACCAAATCACAGAATATTTTCATCAGCAAATTTACATTGTTCAAAAGTTGTTGAATTTATTTAGAACTTGACAATTCCCATTGTTTTTGAACACGTTTTCCAATTTGCTTTCCGAAAATTCGTCTAGTTTTGCGTAATTACTGTAAGTGATTTCATCGAATACGTCTTGAACAATATCTAGAGTTATATTTTCAAATTCCAAATCTCATTATTATATTATAGTTAATATTTAACGAGTCTATTTTAATATGAAAAACAAAATTAAAAAAAAATTTCCGTTTGGAAAGTTGACAGTAATAATAATTGCGACTTGGATTATTATAATAACAGTTGAGTAAATCATTTGTCACTATAATGGAGGATGCTTCTTAATGAGAGCCAAATTCTCAGTTTTGAACGAATGAAAGCGATGGAAAAAGTGGAGCATTTTATAGAACCATTTCTGCATTTACACGTCTTTTGAAAATAGCAGGTTACCGTATTTATAAGGTGCAGCTGACTGGGTGATTCGATCTTGAAATTTTTCCCCAAAATAGTGAATAATCTCCCGGAAGAATGATCGAATCTTATCTTTGTTCTGTAGTCATAAATTTTTCGAAGGAGGGGTCAGGATCGTTGATCCTTTTCTTGATTGAGTATGTACATACCTAGGGATTTTTTGTAATTTTGGAGAAAATACCTTTTTTTCGTTGGGTTGTGCAACCATACTTTGTTTACTTCTTTGGAATCACTATTTTTGCATTCTGTCGCTTGCATCTCGAAGAATTGAGGAAACCAATTTGTATACATCATCCATTCTCCTTCTCAATGGGATCTCACATAATCTTCTCCCGCTAGATCTTCTCCAGGTCAAACGTCAAATTCTAGGTCACAGGAAGTCTCATTTCACGTCCAAATAGAATTTTGTCGGTGGACTTAATAATAGCAATAGCGATAAGCTATTGCAAACAGTGGGTTGATACCGATCCTAATCTCTTTGGTGACTGAACATTACTTCAGGGCAGGTATCTTCTAATGGTTCTGTTCATTCTGTTTTTCATTTCCAACCCGTCAAATATTTCCTGGAACACATACGCGATAATAATGTCATCTTGATTAGGGATCGTGATAATTTCCATCAATTTTGTAAAATAATCCATTATGACTTAGATATTTTAAGATTATACTGTTTCATGGTTGCCTTTGTCTTGCATTGTGGTCAATTACTCGTAGCTTAAGTCGTAATTTTTTCACTTCAATCTTTCACAATATAGTAGCTATTCATCCAATAAAATCTCGTAAGAAGTCGCTGATAATCTCTTGATGGACTGACGTTAAACTTCTTCAGCACCTCGGCTACTCTCGTTTTCGGAATGACAAGCTGCCTCCTCTTGGAATCATCGTTTTCAACGATACTTTTAACAGACCCTATTCCAGGACAAGGGTGTTCGCTTTGGTTTAAGAACACTTGCTGAAACAACTTCTTTCTTTTGGGTTTTCGAACACTTAAATCGGTTGAGTTGGAGAGGAGCTAGGCGCGGACATTCAACGTGGAGTTATGGATTTTTGTAGGTTTTTGACAATTTTTCTACATTCAAAGATCTATATCTCAGGTTCTATTCAAGATAGAGACTTCGTTTTGGTTTAAGAACACTCGCTGAAACAACTTCTTTCTTTTGAGTTTTGAACACTTAAATCGGTTGAGTTGGAGAGGAGCTAGGCGCGGACATTCAACGTGGAGTTATGGATTTTTGTAGGTTTTTGGCAATTTTTCTACATTCAAAGATCTATATCTCAGGTTCTATTCAAGATAGAGACTTCGTTTTGGTTTAAGAACACTCGCTGAAACAACTTCTTTCTTTTGAGTTTTGAACACTTAAATCGGTTGAGTTGGAGAGGAGCTAGGCGCGGACATTCAACGTGGAGTTATGGATTTTTGTAGGTTTTTGGCAATTTTTCTACATTCAAAGATCTATATCTCAGGTTCTAATATAGCTACAGAGTTCGCTTTGGTTTAAGAACACTTGCTGAAACAACTTCTTTCTTTTGGGTTTTCGAACACTTAAATCGGTTGAGTTGGAGAGGAGCTAGGCGCGGACATTCAACGTGGAGTTATGGATTTTTGTAGGTTTTTGGCAATTTTTCTACATTCAAAGATCTATATCTCAGGTTCTATTCAAGATAGAGACTTCGTTTTGGTTTAAGAACACTCGCTGAAACAACTTCTTTCTTTTGAGTTTTGAACACTTAAATCGGTTGAGTTGGAGAGGAGCTAGGCGCGGACATTCAACGTGGAGTTACGGATTTTTGTAGGTTTTTGGCAATTTTTCTACATTCAAAGATCTATATCTCAGGTTCTAATATAGCTACAGAGTTCGCTTTGGTTTAAGAACACTTGCTGAAACAACTTCTTTCTTTTGGGTTTTCGAACACTTAAATCGGTTGAGTTGGAGAGGAGCTAGGCGCGGACATTCAACGTGGAGTTATGGATTTTTGTAGGTTTTTGGCAATTTTTCTACATTCAAAGATCTATATCTCAGGTTCTAATATAGCTACAGAGTTCGCTTTGGTTTAAGAACACTTGCTGAAACAACTTCTTTCTTTTGGGTTTTCGAACACTTAAATCGGTTGAGTTGGAGAGGACCTAGGCGCGGACATTCAACGTGGAGTTATGGATTTTTGTAGGTTTTTGACAATTTTTCTACATTCAAAGATCTATATCTCAGGTTCTGATATAGCTACAGAGTTCGTTTTGGTTTAAGAACATTCGCTGAAACACCTTCTTTCTTTAGAGTTTTTGAACACTTAAATCGGTTGAGTTGGAGAGGAGCTAGGCGCGGACATTCAACGTGGAGTTATGGATTTTTGTAGGTTTTTGGCAATTTTTCTACATTCAAAGATCTATATCTCAGGTTTTATTCAAGATAGAGACTTCGTTTTGGTTTAAGAACACTCGCTGAAACAACTTCTTTCTTTTGGGTTTTCGAACACTTAAATCGGTTGAGTTGGAGAGGAGCTAGGCGCGGACATTCAACGTGGAGTTATGGATTTTTGTAGGTTTTTGGCAATTTTTCTACATTCAAAGATCTATATCTCAGGTTTTATTCAAGATAGAGACTTCGTTTTGGTTTAAGAACACTCGCTGAAACAACTTCTTTCTTTTGAGTTTTTGAACACTTAAATCGGTTGAGTTGGAGAGGAGCTAGGCGCGGACATTCAACGTGGAGTTATGGATTTTTGTAGGTTTTTGGCAATTTTTCTACATTCAAAGATCTATATCTCAGGTTTTATTCAAGATAGAGACTTCGTTTTGGTTTAAGAACACTCGCTGAAACACCTTCTTTCTTTTGAGTTTTTGAACACTTAAATCGGTTGAGTTGGAGAGGAGCTAGGCGCGGACATTCAACGTGGAGTTATGGATTTTTGTAGGTTTTTGGCAATTTTTCTACATTCAAAGATCTATATCTCAGGTTCTATTCAAGATAGAGACTTCGTTTTGGTTTAAGAACACTCGCTGAAACAATTTCTTTCTTTTGGGTTTTCGAACACTTAAATCGGTTGAGTTGGAGAGGAGCTAGGCGCGGACATTCAACGTGGAGTTATGGATTTTTGTAGGTTTTTGGCAATTTTTCTACATTCAAAGATCTATATCTCAGGTTTTATTCAAGATAGAGACTTCGTTTTGGTTTAAGAACACTCGCTGAAACAACTTCTTTCTTTTGGGTTTTCGAACACTTAAATCGGTTGAGTTGGAGAGGAGCTAGGCGCGGACATTCAACGTGGAGTTATGGATTTTTTTAGGTTTTTGGCAATTTTTCTACATTCAAAGATCTATATCTCAGGTTCTATTCAAGATAGAAACTTCGTTTTGGTTTAAGAACACTCGCTGAAACAACTTCTTTCTTTTGGGTTTTCGAACACTTAAATCGGTTGAGTTGGAGAGGAGCTAGGCGCGGACATTCAACGTGGAGTTATGGATTTTTGTAGGTTTTTGGCAATTTTTCTACATTCAAAGATCTATATCTCAGGTTCTAATATAGCTACAGAGTTCGCTTTGGTTTAAGAACACTTGCTGAAACAACTTCTTTCTTTTGGGTTTTCGAACACTTAAATCGGTTGAGTTGGAGAGGAGCTGGGCGCGGACATTCAACGTGGAGTTATGGATTTTTGTAGGTTTTTGACAATTTTTCTACATTCAAAGATCTATATCTCAGGTTCTGATATAGCTACAGAGTTCGTTTTGGTTTAAGAACACTCGCTGAAATACCTTCTTTCTTTTGGGTTTTCGAACACTTAAATCGGTTGAGTTGGAGAGGAGCTAGGCGCGGACATTCAACGTGGAGTTATGGATTTTTGTAGGTTTTTGGCAATTTTTCTACATTCAAAGATCTATATCTCAGGTTCTGATATAGCTACAGAGTTCGCTTTGGTTTAAGAACACTTGCTGAAACAACTTCTTTCTTTTGGGTTTTCGAACACTTAAATCGGTTGAGTTGGAGAGGAGCTAGGCGCGGACATTCAACGTGGAGTTATGGATTTTTGTAGGTTTTTGGCAATTTTTCTACATTCAAAGATCTATATCTCAGGTTCTATTCAAGATAGAGACTTCGTTTTGGTTTAAGAACACTCGCTGAAACAACTTCTTTCTTTTGAGTTTTGAACACTTAAATCGGTTGAGTTGGAGAGGAGCTAGGCGCGGACATTCAACGTGGAGTTATGGATTTTTGTAGGTTTTTGGCAATTTTTCTACATTCAAAGATCTATATCTCAGGTTCTGATATAGCTACAGAGTTCGTTTTGGTTTAAGAACACTCGCTGAAACACCTTCTTTCTTTTGGGTTTTCGAACACTTAAATCGGTTGAGTTGGAGAGGAGCTAGGCGCGGACATTCAACGTGGAGTTATGGATTTTTGTAGGTTTTTGGCAATTTTTCTACATTCAAAGATCTATATCTCAGGTTCTGATATAGCTACAGAGTTCGCTTTGGTTTAAGAACACTTGCTGAAACAACTTCTTTCTTTTGGGTTTTCGAACACTTAAATCGGTTGAGTTGGAGAGGAGCTAGGCGCGGACATTCAACGTGGAGTTATGGATTTTTGTAGGTTTTTGGCAATTTTTCTACATTCAAAGATCTATATCTCAGGTTCTATTCAAGATAGAGACTTCGTTTTGGTTTAAGAACACTCGCTGAAACAACTTCTTTCTTTTGAGTTTTGAACACTTAAATCGGTTGAGTTGGAGAGGAGCTAGGCGCGGACATTCAACGTGGAGTTATGGATTTTTGTAGGTTTTTGGCAATTTTTCTACATTCAAAGATCTATATCTCAGGTTCTAATATAGCTACAGAGTTCGCTTTGGTTTAAGAACACTTGGTGAAATACCTTCTTTCTTTTGGGTTTTCGAACACTTAAATCGGTTGAGTTGGAAAGGAGCTAGGCGCGGACATTCAACGTGGAGTTATGGATTTTTGTAGGTTTTTGACAATTTTTCTACATTCAAAGTTCTATATCTCAGGTTCTGATATAGCTACAGAGTTCGTTTTGGTTTAAGAACATTCGCTGAAACACCTTCTTTCTTTAGAGTTTTTGAACACTTAAATCGGTTGAGTTGGAGAGGAGCTAGGCGCGGACATTCAATGCAATGTGGAGTTATGGATTTTTGTAGGTTTTTGGCAATTTTTCTACATTCAAAGATCTATATTTCAGGTTCTAATATAGCTACAGAGTTCGTTCTTTTCTATTATAATGATTTCTGATACTTATTTAATGGATTCGATGCGAGCGAAGCCGAGGGTAAAAGCTAGTAACTTAATATTTATGACTCTGTTAATTACATGAATCGGTAGATCACCCACAAAAATAGTATAAAAATACTCTGTCTCAACCGAAAAGTATTTTCTATCCCAAATTGTCAAATTTCACTGAAACTGGAACTGAAAAAAGATAAGCAACAATGAATTTCAATTATTCTCAATAAACAATGAGTTTTTAATAAGAGTTTATTCATTTTTTTTTCTATGCATGCTATGTAATTTTGTTGTTTGAAGCGATATTCCATAATTGTAACAAGTTCTCATCATCCTCATTCCATAGTTCCTCAAGTAATTGCCACCCATACACTGCTGTAATCAAAACATATGTATTTGTTGGATCCTGCTGATTTGTATAAGCTCCCATAACTAGCGACTGACATAATCTTGCAGCTATGCACAACTATAATAAATAGAAATAAATCATTTTCTGTTTAAAAGGATGTAAAATTTTTTTTTATATTCAGAATCAATTCAATTTCACTTTATTTTATTTTTAGGATGAAACCCTATGAAAATTGATGGCGAATATGAAAATTATGGTTGGAGACAGAGCTCTGTGATCATTCCAAGTTACCCTTCTTAAGATACATGTCGCAATGATATTAAAATAAGATGCTTAACAGCAACTAGAACATTTTTATGCTAAAATGTAGTGAGAACTTGGATATTGTACATGGAGAATAATATGGATCCGGACAGATTTTTAACGGATTGTAGTGGAATATGACTAAACAAGAGCTCTTGTTTGAATGTAAGACAGTCGTTCTTGATAACGAATAGCCTGATATAGGAATGACGTGTTTCATAAATTCTTATTAAATGGAATTCAAATCCAGAAAATCTCTATTTCTTATTTGGTCACTAAACAGATGGTTCAACAGATACAATCTCTAGGTGAGTTCAACCAGAGCCCGTGACAGTCAAATGAGTAATGAGAAATCCGAGATTTGCGATTATACCTGCTGCTATGTCGAGTATAGTCGCTAATAGGTCGAGGGGAGAAAAGAGAACGTGGCTTGCAATTTTTTTGGGTAGAGACGAATCTCCTCTTGTATCTGCGTTTGAGATCTAATTTTCAAAGTTGTTTATTGCGGCATTCGTATTTTGCAATTGCTTGCCTTTATATTTTATGTTTGTCTTTTTCTTATTTCGGTGAATTTTCTTCTATAGAGTCAATTAACGTCTATCATCGTCTCTACATGAGATGTCAAAATCATCAAGGGAAGTATCAATTCGTGGCAGGAGGTAACTGTCGTCTTCTTCAGTAACATCACCAAGTCTTCTTCTTCACCATAACGACCGGGGAAACCTAGTGATAGTGAGGGGTACAACTATCATATTTCTCCATGTTTCCTTTTTTGAACCTATATATTGCATAGAAGACAACTTCATATCTGGGGAGTTGGTCTCCGGCTTGTTTTCTTTCCTTCCGCAGAAAGATGGACACATGGTCGTTATAAAATGCTTTATTTCCTTGTTAATTTCCCTAACAGTAGAACCTGCTGGACTTCGGTCCCAACATAAAGAATCCAACTTCGGAGGTACAAAAGAAATCATTAGCAGTTCGAGTTTCTAAGATCGTCACAATCAATACAATAAGAAGAATGAAACTGCAATTACAAACAATGGCTTAACAGAGAAAATAATAATGTAAAAATAATAAAATGAAATAGATACAGAGCATTTTTCAATTATGATTATGGAAATAAAGGAGAAAAATATTTTAATTCTGGATTAAATTGACTATTAAGAATTGTAGTGTTATTTATTGGTTGTAATAGACTATTTGTGATTTGATTACGATAAGATAAACTACCCAACCTTTATGAATGAACATTCCTCTTTGCTCATAGGTCTAACTGAAACGTAACCCATGAAAACATATCCACCTGCCCCAATATTCTTAGCTAATAGTATCATATATGTCATTGTTATAGCCAATTCATATACATAAAATCCTATATGACAATCACCATAATCAATGATTGCTTTTACTTCATATTGTCCTTTATCAGTTTTATCGACTATAATATTTTGTTCATTAAAATCTCCATGTATCAGTCCCCTTTGAAAGTTTTTTGAGCGAAGCAATAACTTTTCTTTGAATTCATGCACTATTGTTGTTATTAATTGCTGTTTGTCGGAATCATTTACTGCAGACAAAAAATGTAATATTTCTGGTACTGATTCCAGCATCCAAAGCGATTTGTAATTGTCGTATGCCGGATGTTGGAAACTCTGAAAACAAAAAGCTCATTGTGAAATCCGACTATGAATAAATCCACTTCTTAGAATTATCGAAATCGAAAGAGTCTGTAGAGGTTAACTATTAGCCGGTACAGGATTTTGTGTGTGCTCTTAATACTATAAGTCGAGTATAACTCTAAGCTATGATGGAAAAACTTGTTGTAAAAAATTACTGAACGTAACCCAGCAATTAAGTTGGCAAGGATGATTATTATGCCAAAAAAAAAATGGTTACTTTCAGATTCAAGTCATTTTGTGTAGTTTTACTTCTAATATAATAAAAGTATAGAAGAACCTGTATAAATGTCTTTTATTTATATTATAGAAGAAACGAATATTACAACAGGTTATGGGCCCAGGCCAGATTTAATAAGTTTCAGTGAATTTCAAAGTAAAGTATAAAAGCTAACCTTAAAAAATAAGGCGTGCCAGCTTGGCTTGTAAAGCAAATTAAAAGCAGAAATGGAATCTGAAAGTGTAAAGTTTACTTTCGCCAGATTAGACAACAACAATTATCAAAATTGGAAATTTAGAATTAAAATGTTGCTTACACGAGAAGGAAATTGGTCTGTTGTAGAAGAGGCAATACCAAATGAACCATCTGTTGAATGGAAACGTAAAGATGAAAAAGCACAAGCTACAATTTCATTAAGTATCGAAGACAATCAGATAGCACACATTTATAAATGCAAGAATGCGAAAGAAATGTGGAATGAACTGCAAAAGGTACATGAAAGAAATAATTTAAGTAACAAGTTGTTTTTATTGAGGAAGCTGTATCAGTCTAGACTTGAAAATAAACCAATGCATGAATACATTAAAGAAATACTAGAATTAGTTGAAAGACTACGAGGAGTTGGTGAGACTATTAAGGATTTCCATGTAGCTGCATTATTGTTAGGTGGATTGCCAGAAAGTTATTCCACATTAGTAACAGCATTAGATGCTAGGCCAGATGATGAATTGACTCTTGAATATGTAAAGGGAAAACTAATGGATGAGTATAAAAGAAAAGAAGATACCAGTTCAATAGAGACGACATTAAACACAAATAAAAAGTTTTCGAAGGAGATGAAAGAAAAAATAGAATGTTATGAATGTTATTATTGTCATAGAAAAGGTCACTACAAAAAAGATTGTTTTTTCATGAAGAAAGACAGAAATAAGGGAAAGCAACATGCCAAAGTAACTGTTGAAGGTGATGAGTTGTCTGACTCAGTTTTTTGTTTCAATGTTTCCGGTAACAGTAAAAATAATCTAGAATGGTATATTGATTCAGGGGCTACAAGTCACATGTCAAATAATCCAGAATTATTTATTAAATTGGACTATTCAAAGTTAAATAAAATTATAGTTGCAAATGGACAGGAAATGCAAGTCAAAGGTAAAGGTGATATTTTAGTAAAAACAGAAATTTCAGGTAAATGCATAAGTTTAAAATTTAAAGATGTTTTATTTGTACCTGAGCTAAGCAATAATCTGTTAAAAAAATCTGTAAAAAAAAAATTGTTACTTCTAATATAATAAAAGTATAGAAGAACCTGTATAAATTTCTTTTATTTATATTATAGAAGAAACGAATATTACAACAAAACTCACCAGGTCATTCAAGCAAACTGATTCGTATCAAAATAAACAGTCAACATTCAAGGTAGATCTAATAATTGAAGACAGGAAAACAGTCAAAACTTTGGTGTCACCTTTATAAGCTCAGTAGACATCTAAATATGACAAGGTTGCCAGAGGAGTGTGAATTTTCTCGACCAGAGCACATAATATGTTATTTTACTCCGATAGTTGAACGGCTAGTAGATAATAAAGTTAGTAATGGTGAGATAGAATTAGGAAATGGAAATAAAAACGAACAAACAGTATATACACCAAAATCTAAGGATAATGAAAATTTAAAGAGTAATGAAATTGTTTTAGTAGACAAAGAAAGATCATAAAACCTATTGTTAGACTTAGATACGAAGGAAATAGTTAGAATTTAAGTATCGATTAATTTTATAAAAAAATTTTTTAACCTAACCACCATGTAATTTATTCCTTAAAACGAGTTGACATTTTCGACTTAGTCTTTTATTCAGAACCAGTGTTGTAACCATCTAAACTCAGCTATCCAGTTAAAAAATGACATCTCGAATTAAGCTGGATTTAATCTGCGTAAATGTATGTCAAATGATCCAGATTGTCTATTATATACTTATAAACGATTTTCTTAAAACCATTTACAATGAAAGGGGAAAAGGAAATGAAAACTCTAGGTATTTTCTGGAGCCTCACAGAGGACACTTTGAGCTACTCATTCCAGGTTTGTAAAACACAGTTACTTGTTACAAAGCGTTCATGATAAATCCAATCATAGTTAAGGCTAAGATTTTCTTACAAAGTATATCAAATTGAAGTGGTTGATTCCTTCAAGATACCTAGATAAATACTATCTTCCAAGTTTTCCAAATAACATTCAGTTGCACAATTTTTTGTTGCAACTCGTAAACTGCTTATGGAGCTACTGTCTATTCCACGTTATCTAATATACAAGGCCAGATACAGTCTAATATAATTTCTGCAAAGAGTAGGTTAGCTCCACTCAAATCCTCTTTAACGGTAGAATTGTGTGGTGCTTACCTCCTCCCACAACTAACGCATAAAGTTCGTACTTACTGGACGGATTCAACCATCGTTTTGGCCTGACTGGAAAAGGAGCCAAGTGAATGGAAGGTATTCATGAGTTATCGTGTATGGATATACAGCGACTAACCTAAAACGCTCAGTGGAGGCATGTGCGAACCGATCTAACGATATATTGATCCCTTATTTCAAAAAATTCGTGAACTTTGGTAGCATGGTACTTCAATAAAGTGGAGAAAATTGGCTCATTACAATCACCACAAATATAGATAGCTATATAAATATAGAATATAGAATAGCTATATTTTTGATTTATTTTCTAGCTATAGTAAGCTAATCATAATAATCGCCAATCTTCTAAGATTTTAGAAATGCTCAAGAGCTGCATCGAGAATTGGAGTTATCGAAGTATCCTACTTTATAAGAGTTGTACAAAGCTGAGGTTGCTTTGTGTTCTTTAGTTCAGCATGAATGTTTTGAGTGTGGAATACATTATTTAAAAGTTGGAAAAAGCGTTTTTATATCTAGTAGGAATTTTAGATTAACTCCAATGTCAAATTAAATTTGTTTAATTTAACAACTGAGCTTTAATTGGAAATATCCCATTATCTCAGAACATCCACCACCATATTTAAAAGACAGTATAATTTCAAATATGTTTCGAACTCGTTCCCAGCATTGAGCCGGTCCAGTTCCCAGCATGGAGCCGGTCCTGTCCAGCTATAATGGAATTCTAGAATTTGGAGAAGTTCATTGAAAATTGAAAAGGTCTTGGAATTCATTTATTTTTGTTTGTTCACTTATTAGAATTCTAGAAAAGTCGTTTGTGCTGTATATATCGAGCATGTTTAGAGCAGTTAGTTTAGTTTATAAAGAATAGTTATAGTGAACGGAACTAAATAGGAAAGTAACTAAAGAATTTAAATAAATTATATAGATAGCTGGAAAGTCTAGTGTTTAAATAAATTGAGTGAAAGACAGAGTTTATAAATTCACCCCACCGATAGAAATACTGTATAAAGAAATAAGAGAAACATTACGAAACTTACAATTTACGCTTTCCCGGATAAGAGACAAATTCTGGATTCTCAACGGTACGAAGTTAGATATGTACTTAGAAAGTGATTACATGTGTAGATTTCATAACTAGTTTGATAGCTGAAGCATTGCTAGTCATAAAGATCAAGAAATTAAGAAATTATCTCAACAGATTTTGTGTACTCTTTGGTTCATGACTGTGCAGATAATTATCGGGTTTACTTCAACGAGAATAAAGTAATATGGCATTTTATACTCCCTCTCTCGCTTCCCCCCCTTTGGTGGTTTTTGGGAGCCGCAGTGAATTCATGCGTGTCCTAGGGAATACAAATCTCGATTTTGAAAGTTTCTGCACCATTCTCACACAGGTAGAGGCAATCCTCAGCTCACGACCATTTATCCGATTCTAACCGATGACCCTATGGATCTTCGAGCACTGACATTTCTTGATTAGCCGAAGTTTAGTTGCATGTTCTTAGTAAAGAACTCTCCTTGCAAAGATCTAAGTAGTCCTATCAATTCTTGGTGTAGTTCAATATGGTATGGGTCCATTTTATATTCGTGAAGAATTGAAGGATATTCACAGTCGTTGCAATAGTTTTTGCCTTTCGACTTTTTTATATACGACCAATACAGTACGAACAAAGCGATTCATCAATATTTCCAGCACTCATGTATTTGGTTAACTCTGCTCATATTTTTTAGACGCAAGTACACATTTTTTCCAACTTCCTCTAAATAGTGAAGTTAAACGTTTATGATTACGATATTTCGCCAAATCATGAATTAGAGTTTAAGGGATATACTAAATGCAAAAAAAAGGATGAGATATAGGCAGAACCAATTGAAAAGGAAAATTATAACTTCTCGTTTTGTATAATGTTCAAAAATTATGGACGATGATTTTTGTCACAGTTAGTTTGAGAACTAAAATTTATTCCAAAAGTAGCACAATTATACTGCTAAGCTCTTTATAAATTCAGCTAATAGGTTTAATATATAAAAACAGAAAATTAGCACAAATTGGCCAATAAATTCCAAAGCTCTTACCGCCATAGCATTATCCATGTTTGCGGCAGATCTACCAATCTCGTAAAATAGGTTATTATTCCATGAGATTTCAGCTAACACAATACCTTCCATGAATTTCAAAGCTCTCACTATGTGACTGCCACTCTTCAATTGGCATTTCTCATAATACTGACCGCTTTTTGTTTTAATTGGCATTGGGCATGGGATTCCATTTTTCTCTGAAAGTTTGGAAATATGATAACTGTAACTACGCTTAGAAATTTTGGACACTTTCTCAAATAAGTTTCCACAATTTTTGTTATAATTTTATCTCGTTGTAAAGTTGTTTTCGTTGGAATTTAAATCAACTTGGATTATCATTTATGTATCAGATTGAAGTTATAATTACATATCAAGTTGAATTATCATACTCTATACAACTTTGTTACTTCATATGTTCACCATCGAGAACACTGTGAACACTAAACTGATCAATGTTAATTTTGCGTCAACTGATAAGCTAACCGCCTGGACCTTGTATGGGTGACCAATGTTTAGGGTTCGTCTTAGAGGATTTTATAGGAAATGTTATTACTATTGACACTGCTAACACTAGAACAGAGCGTGGCGGTTCCAGTTTTTTGGTAATCTATAGTCACGTTCTTGCTTCGAACATTTTTCGAAATTTTTTATATGTGTAATTCGAGCAAGGAATTTCTTGTTGTGAGTGGGTGTGATAGATGAAGTGAGAGAAATCGTTCCGCGAAAGTTTTTTTTATCATGATATCACGAAGTGATAGTGATCACTTTTCAACCATTTCTGTATGGGTTGTACGCCGTACAGATGGGTTAGGAAGGAATCTAAAGCCGATAAGACCAGATTACGTGAATGCCATCAACATATCATAGCTAACAGCTTGGTCGTAGAGGGAGGATGGGAGGATTTCAGAATGGTTGTCGATACCTCTTCATATCGTCATAAGATGATTAACCTTTTTAAAACTATCAATTATGGAATTGTTCCCGTTGGCCCCATCACATATCTATAGAATACAACAAAAACTCACAGGAACAGATACAAACTTCCCAAATTTCTCGTATCAACGATATTCCGATAATCCACTAGGACCCTTTGTCAGTGCCCTATGTAAGTCCCGGCCAAATATTTTGCTGAAATTCTCAAACCAATTGCTGAACAATCTTAATTCTAAGTCAAAATCTCTCGTCATTTAATTGATTCCATTGAACATTCCTATCGGCGAAATTTCAGACACTTAACACCATATTGCCGAGCATCATCTTCAGCTTTCGTTAGAAATCAGTTTTCTGAAACAAACACAAACACAAATTTTCAACCCCAACCCATTCATCATCCTTCATTTATTTATAAATGTATAGGAATGAGAAAATTTGTAGGATCCTCAAATTCCAAGGCATTTGTAAATTTTTTTCCAATCACAACAGAAGTTGTCCTACCCAATCAAATCTGTCAAAGATAAAATTCCTTATGAACACCATTGAGTATATAGAATTCCTACACAGGCCAAACAAATCTACACATTTCCGTTAGGGCAAAGGAACACTTAGTCTGTTAAATATTCACTCCACCCTAGCCCAATATGTGTCCGGTATAACGTGACAGGGGGAGTTTGAATACTTGTTACAATTAGTCCCAGAGGTATGTTAGGTTTGTGTAGTTTTGGTATACCATACGTTTTAGAGGGTATGGCATTATGAATGTATGTATGTATCTATTCTCAACTACACTAAATAATTTCTATTGTAAGATGTTATATCTTTAAATAAGTAGCAATATTCAATTAAATTATTCATAGCTACATTGAAATGTATAATATAGAATTATATTTTACTTGAATTTATTGGGTCTTTATAATTGATAACTGTTTTGTTGTTATATATGTGAACTATTACTAAGAATCCTTTTATTCTCGTATGCAACTCTATTTCGATAATTTTTGAATTTTTATAATTGAATGTGTGATTTTTTTGATATTTCATAGTTGGTAATGTATTATATCGTATTGATGGCCCTTCTATCTATTTTCCAAATGAGATATGTCTGTCCTATGTAAACATCGTCATAAACATTGCAAGCTACTTGTACTCTTTTGTTTTGGGGTGTTTTAAATTTTAATTCAGTGATATATTTTGATAATGTACTATATCCGTCATTATTTGTCTCAATATTTATTGAAATAAATGAAAAAAAATTGGAATATCCTTCAAAAAAATTGCCGAATAAAAAAAAAGATGCGAAAAAGATAAACTTCCTTCTTTTTTGAATTTAGTATTACTCAGAACTCCAATAAGAAAAATTAGAAAAAGAATTGAAATATATATCAATTAAAATATGTTGACTAATTCCAAATAACAAAAATTTTAAGAAAAATGTGGAGGAGATCAGAATAACTTTTTACAAATATGCAAAAGCAGAAATAACAAAGAAATTCTTAATCTTATAATGGAAAAATGAGCGATTGACAGACAAAAAATAAAATCAAAATTGATCGAAAATTTAACTGATACTTAAATACCAAAAAAGTGTATAAAGTTAAACTTTAGATTTCAATTTTGCACAAAATATTTCTAGTGGCAGAGAAAAACCTGTAACAAATATCTTTTGCAATAAATACAGCGCCAATCATCTAAATACTTTTCTTGAATAAGTTATTTATCATTTTTTCCGGATAATTATTTTCTTTCAATGCAGTTTTTGCTTTTTGAATAGCTAAGCATCTATATTCTGGATCTAAATCTAAATTCAGAATTCAGACATAGATCTGTCCAACAAGTTTAAATATATCGAGGACCGAGTTGGTTTCGTATACCATTCTGTTCTTATGTTATTGTTAATTTTATATAATGTGATGTAAAGAAAATTGATTTCATTATTTTGCTCAACCTCGATTGCAAATTGAAGTTTTTTATGATAAGAATTGAATTTTTTATTTATGTTTTCAATTTGATTCTTTGGCACAGCAGTAATGCAATCATCTACATATCGAAAAAAGAATGGAATATTTATATCAAGTTTGCTTAGGACAGTTTCCTCCATTATCAATTATGCTATAACACTTGAAATGGAAGCCCACAAGTATAGAGTATGCTGTAGTGAAGCTCTATAACTTTTATGAATTCGTTTTGAGGTTTATGTCTTGTATTTTTTAATTTTGATCCATTTTTTCATGAATATATCTTTTACAATTGCAATAGGAATATTTTTATAAAGAATCTACATCTTCGAAATGAATTCGAGTCAAAAATTTTTATATCTCCAAATACACGGAAAAGAGAATTTTTTGAAATGGTTCACATTCATAAAAACGAGAAAGCTATTAATGATAAAAAAGACCGAAATAATTCAAGTGAAATTGATAACTGTGATTTGATTTTCTGAGTACTGGTTATATGTTAATTTTCCTACCGGACACGATCTCAGTTTAACTGGTCCTGTTTATTTCGTTGAATCCTGAGGCTTTGTTCATTTCATGAACGAGTCGGTTCTGTTCCACTGCATATATTATATTGCCCCGCTACCACTACAGTGAGTGTGAGAGGGAATTCTACATTTGCAGAAGGCGCTCCAGGTGGTAGGTCCGTGCATCCACGCGGACTTCTTTTCATTATTATTTCATTCGTATATAATTATTATTTTTCCAAGTTTTAATTGATACTTACTGTTACATAAGATAGCATTAGATGGCTAGTGTATGGTCTCCTATATCAACTACACATGACCACTTGGTGGCAGCAGAACGGACGTCAAGTAGAAACGTCAGTGGTACTCCTGCGCTTATCGGAGATATTGTAAAACATTTATTTGTTTACTTAATAAAATAGAATTCAATAAGTTCTGACTATAATTTAACAAGTTATAAAACATGTAACACTTACCACGGTACATAAATGAAATTACAAGTGTGAGGTCGCTATTTTTATAAAATAGTTTAATTAAGTAAAATATTCTCATATCCACTTAGTTATCATACTCAATATGACAACTTTTTTAATCGAAAATTCAAAATTTATCCAAAAATCATATTGGTGGCTTATGTATCATTTACATCCGGTATATAGAATTCGTGATTATACATTCTTTGTTAAGTTCAAAGAACTTAATATTCAAAAGTACAAATGTTAACTTTTATAGTGATGTTAAATATCAATACTTACTCAAATGTACTAACAAGAGTGACTGTGCTTCAAATATTTCAGGATTATTCGAATCGATTGAATTAATGAATTTCATAATAAACTCATTCCCTTCTTCGTTTTTTATATGGAAATTTTTATCATCGTAACCATTTAATTCCTTAACTGAAATCACTTTTTCACCATACAATTGCCAAGCAATTTGTTTCACTTCATCTTCACTCAAATTGGCTTTAATTGGTATATGTTCCAAAACATGTACACGCGACTCCATTCTTATTTAAACTAACTTAAATGGAATAATTTTCGAGCATATTGTTAAGATTATTTATTATCTCAAGCTGTTCATACAGAGTGCGTATCTTACTCTTATATGATAATAACAAATAAGAATGAAAATTTGGCATATTACTACGATTTGGTTTGATTCTGATGTTCCCGAGATTAGATAGTGGTTGTGGAAATGATCAAATATCTTATAAAAGGTGGATTCAAAAAACGTCATACAAATTTTGGCTCGACAACAAGTGGTTGATAAAGGAATAGATCATTCCCTAAATGATGGGCTTGAATAGTTGGCAGGTTTCCTACTGACGCCTCAACTACCAACAGGAAATGAACTTCATGATTCACTCAAGCACCGAAAATGGAATATGAATAATTAAAATAGTAGACTAAATAACGTTAGTAATAGTACTACGTAACTGTTAACTTGTTCTGGCGTAAGTTTTCCAAAACAACCTGAACATTTTCTGTGGTTACTTGACATCGGTTTACTAGTGCTTATGCAATTTTTCAAACTATTTCTGTTGTTTTACAATTGTACATTTCATTAATATTAAGTGAATTTGCTACACGCTATATATGTGTAGTATCTAAAAATAGAATTGTTTGTATTAAGATTGATGTCAAATATAGTCGAATGAAGATAATAAATGAAACTCGTTGATTTTACCACAAGAATTAACGTATGCCCAAAAAAAAACTGAATACCTATATTCATCTGTTCTATTGTTGTATGTGAATTAATGATTTTGATTAAGGCAAGATTAAAATTTGACTAGTTGCCATATATCTAGTATTACAATAAATATTAAAGTAATTTTCAATTATTGAAATATGCAAACTTGCTACTAAGGTTGCGTATGAAAAGAAATGTATATTTCAAAGTTTCATTCAAAACAAAATTTCAATACAACAAAAGTAGTAGCTGAATTACTGCCAACATGTGCTACTCAGTGAAATACATTTTTTTGTTGTTGTTGACATTATCGTCATTGAACTATTTAACGTTTATTCTTATAATAGTAATCAAGAAAGAAAGGTAGTTGAATTATTCTTCTTGCGAAGGTACAGGACACGGGGATTGAGGATGAGGAGATGTCATCCAATGGAGGTCAGCGAATACGAACGGGACTAAGAACAAAGTACTCCTATCAGTTATTAACACAGACCACACCAGACACGCAACTCAATAATCTGGAAGTGGCAGACGAGAGAAACAGTTGTTGTTCTTCTCTCTCATCGCGATATAAAACGTACCTAGGTGGCGCTCTTGGCCGACGAATAGCGGGATTTTTAATTTTGAATTAAAATTTAATTTAAAATGTTTTTAAACATGTAGAAAAATAATTGAAATAAAAATTGAGCTTTGTCAAATTGTATTTGCATAAGTACAACAAAGATTCACAATAATAATAATGCTATGCCTTTTCCCTTTTTGTTTGCAAACTTTTTGTAATTTTCTTATGCAACCCTGCTTCCTCTTCCTTCCTCTTCACAATAACCATCAACTTTTGCTTTCTTGGTGTTATCTGTGTTGAACACAAGCCTTCAACGTCCTTAAAAAGAGTCCTTCTACATCTAACTGTACTTGAAATTGGTGTGACAGCCCGTTGGGATGGTGACTGCGAGGAATTTGTTTTCTCATGTTCAGTAACTTCACTGTTTGCATTACTTAATGATTTGGTATCCAAAAGAGTCTAAGAAATTGAATTTCAATTAACACCTAAGTTATGTTTTATTGCATAAAGCAAGATAAAAGCAAATCATCTAGAATAATATGTAAAATTCAGTACCTGTGGTTCTGGCTTTATTATATATTGGGATATAATGTTTACTTTTTTATTTGCTATCTGGTCCAGTCCTTAAAATTATTATTTTCATTGTAAAATACAAACCTAATTAATATTAGAATACAACCTTCATAACATGGTCCTTCTGGACTTCCAGAATTGTGGGCACTGCATCAGCTTTCAAACGTAAAACTGAGGTACACGGCACAAATCTATCTTTTGTGAAATGCTCATTGCAGATTCTAACATGGCCACATAGTGGTCTATATTTCATTCCCATAGCTTCCTGCCATATTTGCGACCTGTAACACACATGTAATTATTGTACATTGTAAAATAGCAACCTGTTTTTTAGTTTCATCTGGTACAGCTCGATTTTAATCTTTGCATTAAGGAAACCTCAGTAATAAAAAACCAAACATTCATCTAACATGCATAAACGTATGGGTACTTACACAACAAGATAATAAATTTTCTGTTTACCTGTCTGCGCTACGGGGAAAGCAAAATAAATGCTTTACGTCGTCTTCAGAATTACCGCACACAATACAAAATCTCATTTTCCGGTGAATGATGATTATTGAAACCACACAAACCCACAAATAGAATCCAAGTGCATGTAGCGTGATGAACAAAACAGAACGGCGGTAGTGACATCTGTGTGCAAATAATGTAACTTTCGAAAGATTTCTGTAAATACAAAAGCGCCTCTACAAACGTTTTGTAGTAAGTGTGATAAAGACAGATAAATACGATTTGTAATGTACTGAACAATGATGAAAAAAACTGCCTTCTTTTTGGATCTACTTTCCCGTCTGGTGTGGTCTGTGGTTATTAAGGTGCTCCAGTAGGCTGGTACTGAACAAAATGATACCATTAAAACACACTGAAGATTTCTCGTTTTGTAAACCTCTTGATATTTAGTCCATAACTCTTTGAAAGTTTGAGGGTGTCCTTCTCAAATACATAGGCATGGGCAAGTCCAAGCTTATCTATTAACATTGTAATGTCTGGTAATGGATAACGATTTTCATTTGTGATTGCATTTAATTTCCTAAAGTCCAAATGGTCCAAATCCAAATGTCCATCCAAATG
This sequence comes from Diorhabda carinulata, assembly GCF_026250575.1. NCBI lineage: Eukaryota > Metazoa > Arthropoda > Insecta > Coleoptera > Chrysomelidae > Diorhabda > Diorhabda carinulata. The sequence goes on from NC_079472.1 coordinate 67,228,184, forward strand.
TTGGTGGACCATGGAGAATTGGAGAGTCTAATAATATTTTGGCTTAACATTTTTTTAATTGGTTATTGGATTTCTACTCTGGGAATTTTAATGTTATGTTCTAAAAAAATAACTAATGAAGAATATCTAGAAAACAATCGCGTTAATACCAACTTCTTAGTATTTATTGAAAATAGAAATAATGGAAATAATTTATTAGTTATTTTTGATCATCAAAATAATAGGAAAACTCATTAGTAATATCGAACTAGCAACACCGAGAAAAAAAGTTCTAAAGAAATCCAAAGGAACTATTTTAAAGCCAGCCTTACTTAAACTTAAATGACTAAATCGATGAATGATGTTATCCTATATAGGAGTAACAATCAAGGTATATAAAACAATAATCAAAATTTATTTTCCAACAATTCTGGATTATAGTTTTAAGGGTTTAAAAGGTGACGGGACATTCACATTATTTACATCAACTCTTTATTAATGGAAATTATTTGTAA